>NW_028274817.1:75395669-75697694 GCF_037043125.1 Eumetopias jubatus
CCACCTCTCTTGCCAGTTCTCACATCTTGAGAGTGTACTTTTGTTTTAATAAACTTTCCCACACATGTTGATTGTCCACTGGGTTGTGTCTGTCCTTGAATTCTTCCTCCTGATGAGACCAAGTACCTTTGGCGACATCTTTTGGATGGCCTCAGGACCTGGGGTCTCCCCAGTTCACCTGGCAACACTTTCATAGCCAGTAAAGAAGCTCTGACATTTCCTAACCTCTGGTATGGCTCTGGCTGCTTCTCCTGTGTAGTGCAATCCATCACCAGCATGGGTTTGGCACTCTACAGAATATATTTTTTAGCATAATTACCAGGCTATAACAAATTTGACTAGTGGAGCCTGAATTAAGGAAATTTTGTTGTACTATCATTTTGACCCCACTGATTCAGAATTTGAGATAATTCAGACAGGGCTGAGATTAAATTGACTTTAGCATTATTTATGAACAAAGAGTTTGCTAAGCAAATTAGTAGTATAAACAAGATAGTAGAGAAAAAAAATGCTTCCAAGCATCTTTAAATACCTCAGAAATATTTCTTTACATATAATTCATAGATATACTAACATTATATACTATCATTCTCACATATTTATTAAAACAAGATCCTTAAGGGTAATACTTTGTTAACCTAGTTTTGGTTACTACATGTACAAGGAAGTCATTAAAACTGCAGTACATAAGAAATATTCTAAAATTCACAACTTCAACCACTTTATACCTATTCTACTAATGTTATTGCATTAAGAAAAATTTTAAACATGTAAAATCTAACACCCATTTTTCTTATACCCCTACTTTTTTTCTTCTTTTATGGAATCATAGGTATCTGAACTAATTTGGCAACGAAACAAATACAATCCATGGTAATTCATTCTATTGATAATAACCAAAAACAACCCAGTTAATAATGATAGCCTTGAAAAGTACAAAGGAAGAGAAAAGGAATATAAGGACCTGTGTGCACATTTAGAAATTAAACTCAACAAGAACAATTAAATGCCCAGCAAAGGTCAAGGAGCAACTAATAAGTAGTAAGTATGGCTTATGTATGATCTGTGGAATAAAACTTATTACTTATGTCACACCTTACATGTCAACTGGTTTTCAATTTGAAAGAAAAATAGAGTAATTATTTTTGAATTACTAGATTCTAAGTCTACTAAGTTAGACACAGTATTTTAAAAGAGTTTGGATTAGTTGTCTTATTACTTTCAGTCAAATCACCCAGTTTCAAACGCAGTTTATCTGATAATGGATTCAGCTTTTTAGACTATGACAGAAAATCTTTCCTAAATAACTTTTTAAAAATATAAATGTATTTTGTAAAATTCATTCAGGAGTCACAGAAGTACCTCAGAAGTGCCAGTGAGAACAAACCAATATCCACATTTGTTAGGAAAAGGGGAAATGTGGTACAGAAAGTGAATATAGTGATCTATATAATTCAGGGCTTTTAAAGGTTATGGAGATACTAATCCTTAGTGTGCAATAGTTTTAATCAAGAATTTTTAAAAATTCCATTTTTCTCATTATGAATCATGTCAAAATTTAACTTCAGGTTTTCAGTTAATATTTATTGCATTTTAAAAGCTGCTACAAAAAGCTTGTATTTCATACCATCAAATGCCTGAGATGTATTTGTCATCAAGAAAATAGGAATGAATCAGACCACAGAGGAACTTTTGGATGCCAACAGTCCAAAGACAGTTAACAATGTATAATATAAGATATGATATTAAGAGAACAACTGTATAAAAGGCAGTTATTATGAAAAAAGAACTTTTTAGAACTTTTATGTGAAGAATTTTTGTTTTATTTTGTTTGTAGGTACCAGTCTTTAAGAAAGAATTCTGCTCTCCATTTTTCTTCCTACATTGAATTGGCTGTTAATATTTTCCACTTTGTGGGAAAGGTTATGTTCCAGGGAAATGTGATCCAAAAAGAACTATTGGGTAAAAGCCATTTTTCCCATAAGCTTCCATAATAAAATCTAAGGATGTGCTCATCTGGGAAAATTTTCAACCCAGTGTCATACTTAAGACTGTAATAACACTGTTAAAACTGCATATTTAAAGAAAATTATAACTTATGGATACATCTTTGGTATTCAGTATAATGCTGTTCTACCTCCAGACTCAGTAATATGGTAAAAAATACTAAGAGTTTCCTATTATATAGTAGGGGAAACTGACAATCCCTTACCCTATTTCACAAGCAGCCACCACTGAGATTTAGCAATTTATGTAAGATGTTTACCTGCCTTAAATCACCATACTACATAGAACTTGACATACAAAGTAATTTTAATTTTCTCAGCAGTTTCCCTTCATTTAAATTTACCATTTCTCTTTCCAAAGATGTTCCCTATTGATACCAGCATAATTAGCTAAGAACAGAAATATGCAATACTTGCTTAGCAAAGGAGACTAAACCCAGTGCTTTCTGAATATGTTTTGCTATCTGTTAACTAATTTCCAGTGATCCAATATTCATTGACTATGTATATGTGGACTATCATGCTCTCTAACTAATAACTTGTTTATTTAGCTGATAACTGACAACCTAAGTAGAGAATGCCAAAAACAATTATATTTGTCAAAATTATTAGCTACTGTGAATTAACGTCTATTAGTAATAACTATAATCAGAGAAGACTATTGTTGGCAGCAAAGATACCAAATGAAAAGTATAAGATGGTGTATAGAAGCCGCAAAAAATGTCAAGTTTGGGTATATTGTTCCTTAGAGTATATCTGTGAATTAATCTCGAAAATTCTTTGCATTTCTGTTGGGGGGCACAATCATAGCACATTTTCTTATTGTTATTTTTCTATATATAAACATCAACCTACAATGGTTGACTAAAACCAAGAAGAATATTAGTCATGTAACTAATTCTCAACACAGCAGAAAGTTGTTAGAAAAGCAATAAAGTTTTACAGAGGTTTATAACTCAGTTTAAACACTGATGTTAGTTGACAATTATTAACACAAGCATTAATAGCATTATATTAAAACTTTGACAGACATCAATTTGTAGGATTCTGGCATACCTCCCTTTGTTTTCAAAAAATAATAAAAATAGTAGTATTAATTAGCAGTACTAAAAACTAAGCTATCATATATTTAATGGACCAAAATTAATGTTGCTTATAGAATTTCCTAATTTACTTTATCAAGAAATAGTCTTTGGAGAATGAATATTAATAATCTAAACTTGTACTAATTAGATCAGTCCTGTACAAAATACTTAAGATTATAACTGTTTTAGGAGATCATGAAAACGTATGGGTGATAAAAATGTGTGAACTTAATACTCTACCTATACCTGCTTAGAAAACATTTTCACTTGCCCAAGAAATAGAATGATTATTTTAAGTCTGGCTTCTATAGTACGCACATGTGAAAAATTATTTAATATTAATTTATTGATTTAGGATATAATTTATCATAAAAACTATGCCGACTACTGACAGTGCCCTTTAGGTTTATCCAGGAGAGTAATATTCACAAAGATTAGAAAATCAAGTGCCTCAGTTCATGCTATGCTAAACTCCCCCACCTTCCAATAAAATTTATAATTCTAAAAGAATCAAATCAAATCTGACTTTATAAAGCTTTCTCTGACAAATAACAGCTCCAAAGCTCTTCTTTTACCCTATAATTATTTTAGCTCTTATTCTGTACTACTCTATGTTCTAATTGTTGACCATGATGTCTCCAGTGGATAAGCAATTTAATTCTTGAGCCCTGTTTCTCTTCTATTCTCCACAGTCACTAGTATAGTAATGGGCACTCAGTGAAGCTAGACAATAAAAGCTTGTTGAAAATCAATTAATTAAAAAAACACTGAATTCATTCCAGAGTTCACTGGTCAAGTGTTTTGTTGTACCTGTAATAATATCTTATAATGTGGTTATGACACTCTAGGTAAATGCTCTTGAGCATGTGGCACCTTTATAACCATATTAATTAAAATCAAATTCTAAATGGGGTCCAAATTACTGCCTGGTTCTAAAAGTATATGAAGATGAACAGTGAGTATCCACATGGTACATTTTATTTCAAATAGTTCAGACTTGAATTGATCAAGAGCTTTTCCAAAACAAAAACATTCCTAACTTTAGAATCTAGCAACTAGAAGCATGTCAATTTGCCAATTCACCAGTATCACCACCACCAACAACAACATAAAATATTCGCTGAGGTCCAAGATTATTTTGCAGTGATACTAGAATTAAACTGTGCTTTAAACTATATCCAAGAGAACTTCAAACAACATGAAAACTGCATTTTATCCAAAACTATCAAGTCTTGACTGATTCACTAAAGTTATCTAGTCACAAATAGCAGGTATATCCTTTTTTAAAATCTTTAGTTTAAAAGCATTTACCCAAAATTAAATTTAGCCTTTTTAATACAGCACTTTTTTACTTCTTTCCTCTTTTTTCTAATAAAAGAAACATGAAATAACTTAAAAACTAGTAGGGAGGGAAGAGAGCCAAATAAAAGAAGGAACCCATCTTTCATTGTGCCTGAAAGTTCCTTACAACCAAAATTAATAATTAATCTGAATTCAGTCCACTTTTGGAAAGGGTCAACTGGGAACTGTGATTTTTTTTTCAACCATTTGCTTTTGAAGAAACAACTTCCCTACTCAAAGATAATGTTGCTACTTTTCAAAAAGTACCTTACAACTTTAGATCCTCATCTAATCATCCTGTCCAAAACATCACTTCAGGTCCCTCCTGGCCATGTTTTTGGAAGCAACTATTCTCAATTGCAGGATACCCCAGGAAGAACAGATAGATCATAACACACCCTCGCTTTCATTAGGGACATTTTAGGTTTCATCATATTTACTAAAAAAGAAGTAATGTCATTCTGGATGAAGAGTAGTTTGTTCATAAAACCTGTTTCCCCTGTTATCAGTCACTGTCTACTTCTCTTCAAGTTTGATGCCACTTTGGAAGTCAAGTGGAGTGTGTGTTTGCTAGTTTGTTTTATTACTATTATTTAATGTAAGTACTGACTTCCTAACTCTTACATGTCAGGAGTCAGAAGCCAGGCACGCGACTTTCAGAAGATCTCAGCACACGAGTATCAAGAAAACGGAAAAGAGGCCAGGCCATCTGTCCGTTCAAGCTTTGAGGCATGGAGTGACAACAGTCTGAGAAATGGCTCTTGAGAAGCCTGTGGTCAGACTGAACCGTTCGAGAGCAAAAGCGACAGAAAAGGAATAAGAACGGTATTGGGAAAGTCTGTCCCGGAATCAGGGACCAGGCTGCGTGATTGTACGTAGAATTATCGGCATCTATGGCATCTAAGAAGCAAAGCCAGGCCTTAAGCCCCTCATTCCTAGATGCCAGGGTTGAGACAAGAGAGTGGTGGTTTTTAGAAGGAAAACTACCTCGAAGGACACAGGGAGCCGCGAGCAGATGTAGGAGAGGCGTTAGAAGCTTCTGCAGGAGAAAGCAGCGCGTTGGTCGCCTCCCGGGGCCCCGGAGGACAGAAAGGCTCCCCAACACCAGGCGAGTGCGGTGCCACTACTCACCCCTACTCTCCTACGGTCCCCGTCGTCGCCCTGCTGGACACAGCCCCTGCTGGGGGAGCCCCTCCCCCGCCCGCCGCCAGGGGTGGGCTCAGCCGGCGAGAGGAGACGGCGGTGCAGGTGTCCGTGAGCCGGTGCCAGAGATGCGCCCCAGGAGGAGCTGGGTGCAAAGGAGGCAGCCTGGTGCCTTGCGCTCCCTGGCGCCGCCAACTTCACCACCATCGACGTGGAGGGGCGAGGGGAGGCACTGGGGGGGAGGCCCTCGCCCAGCGGCCCGTACCTTCCTGGGGTACTAGGCCTGAGCTCGGGCGGGACCGCCACCCCCGGTCCCCTCAGCGACCCGACCCCCAGGCCTGATTCCCGTCCCTCAGCCCCCGCGGCCACAGAGCAGCGGCGGCTCCCTCTCGGGGCCGCGGTCGCAGCTGCATCCTCGTGCTCCTCCTCCTCTGGCGCCGCTGCCTACACACACAACCCCAGCGCCGTTAGAGCCGCGGCGCCCCGACTGCCGTCGCCTAGCAACCGCGCGCATGCGCCCCACCCCCGCCGGCGACTGCCGCCACCGCTGGCGCCTCTGTAGGGGCTCAGTCTAGGACCTACAAAAGTGCGCAAAAGCCTACTTCCTAGATCCTGGATGGAGCGGCGTCAAGGCAGGGGTGAGGTGGGAGAGGTGCAGTTTGCGCTGCAAATGGAAGAAGCTGGAGGATTTAGGATACAATCTCCTGACCCCTGGACAGGCATCTTGGACAGTATAGCAACCTCCCAATTTATTCTTTAGTCTTGCCTTCTCCAATTCATTCTTAACGAGGGCTTCCAGAGGAATTTTCTAAATAAACTTCTCTGACCATGTCACTCATCTGCATAATTCTGGTAGTTAAGGGGCAACCCCCTAAATAGGGCCTAACAGTTCTAGACTACTGCAACAGCATACTCTCTGGTCTCCCTGCCTTTACACTTGTCTTGCTACAATCCGTTCTCGTACTTCCATTAGAGTGATCTTTGTAAAACATAAATCTACTCTCACTTCGCTCCGGTTTAGAGAAAGGCTTTGGAGTTAGAGCCAGTTTTTTATTTCTGCCCCACCACTGACTAGCTGTTTTCTTGAGCCAGGATGCTTAACCTCTCCGAATCTATTTCCTCATCTGTAAAGTGGGGATTATTATAGTACGTATGGAATAGTTATGAGGATTAAATGAGAGAGTGCATGTAAAGTAGTTAACATACAGAACTTACTCTGGCACCAGAGTAAAAATTAGAGCTATTTTTAAGTTGATTTATTTTTGCTTATAATAAAAAATAAAGTATAAATTCCCTAACTTAGAATTTAAGGTTCCCTAAGATCTTGACTCTATTTTTTTTAATTTTTTATTGTTATGTTAATCACCATACATTACATCATTAGTTCTTGATGTAGTGTTCCATGATTCATTGTTTGTGCATAACACCCAGTGCTCCACGCAGAACGTGCCCTCCTTAATACCCATCACCAGGCTAACCCATCCCCCCACCCCCTCCCCTCTAGAACCCTCAGTTTGTTTTTCAGAGTCCATTGTCTCTCATGGTTCGTCTCCCCCTCCGACTTACTCCCCTTCATTCTTCCCCTCCTGCTATCTTCTTCTTTTTCTTTTTTCTTAACATATCTTGCATTATTTGTTTCAGAAGTACAGATCTGTGATTCAACAGTCTTGCACAATTCACAGTGCTCACCATAGCACATACCCTACCCAATGTCTATCACCCAGCCAAACCATCCCTCCCACCCCCCACCACTCAGCAACACTCAGTTTGTTTCCTGGGATTAAGAATTCCTCATATCAGTGAGGTCATATGATACATATCTTTCTCTGATTGACTTATTTCACTCAGCATAACACCCTCCAGTTCCATCCACGTCATTGCAAATGGCAAGATCTCATTCCTTTTGATGGCTGCATAATATTCCATTGTGTATATATACCACTTCTTCTTTATCCATTCATCTGTCAATGGACATCTTGGCTCTTTCCACAGTTTGGCTATTGTGGACATTGCTGCTATAAACATTGGGGTGCACGTACCCCTTCGGATCCCTACATTTGTATCTTTGGTGTAAATACCCAGTAGTGCAGTTGCTGGATCGTATGGTAGCTCTATTTTCAACTGTTTGAGGAACCTCCATACTGTTTTCCAGAGTGGCTGCACCAGCTTGCATTCCCACCAACAGTGTAGGAGGGTTCCCCTTTCTCCACATCCCCGCCAACATCTGTCATTTCCTGACTTGTTAATTTTAGCCATTCTGACTGGTGTGAGGTGGTATCTCATTGAGGTTTTGATTTGGATTTCCCTGATGCTGAGTGATGTTGAGCACTTTTTCATGTGTCTGTTGGCCATTTGGATGTCTTCTTTGGAAAAATGTCTGTTCATGTCTTCTGCCCATTTCTTGATTGGATTATTTATTCTTTGGGTGTTGAGTTTGATAAGTTCTTTATAGATTTTGGATACTAGCCCTTTATCTGATACATCATTTGCAAATATTTTCTCCCATTCTGTCGGTCGTCTTTTGGTTTTGTGGACTGTTTCTTTTGCTGTGCAAAAGCTTTTTATCTTGATGAAATCCCAATAGTTCATTTTTGCCCTTGCTTCCCTTGCTTTTGGTGATGTTTCTAGGAAGAAGTTGCTGCAGCTGAGGTTGAAGAGGTTGCTACCTGTGTTCTCCTTTAGGATTTTGATGGACAGGAGTCCATCAAAATTGACTTTATTTTTCTAGCTCAAGCTTCTTTCCACTCCCATTTGGGAACCTAGCCACAGACCAGTCCCTGCAGTTTTTGAGATACATCTAGATTATAAAGTTCTTTGATATATTTTCCCAGGGTTCATCTGGAGAAGAATTCTATGTAAACCCTCCAATTAATGAACATGTAAGTATTCAGTGATCCTTCCCAAAATACACATGCTAATTTTTAAATAATGACACTGAGAATTGGCACATAGTGATTGCCTACAAAAATTCTGTGGTTTTTCTGGAGGCTTCTTTACTCAATCTTTTGAAATCAGGTTTCAAGTTTGTGTAATATATAATGACAAAAATATGTTGCCAATTTTGAACTTAATACAATGCATGAACATATTTACAAATATCACAGGCCCTGCTGGATGTTTAACAAAAGATTTAAGCATTTTAGAAAGTGTAAAAATGGCTGTACCGTATGTAGAGAGTCTGAGAGGCCCTAGAACTGATACTGAAACATTAATGAAGAGCTCAAATGGAATATAAAACTAAAATGAAACTTTGAGGACCAGGCAGCAAGAAAATGTCAAAAAAGGAGAACATATAATTTTCTTTCTCTGACTGACTTATCTCACTTAGCATAATACCCTCTAGTTCCATCCACGTCAATGTAAATGGTAGGTATTCATCTTTTCTGATGGCTGAGTAATATTCCATTGTATATATAAACTGCATCTTCTTTATCCATTCATCTATTGAAGGGCGTCTCCATTCCTTCCACAGTTGGGCTATTGTGGACATTGCTGCTATGAACATTGGGGTGCAGGTGCCCCTTTGTTTCACCACATTTGTATCTTTGGGGGTAAATACCTAGTAGTGCAATTGCTGGGTGGTAAGATACCTCTATTTTTAACTTCTTGAGGAACCTCCATACTGTTTTCCAGAGTGGATGTACCACCTTGCATTCCCACAACATTCATATGTGGACTATAAGAAATAGTGCAGAAGATCATAGGGGAAGGGAGGGAAAACTGAATGGGAAGTCATCAGAGAGGGAGAAAAACCATGAGAGACTCTTAACTATAGGAAAGAAACTGAGGCTTGCTGAAAGGGAGGTCGGTGGGGGGAAGGGGTAATTGGATAATAGGCATTAAGGAGGGCACATGATGTGATGAGCACTGGGTGTTAAATACAACTGATGAATCATTGAACACTGCATCTGAAACTAATGATGTACTATATGTTGGCTAATTAAATTTAAATAAAAAAATGAGAACATTTGGAAAGGTGAAAAAGTGAATCACTCTAAGACTAATTAAATAGAAGAACCAGATGAAAATAATCAATAAACTGTAATCAGCAGGGAAGATCACAACATAGGGTATAGGTATTACAACTGTGAATATGGCAGTGAACTTGGATAGACTTCTCACACAGATCATACCTTTCCTTCCATAAGATACAGACATGACTTTCAAGTTCAAAGAAACACAATTTCTTAGTGTTCAGCCTTTTCCAAGGACCATCAACAACTCACAGGGACAGACTTCTAACAGAATTTGCTTAGATCCTCTAAAATCTCTACTTAGTGACATAAAATCTGTATTTTTCTTTTTTTTTAATCTGTATTTTCTGTTCACTTATGGAACTCATTACATTCTATAGTGAAACAGAGGAATAAATATATAAAATTCTACTAGTCATCTTTAATTCTTCCTTTTCTACATACAGAACTGTGTCACTGCTGCACTTAAACTCCTTCAGTATTTTCCCTTGGGTTTCAATATAAAATCTGAGCTCCTTTGCACACGTCATTGTATCTGCCTCTACTATGCTAGCAAAGTAAAAACTGTCAACAAAGAGAGACCTATCCACATCAATATGGAAATAAATAAACATTTATTATTAAGGACAGCACAGTGCATGCATATAGGTAGCCCTCAAGAAACTGCAAAGTCAGGATATAATTCCACACAATTTATAGAGTAAAACAAATACAAAGTTCACTTGAGAATTGTAGTGGCTGTTTAGTTAATTGACTTCCTCCAAAAGAATAACAAAACATCTCTTATTTCCCCCCAAAGGTACCTTGAATCTTCCTGGAAGTCAAATGGTTACATCTGGAGATGGGCTCCCCGACATTATCTCTGTAGATGTGTCTTTATATTTCAAAGGAGAATTTGGCTCGTGACCTTGAAAAAAAAGTCTACATTCTAAAACTGAAAAATATAAGCCTTTCTAGTTGCTGGAGAGATTGATCTGCCTTCTAAGAATTAGAGAAAGGATCCATGCTCACTATGTCCCTCAAAGAAACACATTAACTGAAGGGGAAGAAATAGTCTTTCTCTTTACTCACCTTTATTTACCTTTACAATCCAATGAGTTCTTTCAAAAGCAGAACTCTGTGTGCACAGTAGATGGCACCTGGTAGATAATGAGAAAGTCTTTCTTAAATAAGAAAGTCATAGAAGAGGTGGCATTGCTCTGGGTGTTGACAGATGAGTAGGAGTCTTCCAGAAGGGAAAAGAATATTCCATGCAAATAAAAAGTTCTGTTCAAAGGTCCAGGAAAATATGAAGGCCCCTGGTATGTTCAGTGAAAGTAGAAAAGTTGGACT
Source organism: Eumetopias jubatus (assembly GCF_037043125.1). Taxonomy (NCBI): domain Eukaryota; kingdom Metazoa; phylum Chordata; class Mammalia; order Carnivora; family Otariidae; genus Eumetopias; species Eumetopias jubatus. Next base: position 75,406,551 of record NW_028274817.1, read on the forward strand.
TACACATATTATATCTGTATTTAGGAACTGAGCAGCATAAGGGCACAATGGAGTATAGAGAAGTAGGTTGGTGAAAGATTGTGAAATGCCCTAGAGACCAAGCCAGAGTTTGGAAAACGCCTATATCTAATAGCTAAAATAGGCAACATACTAATATTTGTTTGGGGGTTCAGCACAAATATTAAACAGTGCCCCAACCCCAAAGAGCTTATAATCTGATGGATGCAAGAAGACAAGATAACAAATAATTAACATAAATGAAATACCATAAGTTGACAGATGTATTTGAGATGTATTTGAGGGGGCAGATAGAGGATTGTGGATGGACTTTGGATAAAGTCATTTTGATGGCAAATTCCTAGAGGAGAACATAGGCAGTAATTTCTTTGACATCGGCCACCGCAACTTCTTTCAAGACACGTCTCTAAAGGCAAGGGAAACAAAAGCGAAAATGAACTTTTGGGACTTCATCAAGATAAAAAGCTTCTGCACAGCAAAGGAAACAGTCAACAAAACTAAAAGACAAACCACGGAATGGGAGAAGATATTTGCAAATGATGCTACAGACAAAGGGCTGATATCCAAGATCTGTAAAGAACTTCTCAAACTCAACACCTTCCCCCAAAAATCAAATCAATAAATGGGCAGAAGATATGAACAGACACTTCTCAAAAGAAGACGTACAAATGGCCAAAAGACACATAAAGAAAAATGTTCATCATAATTAGATATCAGAGAAATTCAAATCAAAACCACATTGAGATACTGCCTTAAACCAGTTAGAATGGCAAAAATTGACAAGGCAAGAAACAACAAATGTTGGAGAGGTTGTGGAGAAAGGGGAACCCTCTTACACTGTTGGTGGGAATGCAAGTTGGTACAGCCACTTTGGAAAACAGTGTGGAGGTTCCTCAAAAAATTAAAAATAGAGCTACCCTATGACCCAACAATTGCACTCCTGAGTATTTACCCCAAAGATTCAGATGTAGTGAAAAGAAGGGCCATATGTACCCCAATGTTCATAGCAGCAATGTCCACAATAGCCAAACTGTGGAAAGAGCCAAGATGCCCTTCAACAGACAAATGGATAAAGAAGACTAATCAAATATATACAATGTATCATATATACAATGGAATATTACTTAGCCATCAGAAAGGATGAATACCCAAGTTTTGCATCACATGGATTGGATTAGAGGATATTATGCTAAATGAAATAAGTCAAGCAGAGAAAGTCAATTATTGTAAGGTTTCACTTACTTGTGGAACATAAGAAATAGCATGGAAGACATTAGGAGAAGGAAGGGGAAAATGAAGCAGGGGAATCAGAGAGGTAGATGATCCATGAGAGACTATGGACTCTGAGAAACTAACTGAGAGTTTTAAAGGGAGGGGGTGTGGGGATGGGTGAGCCCGGTGATGGCTATTAAGGAGGGCACATATTGCAGGGAGCACTGGGTGTTATACACAAACAATGAATCATGGAACACTACATTAAAAACTAATGATGTACTGTATAGTGACTAACATAACATAATAAAAAAAAGTTTCTGAGAAAGCTCCTTGGATGATTTCACCTTGATCTATAATGTAAAGGGTGTTCATAATCACAGTACCTCCTGGAATTTCAAATACTTGAACTCTGAGTGTCTATATGCTGTACTTCTTCCCCTCTTATTTCCCTGATTCCATTCTGGCTCTGCTGAAGAAAATCACTCTGGCACTTTTTAAAAAACTTCAACTAGTCAACATAGAGTACATCACTAGTTTCTGAAGTAGAGTTCAGTTATTCATCAGTTGCATATAACACCCAGTGCTCATCATATCATGTGCCCTTAATGCCCATCATTCAGTTCCCCCATTCCCCACCCACCTCCCCTCTACAACTGTCCAAAACCTTTGGGATGCAGCAAAGGCAGTCCTAAGAGGGAAGTACATAGCAATACAAGTCTTTCTCAAAAAATTAGAAAAGTCTCAAATACATAAGCTATCCTTACAACTGAAGGAGCTGGAGAAAGGACAGCAAATAAACCTTAGCCAAGCAGGAGAAGACAAATAATCAAGAAGATTAGAGCAGAAATCAATGAAATAGAAACCAAAAGAACAGTAGAACAGATCAATGAAAGAAGAAGCTGGTTTTGAAAGAATTAATAGGATTGATAAACTCCTAGCCAGACTTATCAAAAAGAAAAGAGAAAGGACCCAAATTAGGAAAATCATGAATGAAAGAGGAGAGATCACAACCAACACCAAGGAAATACAAACAATTTTAAGAAGCAACTGTATGCCAAAAATTAGGCAATCTGGAAAAAAATGGATGCATTCCTTGAAACTTATAAATTACCAAAACTGGAACAGGAAGAAAGAGAAAACGTGTACAGACCTATAACTAGCAAGGAAATTGAAGCAGTAATCAGACATCTCTAAACAAACAAGAGTCCATGGCCAGATGGCTTCCCAGGGGAATTCTACCAAACATATAAAGAAGTACTAATACCTATTCTTCTGAAGCTGCTTCAAAAAATAGAAAGGGAAGGAAAACTTCCAAACTCATTCTATGAGGCCAGCATTACCTTAATCCCAAAACCAAACACCACATCAAAAAAGGAGAATTACAAATATCCCTGATGAACATGGGTGCCAAAATTCTCACCAAGATACTAATCAAGAGGATCCAACAGTACATTAAAAGGATTATTCACCATGACCAAGTGGAATTTATTCCTGGGATGGAAGATTGGTTCAACATTCACAAATCAATCAACATGATACATCACATTAACAAAAGAAAGGACAAGAACCATGTGATCCTCCCAATTGATGCAGAAAATGCATTTGACAAAAACAGCATCCTTTCTTGATTAAAACTCTCCACAGTGTAGGGATAGAGGCAACATACCTCAATATCATAAAAGCCATCTGCGAAAAGCCCACAGAGAATATCATTCTCAATGCGGAAAAGCTGAGAGTTTTTCCTCTAAGGTCAGGAACACGACAGGGATGCCCACTCTCACCACTGTTGTTCAACATAGAATTAGAAGTCCTAGCCTCAGTAATCAGACAACAAAAATAAATAAAAGGCATTCAAATTGGCAAAGAAGTCAAACTCTCTCTCTTCACAGATGACCTGGTACTTTATGTGGAAAACCCAAAAGACTCCACCCCAAAATTGCTATAACTCATACAGCAATTCAGCAACATGGCATGATATAAAATCAATACACAGAAATCAGTTGCATTTCTATACACTAACAATATGAGTGAAGAAAGAGAAATTAAGGAATTGATCCCACATACAATTGTACCAAAATCCATAACATAACCTAGGAATAAACTGAATCAAGAAGGTAAAGGATTTGTACTCTAAAAACTATAGAACGCTTATGAAAGGAATTGAGGAAGACACAAAGAAATGGAGAACATTCTATGCTCATGGATTGGAAGAACAAATATTGCAAATAATGTCTATGCTACCCATAGCAATCTAAACATTCAGTGCAATCCCTATTTCTCTGGCCTTTTAATGTACAATGTTATTAACACAGATTTAGTTTCTCAACTCACTACTTAACAATCCTTTCACTCTTTCTTTGTCAATCCCTCTCCAAGTCTCAGCTATTATTCCAAATGTTAACTATTCTCCACTACTACTGATGACTTCTTCATTCACCCATCAAACCTACGACCCAAATGATTACTTCATCACCTACCTTCCTTAAAAAAAAAAAAAATGAAGCCGTTAGGTGTTCTACTCACTGTTAATCAGCATCTGATCCCATACTGTACTTTGGTCCCTTCACCCTCACATAGATTGTATAAAATGAAATCTTCCATTTGTGCTCCTGTTCCTTGTCTCGCCCAGCCTCTCAGAGATCATGCTCTCTCTTTTCTGTGTTTAATACTTTACACCTCTCATCCCCGCACACTGACTCATTCCCCACAGCCTATAAACATACTCAAGTCTCTTCCATCCTCAAAAGAAACACTTTCCTTTATCTTGGGGTTTCCTCTAGTTTCCTTGAAGTGTTGACTATTATCAGCTTTCATTTTCCCCCAGAGGTCTCAAAAGTGGTTATCTACATTTACTGCCTTTATTCTTTCATTTCCCATTCACCTTTCAACCACTGTAATAGGGATTTTACCTACCCATCTCCACTAAAATCTCATTTGTTAAGAATGCCACTTACTGACAGGCAAATTTCTCTTTTTAATAGACACTTTCAAGCCCTTTTCTTATTGGCTCTTACTGCTACATATAATAATGTTGATTATTTCAATCTGCTTGAAATTCTCTGCTCACTTGACTTTCAGACACATTCTCCTTGCTCTTTTCCTTTCTCTTTAGATTTTACATTTATGTAACTTTCATGGATTCCTCTTTTCCTTCCTACGTCTTAAATATTTATGTTCTCCCATGGTTCTGTCCTTGACCTATTTCTTTTGTTCTACTCTCCACACTCTATTAACTATACATGGATGACTTTCAAATCTATGTTTCTAGTTCAGCCCTGTCTCCTGATATGTAGATAAGTAGATTTAACTGACTACTAGACATCCTCATCTGGATGACCCCAAACAATTTAAATTTATATTGTCCACAACTAAACTCATTATCTTCATGTACTAATGTGTTCTTTTTCCTTGTTAAGGAAGATTTAAAAAAATACTCACCAAATGGAGACCTTGTTATCATCACACATTTCACAGAACCAAATGAAATGGCTAGAAGATGACTATTTTATGAGTTATGCCAAGACTACTGTATCATTTCCTGAGAAATAGACTGCATATATATTGGGGAAGAATAAGTTGTGTTGCTCAAATGGAAGCTTCAGGAGGACAGGGATTTTTGTCTGTTTTGTTCACTGCTGTGTCTCAAAGTTCTTAGGGTAGTATCTGGCACATAGAAATCCCTCAGTAAATGAATGAATCTGTATATCCCTTGCTTAAAGAGACTTTGTTTAAGAATTCTGCTAGGATAGACAGCTAGATACCTAGCTAGATGATAGATAGATAGATAGATAGATAGATAGATAGATAGATAGATGATAGATAGATAGGTGATAGATGATAGATATAGATACAGATATCAATATAGACATAGATCTATAATCTACCCATATAATAAAGAGAAATGTCTTTTTGTAACTGAATAGGGCAAAAGGAATTTGTAACTGCACTTCATCCAGATTTCTGGCCATGGGAAATAAAGAAAAAGGACTGGGGGCTGAGATAAAACACTTCATCTATCACTTGGAACATTCAGTTCATAGTTACTTCTTCCAGGGGATCAGATGTCTGCTTATAGGCAAAATTCCTCTGAGGTTTGCTTCAAGGGCCTGTATGAGCAATGCTAGCTCCACTTCAAGAAGGATTGTGGGTAATATCTAGATCTTGTTTTGTATTCAATAGTGAATAAAGAGCATGTGAAACCCTTTGCCTTGTCTCCCAAGACAGAAAGTTAAAGTCACCTTAGACTCTTTATCCCCCATCCCATAAAATTAATAAAACCTGTTGATTCTATCTCCTAAATATTTCTCATATCCATATTTCCTTTATACTTCCACTGCCATCAATTTTGCCTTAGTTTAGACCTTTATCTTTTCTTTTAGGACTATTTCAACAACTTTCTAATTGGGCTCCTTGCCTTCAGTCTTACCTCTCCTCCAAATCATCTTCCACACTGCTCCTTTAATGAGTTATCTAAAATGCAAAGCTTACCAAATTCCTCCCTGATTAAAAACATTTCAAACCTACTCCACCGTGCCTACTGAATACACTTCAAGCTACATAATACTCTTTATAACTTGTGTCTTCTCCAGCCTCATCTCCTACCATTCTATTTCATGTTCAGAAATATGTTGTTTGCTGTTCTCCTCTGATAAACATACCCTTTCCTCTGGGAGCTCCTCTTGCCACCAACTCCATCCCAATGTAACTTTACAAATTTTCATGTTATGTGACCCCTTGGCCGCAGTTGACCAATCTGAGTCTATAATAGCCCTTCCTCAGAAATTTGGAATCTAGACTGAGATTTCAACCCACTTTGGCTGTTTTCTTATGCTGAATAGTGTACACTTCAGAGCTGTTTGGCAGCAGCCATTTTTATGCCATATGGTCTGGGAAAGAGGAAAAGCTGGTCTGCTATCAAAGTTGAAACAGACACACAGAGAGATGCAGAGATGAGAAAGGGAGACTCCAGATAGCAATTGAGTCCCTAACTCCAGCTTATTCCTTTAAGTTCATCTGCCTTATTCTTCGGTTCCATAAGACACTCTATCCTCATGCTAAATTTATTTTGTTGTTTAAGCTAGTTTGAACTGAATTTCTCTTCCTTGAAAAAAAAAACATACTGCTCTCCCATATCATGTTGTTTAACACTCTTGTGTCTTTGCTTATTCTTTTCCCTTTAACTGGAAAACTGTAGTTCCCCTCACAACAATTTTGCCTGGATAATTCCTACTTTTACAGAGAAAGTGGGACTCAGGCCCTCTACCTGTATCAGGAAGGTACCTGCCTTTCTACCCTGCCCTTTCCTCATTCCTTCCCAAGAAAAGGGAATACTGATATTATAGATCAGACATCATGCAATGATTGGATCAAAATTAATAGCAGTTTTCTGCTAATAAGTCCCGTGCTTATGCATAGTTTTTCTTTTCCTATTCTTATTCCTTATTGTGGATATTGTAAGAAGGCCAGATCAGCTTTTCTCTCCCACTCTCTCTCTCTCAGCATTAATTAATATTCCTGTGACTTGTGGCTGACCAGAGAAGAGTAACATTTTGATTTGAGCTTGGGAACAAGGGTGCCGTTAGGGAACCTAACATAGGTTTTAAGTGAGCCATGTTTCAACCATGTTTTCCCATCACTCTACACCAGGAAAAATTTTTTTGCAGCCCCCTATATTTAGTAATCACAGTTGCAGCTCATATTAGGAGGAAAAGAGATTCTGCCATAAAGTAGGACATCCTTTGGGGAATATAGACTGAAGAGACAGCTGCACTTCTGCTGAAGCTAGATTAGAAGGCAGAGTCCCACATAAAGGAAAGTTCTCCTTATGGCTAGCTAGGAATGGACCCTTTAGATAGAAAGAATTTTGGTGTACATGCTTTTAGGTATTGATAAGAGAGGCAATATCTTGTCCTCTTCACTTTACACCCCAACCTATCTCTCACTTGGAGCTGAGTAATGGTATATTTCTCCAAAACAGGTCACAGGTAGAAAAAACATAGTAGAAGAAAAATTGTGTTTTATTTAAGTAACCAAAGCCTGGGAAATTCAAAAGCTGAAGGAAGACAATATTGACATGGATCCAAGTTTGATTAAGTCCCAAAAGCAGCAGCTCAGAACTAATAAATATTTGAGATTCCACAAGGCTTTTAGAAAACAAATATGGAAGCTCATTTCGTCTCCTGACAGACAATTTCTCACAGAAAAATTTTATTTAATAGTTATAGGCACTGCACAATTAGCATAAATTGGCAGGCACATAGATAAAGTTAAAAGCAAGATTTTGGCTTTTTTTTTTTTTTCTATTTAACCTCTATTCTCATTCCCCAAGAAATAGGACTGGTAATAGTAACATGGGAACACTATTTTTGCTTAGGATTGTCATTGTTCAGGATAGTTATTGTTTGTTCATACATTTTATGAGTGTGGGACTGAAACGAGAAAAGTGAGACCCAAAGGAGACTTGAAATTTTATAAGTCCAACTTCAGAAGTGTTAGAAAAGTTACAATCCCAGTGAAATGGAGCCAAGTCTGTAACTGCTGAAAGAAGCCAGACTCCAACCAGGAACCTGGATGACACCTCTTTTGGCTGAGATAAAGAAAAACTAAAAATTGGGGAGAAGATAATTTTTGGCTTTAATTTCTTTGGGAAATTAATTTCTACAAAAGAAACAGTTTTCCATGTGGTACTCTAACTTTGTGGAAACTTGATCTTTGAGGGGTTTATATTGTTCAAATGTAGGATATTATATTGCTGGGCTCATATTGCATTATCTGGGCTGTGCTATCATCTAGTACTCATTTCCATGTTGGGCAATTGTAGATAAACATAATTTGAGATGGGAGATAAAATAATGGGTAAAATTTTGGCCTGCTGTACAGCTATGGTCCTGGGAGGATAAAAGAATGATGAATGTCAAGGCGATGGTATCACAAAAGGAGAAGCAGAAATTCCTTGATATTCCATGGGTCTTCTCCCACAAAGGGGGTAATTATCATCCTATCTGACCATCATCTTGGCTATTAAGCTCAAAGGATTAAAAAAGAATCTAATGTAGAGGAGTATAAGGTAAGAGCTTTTATTCCCTTTCCTCACAACAGAAAAATCTCTAACAGATGGTTTCCACACTTTTTCCTACTATTTTTTTCCCTCCACCTAGGCAAGAGGGAGTGTCAAACTGATAAACCGAATAGCAATACAATGACTGGGTCACATTTACCTGTGAGCTAATGAATGCAGTCATAGACTAAACATCAGGCAGCTGGGCATGGTCTTGTTCTCAGCTTCTTCTCCTTCCATTCTGCTAGGCTCATCAAAGTTCTTTCTTTTCATATAAGGTCCTTATGCCCTGCAGGTGATAAAATAGTTGTAGTATTTTTATTTATATTGCATTGTGAGGGGTAGCAGCCTGTCTTAGACCTCAAGTTTATGCCATGCACTTCAAATATTGAGCCCAGGTCTGATTAATAATAACATGGTGCTCTGTTTACCAGTTTTTATTGTTCTGCCCTCAGGGAGAAAATTAGGAGGAAGAGTAAGGCAGAATTTGGTAATCTTGGGTATTCTAGCCAATACCAAAAAATCTCTTCACACTCTCAATACTATTCATCATCTAACTTTGTTGTAAAAGGTACCGGTGTAATTATCTACCTAGAAATTCTCTCTAGGAATTCTGTTCCCCTTATCTTGTTCCTCCACTCCACCATCTACCTGGTTGTAATAAGAGCTACCATATTATTACAACATAATCATAGCCCCTAACCATAGTTGATTGGACTGGGGGTAAGTGGTGAGCACATAATTTAAGGTGTCCTTTTCTCTGGGTCTTTTCTCTGAGGTAAGAAGGCAGCACCAGCTATTCCTCTCCCTTTTATCAAAAGAGTAAAAGCTTTCCTAAGAGCCCCCTCAAGCGGATTGCTCCTTATGATCATTGGTCAAAACTGGGTGCATAGCCACTCTGTCTCTGAGGAAACTGGAAAAGTGAGTACCTGCCTGGGCCCGTCACATTGCTTCCCAGAAACAAATTTAGGGTTATGTTGGCAAGAAAAAAATGTGGAATAAGTCTTGGGGAACCAATTTACAAAGTCTGCCTACACTAATACATTTATTTATAGAATATAATACAAAAACAAACTTACTAAGTATAAACCTAATTGTCTTGCAAGGACAATATCCATTTAAAAGGGGGATCTTTCCAACAATACATTAAAAGGATCATCCACCACGACCAAGTGGGATTTATCCCCGGGATGCAAGGGTGGTTCAAATTCACAAATCAATCAGTGTGATAGAACACATTAATAAGAGGAGGGAGAAGAACCATATGGTCCTCTCAATTGATGCACAAAAAGCATTTAACAAAATACAACATCCTTTCCTAATTAAAACTCTTCAGAGTATAGGGATAGAGGGAACATTCCTCAAGTTCATAAAATCCATCTTTGAAAAACCCACAGCGAATATCATCCTCAATGAGGAAAAGCTGGGAGCCTTTCCCTTAAGATCAGGAACACATCAAGGATGCCCACTCTCGCCACTACTGTTCAACATAGTACTAGAAGTCCTAGCAACAGCAATCAGACAACGAAAAGAAATAAAAGGTATTCAAATTGCCAAAGAAGAAGTCAAACTCTCTCTTTTCACAGATGACATGATACTTTATGTGGAAAACCCAAAAGACTTCACCCCGAAATTACTAGAACTCCTACAGCAATTCAGTAATGTGGCAGGATACAAAATCAATGCACAGAAATCAGTTACTTTCTTATACACTAACAACGCAACCATAGAAAGAGAAATTAGAGAAACGATTCCATTTACAATAGCACCAAAAACCATAAGATACCTCGGAATAAACCTAACCAAAGAGGTAAAGGATCTATACTTTAGGAACTACAAAACACTCATGAAAGAAATTGAAGAAGACACAGAAAGATGGAAAAATATTCCATGCTCATGGATCAGAAGAATAAATACCGTTAAAATGTCTATGCTACCCAGAGCAATCTATACCTTCAATGCCATCCTGATCAAAATTCCAATGACATTTTTCAAAGTGCAGGAACAAACAATCTTAAAATTTGTATGGAATCGAAAAGACCCCGAATCACCAAGGAAATGTTGAAAAAGAAAAACAAAGCTGGAGGCATCACGTTGCCCGATTTCAAGCTATATTACAAAGCTGTGACCACCCAGACAGCATGGTACTGGCACAAAAACAGACATATAGACCAATGGAACAGAATAGAGAACCCAGATATGGACCCTCAACTCTATGGTCAAATAATCTTTGACAAAGCAGGAAAAAACGTGCAATGGTAAAAAGACAGTCTCTTCAATAAATGGTACTGGGAAAATTGGACAGCCACATGCAGAAGAATGAAACTCGACCATTCTCTAACACTAATCACAAAGATAAAATCAAAGTGGATGAAAGATCTCAATGTGAGACAGGAATCCATCAAAATCCTAGAGGAGAACATAGACAGTAACGTCTTTGACATCGCCCACAGCAACTTCTTTCAAGATACATCTCCAAAAGCTAGTGAAACAAAAGCAAAAATGAACTTTTGGGACTTAATCCAGATAAAAAGCTTCTGCACAGCAAAGGAAACAGTCAACAAAACAAAGAGGCAACCCACAGAATGGGAGAAGATATTTGCAAATGACACTACAGATAAAGGGCTGGTATCCAAGATCTATAAATAACTTCTCAAACTCAAAACCCAAAAAACAAATAATCAAGTCAAAAAGTGGGGAGAAGATATGAAAAGACACTTCTCTGAAGAAGACATACAAATGACTAACAGACACATGAAAACATGTTCATCATCATTAGCCATCAGGGAAATTCAAATCAAAACCACATTGAGATACCACCTTACACCAGTTAGAATGGCAAAAATGGACAGGGAAAGAAACAGCAAATGTTGGAGAGGTTGTGGAGAAAGGGGAACCCTCTTACACTGTTGGCGGGAATGCAAGTTGGTACAGCCACTTTGGAAAACAGTGTGGAGGTTCCTCAAAAATTTAAAAATAGAGCTTCCCTATGACCTAGCAATTGCACTCCTGGGTATTTACCCCAAAGATACAGATGTATTGAAAAGAAGGGCCATAGGCACCCCAATGTTCATAGCAGCAATGTCCACAATAGCCAAACTGGAAAGAGCCGAGATGCCCTTCAACAGATGAATGGATAAAGAAGATGTGGTCTGTATATACAATGGACTATTATTCAGCCATCAGAAAGGATGAATACCCAACTTTTACATCAACATGGATGGAACTGGAGGAGATTATGCTAAGTGAAATAAGTCAAACAGAGAAAGTCAATTATCATATGGTTTCACTTATTTGTGGAACATAAGGAATAGCATGGAGGGCACTAGGAGAAGGAAGGGAAAAATGAGAGGGGGGGATTTGGAGGGAGAGATGAACCGTGAGAGACTATGGACTCTGAGAAATAAACACAGTTTTAGAGGGGAGTGGGGGGGATTGGTTAGCCCAGTGATGGGTATTAAGGAGGGCTCGTACTGCATGGAGCACTGGGTGTTATACGAAAACAATGGATCATGGATTACCACATCAAAAACTGATGATGTATTGTATGGTGACTAACATTACATAATAAGATTTTTAAAAATAATAAAAAATAAAAGGGGGATCTTTGTCTCTATATCTTTTATGGGTTAAGGTAGGCAATCTAGTAAGGAGAAGCTGGGGAAGACAGAAGTATTCTGTATAACAGAGGAGGAAGTGTTTGGAACTTTAGGAGCAATCTGGGAGATAAGAAAAGAGATAGGAGGAGAAAGTAGATGGTAGAAAGCCACATGGTTTGTGTTCTGAGATTTCCCTGTTACCTCCAAATGTTCATTAAAGTCTAGAACTCATGAAAGGATTATTGTGAATAGATTTCTTGTGAAAATTGGTGAAGGGTTGAACTCTATGTATAAGTTGTACTCGAGTAAAACACAGACAGCATGTATAGATACAGGACCTATAGGCCAGAACCTGAGGAAAGCAAGAAGGTGTAAGCTCCAAATGTGACCATAGAAATCATAAGGAGAGTCAGGAGTTCATATACCATGGAACGATAAAGGCCATATGAGGACTAGAATAACATCTTATTCATCAATGAATTCCAGCAGACCCATGAAGCATAGTGAATAGTCTATAAATATTTCTTGAATTAAATTAAACTGACCTGCTCTATATTGTAATTCTCAATATACCTACCTTAAATCCCTTAGTAAATTGAAATCTCCATAAAGAGTGTGTCTGATTCGGGGCACCTGGGTGACTCAGTCAGTTAAGCATCTGCCTTCAGCTCGGGTTGTGATCCCATGGTCCTGGGATGGAGCCCCACATGGGGCTATCTGCCCAGCGGGGAGCATGCTTCTCCCTCTCCCTCTGTCGCTCCCCCTTGCATGTGCTTTCTCACTCTCTCTGTCAAATAAATAAATAAAATCTTTTTTAAAAAGAGTGTCTGGTTCATCTCTTTTTTAATATAAATTTTTAAATTTTATTTTATTATGTTATGTTAATCACCATACATTACATCATTAGTTTTTGAGGTAGTGTTCCATGATTCATTGTTTTCACATAACACCCAGTGCTCCATTCTGTGATTCATCTCTTTTTTAAATAAAGTGCCTTGAACATAGTATGTACCAAAAGAGCCAATTTTCAGAGTCCTGACTTAGTGGAGAGGGATAAAGAAGTCTCAGGTAATCTAAGTCACATTTCTAGTGTGTTCTAGAATGTAGGTTCTGATTTCTTGGCAGCTTGTTTCCCTTAGGCCAGTATGAAAATGAATTTTCATTCCCAGGCAAATATTAATTGATGGCCGGGGAAGGTAGCACAGGCACATGCTGTGTGGCAGAGGGAAAACAGCATGGGATTTTAATTTGCCACCAATGATCCATAAAGTAGACAGTCAAGTAGGTAATCAAGAGTTGGAAGTATTAGGGTGCCTGGGTGGCTCAGTCAGTTGTGTCCAACTCTTGGTTTTGGCTCAGGTCATGATCTCATGGGTCCTGAGATCGAGCTCTGCATGGGGCTCTGCACTCAGTGGGGAGTTTGCTTGAAGATTCTCTCCTTTTGCTCCTCCCCACTCACATGCATGGTCTCTCTCTCTCAAATAAATAAGCAAACCTTTTAAAACAACAGTTGGGGGGCACCTGGGTGTCTCAGTCGGTTAAGTGGCTGCCTTCGGCTCGGGTCATGATCCCAGGGCCCCGGGATTGAGTCCTGCATCGGGCTCCCTGCTCAGTGGGACGCCTGCTTCTCCCTCTCCCACTCCCCCTGCTTGTGTTCCCTCTCTCACTGTGTTTCTCTCTGTCAGATAAATCAATAAAATCTTTAAAAAATAAAAAATAAAAAAATAAAACAACAGTTGGAAGTATTAGAAACTGGAAATTAGAAATTGCAGCTCATTTATTATAACTAGGTGTAGAAAAATACTGGAATGATAGGGATTATAATGTTGAGTGTGAATAAATGTTACATTATTTAATCTTTGGTAATACCTTATTTAGCCATTTTTTTCTTTTTTATTAAGTCTTTTATTTAATTCCAGTATATTTAACATACAGTGTTATATTAGTTTCAGGTGTACAATATAGTGATTCAGCAATTCTATAAACTACTCAGTGTTCATCATAAGTGTGATGTAGGAAAGGCATTAGGGTTCTCTCAGCCATTCCCCCAACCCACCTCACCTCTGGTAAACATCAGTTTGTTCTCTATAATTGAGTCTATTTCCTGGTTTCTCTCTCTCTCTTTTTTCCTATGCTCATTTGTTTTGTATTTTAATTTCCACATGAGTGAAGTCATGTGGTATTTGTCTTTCTCTGACTGACTTATTTCACTGAGCATTATACTCTCTAGTCCCAGCCAAGTTGTTGCAAATGGCAAGATTTCATTCTTTTTTATTATTCAGTCAATTTTATGGATGGTGTAACTGAGTTCCAAGAAGCAAACTGATTTTCCCCAGAATACACCTGGAAAGTTCAAATGTAAAGTTTTAAACCCAGGTTTTTTTTTATTTTTGTTTTTTTTTTGTTATTGTTGTTGTTTTCCTGGAAGGCCTGGTGAAACAGGAATTGCTGGGCCCCATTCCCAGAATTTCTTTTTTTTTTTCCAGAATTTGTGATTAAGCAAATTTAAGGTGGGACTGACAGTTCACATTCTAACAAGATCTCAGGTTATGTTGACCCTACTGTTATGGGGATTACACTGTGAAAATATTGCACCAGAGAATCTAAGTTTTATGAAAGCCTTAAGTCATCTAAGCTTGAGTTTCCAAATCAGTGGACTAAGGCAAAGTGGTATGCCAAGAAAGAATGACTGATACGCAGAGGTACTGAATCTCTTTCACCCTTAGAATGGTTAGGAATGGGGCAGAGGGGACCTGAAGTAATTGGTTACCTTGGACCACAAAAAGCTTTGTTGTTTATCCCTGGTGTGCCATAAAAATCTTTATTATTCTATAATGTAAAAGAGTTAGAAAACACTGATCTGGTCCAACCATTTATGTGATGCCTGAATCTTTTTTTTTTTTAACGAAATCTGTAATAGATGGTAATGTAAGAAAGGAGTTAGGGTTTGAAGCCAACAGCCAAAAAAGAATTCTTGAGACATCTTGGGTGCAAAAAGGTGGTTTTATTAAAGCACGGGACAGGACCCTTGAGCAGAAAGAGCTGCACCTGGGTCATGAAGAGTGACCCGTTATATACTTTCAAGTTGGGAGGGGGTTAGGGATAACAAGTCTCTGAGGAATTTGGAAACAAGGTTTCCAGGACCTTGAGGGGGCTAGCTATTTTTAGGAAATGGTCATTTATTACTGTATAATAAAACCTTAGTCATGAGACCCTTTAGATGTATATCGGTGGGCCATATGCTTGAAAGATGATTGCCAACATGTATCTTGGGGGGCTTAGAGATAAAGGAAATTTCTAAAGGAATTTTTATATGTTAAAGTAGACTTACAGGATTCTGGGGGTTGGGCTAAGGTTGCCTTTTGCCCTTAGCAAAGTATCAACATCAAGGCAGTTGAGTCTCCAGAGGAATGTCATTCTGCTTGTTTCAAGGACTTGTCAGTGGGCTGTAGGTAGTAAGGAAATTTAATAGTTTTTCTTCTGCCTTTGTTCCCCACATCAGATGGCTATATAGCTTTTGCTTAAATACCTCCAGAGATGGAGAAGTCATTCACCTATTTTTATTCAGTTTCATTTTAGACTTCTCTAACCTAAATGTTAGAATTTATTTTTCTCTACACAAGCAGAAAGCTGGGGTAAGAAAGAGTAGAAGAGAAAATATCTGAATCATGCTTTGTCAGTCCATGGGAGAAGGTTTGATATCTTGGAGATGTCTATTATTTCCTTCTGTATCATTTTTCTCTAAAACAAATTGCCCTGAAAATCTAGAAGCTTAAAACAGCTCACTTTTATTATCTCAGAGTTTCTGTAGATCAGGAATCTAGGCACAGCTTGATTGGGTCTACCACTTCCAGGTCTTTCAAAAGCAATTAGCAAGATATTCGCTGGACTGTAGTCATCTCAAGGCTCAACTTTGGAGAAATCTACTACCCTGTTCACATGGCTGTTAGCAATATTCAACTGTGTATTTGGGGCTATAGGGGATGCCTCAGTTCTTTGCTAGCACTTGGCCAGACACTGCTCTCTGTTCCTTAATAATACATGAGTCTCTTCAACCCAAACACATGTTTCATAAAAGCTGTATGCTAAGAAATTGATGGAGTGGGCTAGCAAGACAGAAGTCACAATCTTTTGTAATATAATCTTGGAGGAGACATCCCATAACTCTGACCATATTCTATTTTTCAGAAGCAACTCACTTGACCAAGCCTACACTCAAGGAGAGGGGATTTCACAGGACGATAGATATCAGGAGGCAGGGATTATTGGGGGCCCTTGTAGAAGCCCACCTACTACACAGACTCTTCTATATTCCTTTTAGGGAAGCTATCCCAGGTGCAGCCCCAACAAGGCAGCCCTTATCACTGTGTTCCCTCATTTCCCTGAGCTGGACAATGACTTAGATTAGGGTAAACAGAGACCGGGTAGCTTGATGCAGGGAACTGAGCTCAGCAGGTCATTGTAGCAGAGATCTTTAGCTGCCGGTAATGTCCATTTTCATATTCTTTCTTGATAGCAGAACTGATATTTTTGTTCAGGGCAACAATGTGCCTAGCTCTTTTTCTCTGCACCCTTTGTAGTGTGGGGTGGCTATAAGACTTAGTTCTGGCCAGTGAAATGTAAGAAAAAACTTGATAAGTCTTTCTTGGAATGCTTTGTTTTCCTGATAAAAAGGGACAAAAACAGTTAGCACTTTCTTCTATACACCTGTCCTCCCTTTCCCTGCCATGATTTTGGCTATGATAGCAACCATCTTGCAACCATGTGAGGTAGGACTGTGAAATATTGACTCTAACATCACTGAAATAGTCTATTAATAGCAATAACCCCCTGCATCTATACTTGTTTAATTCAATTTATTTAAACAAAAACAAAAACAGTTCACTCATTTCTCTTACCCCTTCATCCCTCACCTTTGGCAACCACCAATCTGGTCTCTATATCTATGAGCTTTGTTATTTATTTATTTACTTTTAGATTTCCACATATAACAGAGATCATATGGTGATTATCTTTCTCCGACTTACTTATCTCACTTAGTGTAATGTCCTCAAGGTCCACCCATGTTGTACCAAATAGCAAGATTTTATTTTTTATGACTGAATAATATTCCTCTGTGTGTGTATCACAGTTTTTTAATCCATTCATCCATTGTTAAACTTATTAAATGAAAAAAATATCCTTATTTGTTTAAGTCACTATAGTTGTTCCTGTTTATTGTTGCTGAAAGCATGCCTATCTTATGTAGTCATATAGACTGGAGGGCTGAAACTTCCATTTTTGAATAGCCATGATTGGCTGTAATAAATTAATGATTGGTTCTGATAAATAAGAAGAGGATGCTGGATTGCAAGAAGAAAGGATTGTTGAGCAGATATTTCAAGAAAAAAGTAAGATATGCAGTCCAAAAGAGTGAATGAAAGCAAGAAATAAAAAAGGTGGGGTTTTTTTTAAATTTTATTTATTTATTTATTTGACAGAGACAGAGAGAGAAAGAGAGAGCAGCAGCAGAGGGCGAGCGGGAAGCAGACTCCCAGCTGAGCAGGGAGTCTAAAGCAGGACTTGATCCCAGGACTCTGGGATCATGACCTGAGCCATAGGCAGATGTTTAACCAACTGAGCCACCCAGGCACCCTAGAAAAAGGTTTCCAGTCCCTTGAGACATGATCAAGTTCCTCTAATTGGGTTCCAGAAGATTGTCTACCATATCATTACAATAACATCCCTTTTACTTCAGTTAATTTCTGTAACTAACAACTAAATATGCCTTGTATGAACACTTGAGTTAATAAGAAAAAAAGGCAGGAGACTGAAAGATTGCAATTAATCCAACGTACTAAATTTCCCAATGGCTTCTATAGCTCTAGAACAATCTTTGACTGGAGTCTATCAAAAAGCTGTATCAAAGATGGCATAGTTTATCCCCTGCCTCTAAACCTTACTGGCCCAAGTCACTGCAAATTGACTCAACAGGGAACTCTTCAACCCCCACAGAATACCTACTTCCTTGATGTGCATATGTAGATCTTTGTGTCCTGATCTATAGGGATGTCACCTTTTTGTTTACCACTCATAATCTGATTGTCACACAAAGGCCACAAGAACTCTGGGTGAATACCTTTGCTGCCTCACACCTTATATAAATAACAAGACTAGGTCCCAGACCTCTCCCTCTCCTGTGGCCTCTCTAAATCCTGCTGATTCTCTCACAGACCCCTGGGCCAAGAATCAGATCAGAAGAATGGAGCTAAGAGAAAGGATTGAGCAAGGAGGTAACATGTTATATAACACAGTGGGAAAAGAGCATGGGCTTTAGAGTCTGACAGACTCAAATCCAGGCTCAACCACTTCTTAGCTGAGTGATTCTAAATAAGTAGGTCACCTCTTTGAGCCTCAGATTCTTCAACAGTAACATAGGAATAATAATACCTAGTGAGGTAATAATAATGAGGAATAAAACTGGCAATGTTTCTAAAAAGTACATTGCCTTATCTTGTGCCTGGCATGATAAGGTGTACTTTCAGTGAAAAAATATCTAAAGCTTATGCTTTTTTCTCTGCCTAGTGAAGTCTTATCCAACTCTCAAGACCAAACTCAAATTCCATTTATTCAGAAAGCTTTAGATATTGAAATTGAAAAAAAAAACCAACTTACCAACAATGTTACTTAAATTATTGAAGTGTTCTCATTTTATGTGATTGGACTAAATTAAGTACTATTTTTTTAAGGATTGAAATAGTAGTTTGAAAATAGTAACTATAGAAATAAATTCTGTATTTATACAAAATAATCCTTTTATGTTCTATCAATGATATTTTCTTTATATTGGCTTTATATTATATATTTTACTGAATATATCTAAGGAAATACATAATCCAAAAGCAGTCAATAAATGAACATGTGATCTTTCTCCCAAATTAAATTAAATTATTTATGTGGCTTAAATATAAATATTTTGGAAAAATTCTTGCTTACCTACTTCTTTAAAAGACTAGATAGAGATCCTCTGAGCTTCAGTAAGAGGAAGAAAGAATAGAAGATGAAAACAAGCTAGTTCATGGGCTCTCTTAAAAAGTACCCCATTCCTTAATCCTACCCTACTCCTATCAAAAAATGGCTTCAGGAAGAGTGAGCCTACAGAAAATTGGGAATCAAGAGCAGACAATACTCATGCCTGCTTTTTATCTGAAAACTTGGGAGTGGGGGACAGCCTTGCAAGGGTTTCTGTGATATTATGGTATAAAAATGGAGAGCGCTAAGTATGGTAACAGAAGCAGATAGCTTAAAGCAAAATATTTCATAGACCTGGAATGGTAGAAAGACCACCTGAACTTTCCTGACCATGCCCAAGGAGCAAAAAGGTATACCTCTCAGTGGATGCCAGGACAGAATGCCAGATATATTCCTTATGTATGTTCTTGGAACTTAAATCAAACCCAAAGAAAAATGAAAAGGAAGATTAGAAAATCCTGAATTGTTTGAGTGTGACTGAGGAAAACCCTGATGTGACTTAACATAAGTTTGGTTGTGGAGCAATAAAGTTATACTTTTTTGCACATCTGAGTATACAGATTGAAAATATGTCTATTACACATATGAGCGATAAATAAATAATAATAAGGATCCTGAAGTAATAAGACATCCAATTCCAGGGCACCTGGGTGGCTCAGTCGTTAAGTGTCTGCCTTAGGCTCAGGTCATGATCCCAGGGTCCTGGGATCGAGCCCCACATCCGGCTCCCTGCTCGGCAGGGAGCCTGCTTCTCCCTCTGTCTGCTGCTCCCTGTGCTTGTGTTCCCTCTCTCACTGTGTCGTTCTCTGTCAAATAAATAAAAATCATCCAATTCCAGAGTGGAGATCAACAGAGCCAAAACAAAGAGAAATTTAGCTAGGACCAAAAGAGAAAATAAGGGTTTACACTAATTTGTGAGTGATGCGTACTTGGAAGTTGATACACATCTTTTTTTTTTAAGATTTTATTCATCCATTTGATAGAGAAAGACACAGCGAGAGAGGGAACACAAGCAGGGGGAGTGGGAGAGGGAGAAGCAGGCTTCCCCAGGAGCAAAGAGCCTGAGGCAGGCTCGATCCCAGGTCTCCAGGATCATGACCCGAGCTGAAGACAGATGCCCAATGACTGAGCCACCCAGGCACCCCTGATACATGTATGTTAACAGTTGTTTTATACATTAGCTTAGGTTAACAGAGAGTAAAAATTCATATTGTTCTTATTCAAGAGAATAGGTTTAATAATTCTCAATATATCCCTTTGGTGTCTTTGCAAATTCTGGAATTAAATGTGACTCCTCCAGTCTTTCCTACCTAAGCTGTTTAGTGCCAAAAACTACAGAGTCTGAGAACTTTACTCTATCTTGTAAGGGTTACCTTGACACAGTTTCATAAGTATTGACAGAAGAGATGAACTCCTGGGTTAAAGACAAAGGAATTCATTATAGCATAGCAAGCATCATGAGCATCGTGCTTGTGTTGGTTCCCTTTTCCACCCAAATCCCACAGAGTTCATCTAGAGGGGCCAGGGTGGATACTGCACATGCAGTGGATTTGTATCAAATTGAGGAATCCTTAGTTTTTATAATGGGTGGTAAGCAAACTTGCTTGACTTTTGCTTTGGAGGGAGACATTACCTTTATTATACTGGACAGTAAACAAACCTGTTCTTTGCTCTGGAGGAAGACAATATCTCTAATTTTCAAGGTTGTTGTCTATACAAATAACCTTGAAAAGATAGTTGAAAACAAAAGGGCCATTAGTATCTCTGCTTACAAAATGTATAGAGGTATAAGAATCCCACAAAGAATTATCTCCTAACATGTGGACTCTTCCTTACCATTAGAGCGAAGATTCTGATGCCCAGAGATAATAAAACCAGGTAGGACTCTTTTCATGATGGTGTCATTAAGATGTCTAATTCTGTTTGGATGTCCTATCTAATAAAAAGTAGTTACTTATGGCTGGAGATAAGGGGTTTTCTGGAAAGTGGTGTTAAATGAAGCCAGAGAGTTAGGCAAAAGCCAACAAATTACTCTGAATTTTATCCTGAAAGCTATAAGGATCCATAGATGGAATTTGATGGACAGGAGGAAAGGGATTAGATAGAAGTAGGATTACAGGTTTACCAGAGTGGCATGATAAGATTAACACTTTAGAAAGGCCACAGACAATTGTGTGGAGCATGAATTGGAGGCAAGAAAGAGAAGGTAAACAAGACTAGAAATTGTTACATTAATCAAGATGTGAAATTAAAAGCTTAAAACATAGTATTTAGAGTCAAATATAAGGGAGTAGATTCAAGAGATTTGAAAGAGTAATAATGAACAAACTTTAGGCCTTACTGAAAATGAGTCATGAGGGCAAAGGAAGAGTCGGTGATGACTCCTAGGTTTAGTTTTGGGATGCCAAGTGGATTTTTGTGGCTGTTTGGTTACCCGGTATTCCTTGCACCTCTCTTTGGTAGTATCACTCTGATTTTATTCAAAAAATAATTTAAAAAATGACTTTTTTACATCATTCTGTGTAAACTTGGTAAGATTATCAATTCAGGAAGATAACCTGCCCATCCTTGCTGAGGGGTAGTCTCATGACCAAATCTGGGCCAATTAGAATGCCTTTTCTGAAACTATAAAGCTTCAATAAAGTAATGCATATATGAAGAAAAATATCTGGAACTGATTCACTCAAGTGATAGCATCCTGAAGAAACAGTCAGTTTCTGGTTATCTGGTCTCTGGAGCTACCCTTATTATGCTTTTCCAGCATTCCTATTGATTCTGTAGCTCTCTGAAACATTTCCTCTTTACTTAAATTAACCAGAGGCATTTTCTGTTGCTTGCAATTAAAGAAACCTCCATGATACAGCTGTCTTGGTGATGATAATTGATACCATGTAGGATATTATCTCTCAGCTCCAAACCCACACTTATAAATTCTGCTTTATGACCTGGGGAACTACAAACCAAATTTTCTTTTGCCAGCTGGCTTTCTGTTAGGCTCTGCCAATAGTGGGTACTAGAAGGAGACTGCAGGGCAGTTGGAAGGAGAAGAAACTTTTCCTTCTTGCCATGATTTCTGTTCCTGTTCATGTTGCCTCTGCAAAGGACTTCCACTAGTTGGTGGCAGTTGGTTTTAGTAGCAAGTCATTGTAATCTCCAGTTTCTGCCAAACTCCCAGAATTCCCACAACGAGCCTTTTTATGCTCTCTCAGAGACCCCAGCACCATCAGAGCAGGGTCCCCTTCTCAAGGGGGCTTAAGCTTCCTAGCACTCCTACTTTAAGTTTCTAATGTCTAATAACCCCAAACTCTTCCCTTTATTTTCCCAGTTCTAGAGATGGTAGCTGCTTTCTGCAGTTACTACTTTTGTGTCTCTTTTTGCTTTTTCAAGTTCTCCAAAACAATTCTTTATTTTATTATATATTTTGTAAAAAATAACCGGTTTGCTTCCTGTTTCTTGACTGCACTTTGGTGTAGTCACTGAGATTTGGGAAAGGAAGAGAGGTAAATGTGTATGGGGGAAGATAGTTGATAAATTTTGGATATGTTGAATGTGAAATGTCTATAGTACATTGAAGGTCAACAAGCTGTGGTGTGTATGAATCTGAAGTAGAGAGTTGTAAACTGAAGGTACGGACTTAGAGTTATCAACATACAAATAGTCATTATATAATGGGAGTGGATAAATCATTTGAATAGAGCATGCACAGTAAATATTTGTTGACCGATTGAATGGACACCATGGCACAGGGTACTATAACTGTGGGATACCTCTCAAGCCCTAAGTTCTCAACCCAATCACTTAGGTACATTTAAATATACTTTCAATTCTTACTGACAGATAAGAGACTGATTTTTCCTATTATGCAATTAATAAGTTTTTATTGATTTGATTTGAGATTCTTCTAATGCTGTGCTTTAATTAATGAAGGAAAAACATGAGAAGGAAAAAATCATTTTTAATGGTTTCAATTGCAGTAAAAAATATCATAAATATGCAATCTAACCATTGTTAAGTGTACAATTCAGAGGCAATTACTTTCACAATGTTGTGCAACCATCACCACTATTTCCAAAACATTTTTATCACCCCAAACAGAAAGTGTGTATCCATTAAGCAATAACTCCCCATTCTATGCCCCCTCTACCCAACTCCTGGTAACTTCTAATCTACTCCATTTCTATGAAATTGCCTATTCTAGCTATATCATATAAGTGAAATCATACAATATTTGTCCTTTTGTGCCTGGCTTATTTCAATTAGCATGTTTTCAAGGTTCATTCATATTGTAGCATGTATCACAACTCCAATTTTTAAGGTTGAATGATAATTCTGTTATATGGATATAATGCATTTTGTTTATCCTTTCATCTGTTAATAGACACTTGGGTTGTTTCCATCTTTTTGCTATTACTAAGTAATGCTACAATGAACACTAGCATACAAGTATCTGTTTGAGTCCCTGTTATGAAATCTTTGGGGTACATATGTGTCATATAGGAATTCTATGTTTAACTTTTTGAAAAAGTACCAAAATGTTTTCCAAATAAGCTATACATTTTACTTTCCTACTAGCAATGTATGAGGGTTCCAATTTCTCCACAACTTTGTCAACACTTGTTATTTTCTATATTTTTATATTAGACCTTTCTCAGAAATATGATCTGCAAAATTTTCACCCATTGTGTAGGTTGACTTTTCACTTTCTTGATAATTCTTTTGATGTACAATGTACATATGTATGCATACATAATTTTGATTAGATCCAATTTATCTATTTTTTTCATTTGTTGCTCATGACTTTTTTTATGATGTCTTAGAATCCATTGCCAAATCCAAAGATATACCCGTTTTTTCATAAGAGTTTTACAGTTTTAGATTATATATATATATATATATGCCACTGATCCATTTTGAATTATTTTTGCACATAGTATGAGGTAAGGGTCTTGTTTTGTGGCCTATCATATCTGCTCTGGATAATATTTCACGTGCACTTGAGAAGAATGTGTATTCTCTTGTTGCTGGGCAGTGTGTTTTGTATGCATTTCTTAGGTCTAGTTGGTTTATATTGTTGTTCAAGCCCTTCTTATTGTTTTCTGACTACTTTCCTTATCCATTATTGAAAGTATTGTTTTTAAGTCTCCAACGATTATTGTAAAATTATTTATTTCTCCCTTCAACTCTGTCAGTGTTTGCTTCATGTTTAGCAGCTCTGTTGTTTGGTGTATGTATGTTTACAGTTTTAATATCTTCTTAATGAATTGACACTTTTATATTATATAATGTCCTATTTTTTCTCTTGTAACAGTTTTTTATTATTCTCTAATTGTTTCACTAGTATAGCCACCCAGCTCTTTTTGGACACTATTTGAATGGAATATCTTTTCCATTCTTTCACTTTTAACATGTTTGCATCTTTGGATTTAAAGGGAATCTTTTGTAGACAGAATATAGTTTATCATGTTTTTAATCCATCCTCCAATCTCTGAATTTTGATTGAAGGTTTAATTCACTTATATTTGATGTAATTACCAATAAGGACTCACTTCTATAAGTTTGCTATTTGTTTTCGATATGTCATAAACATTTTTTGTCCATCATTACCTGGATGACTGCCTTCTTTCATGTTTAGTTGACTTTTTGTGGTGCACCATTTTGATTACCTTCTCATTTCCTTTTATGTTTATTTCTGGATATTTCTGCTGTTGCCATGAGGACTACATTTATCAGCTTAAATTTAAAACAATCTAGTCTGAATTTATACCAATTTAACTTCAATAGCATACAAAAACTGCTTCTATGCATCTCTGCTCCCCTTTTATGTTGCCACAAATTATGTTTATATATTATGTTCTGAATAATATAGATTTGAGATTCTTTTCTATGCACTTATCTTCTAAATCCTGTAGAAAATAAAAAGTGAAGTTACAAATCAAAAATGTAATAATAATAATGGCATTTAGATTTCCCAATATAGTTACCTTTACCAAAGACCTTTAGTTCTTTATATGGGGTTAAGCTACTTACTGCCTCATGTCCTTTCATTGCCATCTGGACTCTATAGTTTCTGATAAGAATGAATTGTTTAGGGGTGTCTGGATGTCTCAGTTGGTTAAGCAGCTGCCTTCGGCACAGGTCATGATCCTAGGTCCTGGAATCGAGCCCCACATCAGGCTCCCTGCTCAGTGGGGAACCTGCTTCTCCCTCTCCCTCTGCCTGCCGCTCTGCCTACTTGTGCTCTCTCTCTATCTCTCTGTCAAATAAATAAATAAATAAATAAATAAATAAATAAATAAATCTTTTAAAAAAGAAATGAATTGTTTATCTTCTTGAGGGTCACTTGTATGTGACAATTTGCTTACCTCTTGCAGATTTTAAGTTTCTCTTTTTAGCTTTTGACAATTTGATTATAATAAGTCTTAATGCAGATCACATTGAATTTATCCTACTTGGGATTTACTGAATTTTTTGAATGTGTCCTGTCATGTCTTTCATCAAATCTGTGAAGTTTACAGCCAATATTTCATCAAATATATTTTTGCCCTTCCCTCACTCTCTCTTTTTCCCCCTCTGTCTCTTTCTCTCCCTTTCTCTCTTTCCCCATACATCTTTTGGGAATCACATGGAATGTCTCTTGCTTTGCTTCATGGTATACCACAGATCCCCTTTTCATTATTTTTTTTCATGCTTCTCTGACTGGATGCTTCAATAATCATATATTCAGGTTATTGATTCTGTCTTATGCTTGCTCAAATTCACTGTGAACCCCTGTAGTTTTATTTTTATTTCAGTTATTATACTTCTTAGCTGTAAAATCTGTATGATATCTTTTTTTAAATACAGTGTTATATTAGTTTCAGGTGTTCAATATAGTAATTACACAATTCCATAGATCACCCAGTGCTCATCACAACAAGCGCACTCCTTAATATCCACCACCTATTTCACACAAACCCTCACCCACCTCCCGTCTGCTATCAATCACTTTGTTCTATGTAGATAAGAGTCAGTTTCATGGTTTGTCTCTCTCTTTTACCTCCTTTGCTCAATTGTTTGTTTCTTAAATCCCACCTGTGAGTGAAATTATATGGTATTTGTCTTTCTCTTACTTATTCATTTGGCTTAACATTATACTCTTTAGCTCCATCCACTTCTTTGCAAAGAGCAAGATTTTATTCTTTTTTATGGCTGAATAATATTCCATTGTATGTATTTAAAACATCTTTATCCATTCATTTATCCATGGAAAAGGACGGCTTCTACAGGAAAGAATATCCAATGGAAAAAAGATAGTCTCTTCAACAAATGGTGTTGGGAAAACTGGACAGCCAAATGCAGAAGAATGAAACTAGACAACTTTCTTACACCATACACAAAAATACATTCAAAATGGGTGAAAGACATAAATGTGAGACAGAAATCCATCAAAATGCTAGAGGAGAACACAGGCAGCAACCTCTTCAACCTCTGCTACAGCAACTTCTTGCTAAACATGTCTCCAGAGAGACAAGGGAAACCAAAGCAAAAATGAACTATTGGACTTCATCAGTGAAGAAAACAATCAACAAAACTAAAAGGCAACCTATGAAATGGGAGAAGATATTCACAAATGACATGTAAGTATCCAAAATCTATAAAGAACTTATCAAACTCAACGCCCCAAAAATAAAAATCCAGTCAAGAATTGGGCAGAAGACATGAACAGACGTTTCTCCAAAGAAGACATACAAATGGCCAACAGACACATGAAAAACATGCTCCTCATCATTTGGCACCAGGGAAATACAAATCAAAACGACAGTGAGATACCACCTCACACCAGTCAGAAGGGCTAAAATTAACAACTCAGGAAACAACTGATGTTGGTGAGGATGCAGAGAAAGGGAAACCCTCTTATAGTGTTGGTGGGAATGCACACTGGGTGCAGCCACTCTGGAAAACAATATGCAGGTTCCTCAAAAAGTTAAATATAGAACTACCCTACAACCCAGCAACTGCACTACTAGGTATTTATCCAAAGGATACAAAAATAGTGATTCAAAGGGGCACATGCACCCCAATGTTTACAACAGTAATGTTCACAGTAGCCCAAACATAGGATGATATGAGTCCAGATGTCCATCAACAGATGAATGGATAAAGAAGTGGTATATATATATATATACAATGGAATATTACTCAGCCATAAAAAAGAATGAAATCTTGCCATTTGCAATGACATGGATGGAACTAAAGGGTACTATGCTAAGTGAAATAAGTCAGAGAAAGACAAATACCATATGACTTCACTCGTATGTGGAATTTAAGAAAGAAAACAGAGGAACATAGGGGAAGGGAAGGGAAAACAAAATAAGATGAAATCAGAGAGGGAGACAAACCACAAGAGATCTTAACTATGGGAAACAAACAGGGTTGCTAGAGAGGAGTTGGGTAAGGAGATAGGGTAATTGGGCACTTGATGTAAAAAGCACTGGGTGTTATGTGCAATTGATGAATCACTAAATTCTACCCCTGAAACTAGAATACACTAGATATTAACTAAATTGAATTTAAACAAAAAAAAATTTAAAAAGGAAAGAAAAAGGTTGCTTCCATAATTTGGACACTGAATATAATTCTACTATGAACATAGGTGTGCATGTATCACTTTGAGTTAGTGTTTTTGTATTTTGGGGATAAATACCCAGTAGTACAATGAACAGATCATGGAGCAATTCTATTTTTTTAAGTTTTAATTAATTAATTAATTAATAATTAAATTTTTCAAGTTTTTATTTAAATTCCAAGTAGTTAACAGTTAGTTAACTAATATTAGTTTTGGAAATAGAATATAGTGATACATCACTTACATACAACACCCAGTTCTG
Organism: Eumetopias jubatus; assembly: GCF_037043125.1. Taxonomy (NCBI): domain Eukaryota; kingdom Metazoa; phylum Chordata; class Mammalia; order Carnivora; family Otariidae; genus Eumetopias; species Eumetopias jubatus. Next base: position 75,434,318 of record NW_028274817.1, read on the forward strand.
ATTTAAACAAGTGCCCTCCTTAACACACATCACCACTTTAGCCCATCACCCTATTGACCTCTACTCCAGTAACCCTCAGTTTGTTCTCTACACTTAAGAGTCTGTTTTACGGGTTGCCTCTCTCTTTTTTCCCCTATGTTCATCTGGTTTGTTTCTTAAATTCCATATATGAGTGAAATCATATGGTATTTGTCTTTCTCTGACTTTTTTCACTTAGCATAATACACTCCAGTTCCATCCATGTCATTACAAATGGCAAGATTTCATTCTTCTTTATGGCTGAGTAATATTCCATTATATATATATATATATATATATCACCTCTTCTTTATCCATTAATTAGTCGATGGGCACTTGGGCTCTTTCCATAATTTGGCTATTGTTGATAGTGTTGCATAAATATTGGGGTGCACGTGTCCCTTTGAATCAGTATTTTTGTATTACTTGTGTAAATAACTAGTAGAGCAGTTGTTGAATCATAGGGTAGTTCTACTTTTAACTTTTTGTGGAAACTCCATACTGTTTTCCAGAGTGGCTGCACCACTTTGCATTCCCACCAACAGTGTAAGAGGGTTCCTCTTTCATTGCATCCTTGCCAACATCTATTGTTTATTCTGTTGTTAATCTTAGCCATTCTGACAGGTGTGAGGTGATATCTCATTGTAATTTTGATTTGTATTTCACTGATGATGAGTGATATTGAGCACCTTTTCATGTTTGTTAGCCATTTGCATGTCTTCTTTGGAAAAATATATATTTCTGTCTTCTCCCATTTTTTAACTGGATTACTTGTTTTTTGGGTGTTAAGTTTGATAAGTTTGTTATAGAGTGTGGATATACATCATTTACCAGATATGTCATTTGCAGATATCTTCTCCCATTCCAAAAGTTCCCTTTTAGTTTTGTTGATTGTTTCCTATGCTTTGCAGAAAATTTTTCTCATGATAAAGTTCCAATAGTTCATTTTTGGTTTTGTTTCCCTTGCCTCAGGAGACATGTCTAGTAAGAAGTTGCTATGGCCAATGTCAAAGATATCGCTGCCTGTGTTCGCCTCTAGGATTTAGAGGATTTTCATGGTTTTCTGTCTCACATGTAGGTCTCTCATCCATTTTGAATTAATTTTTGTGTATGGTGTAAGAAGTTGGTCCAGTTTTATTCTTCTGCTTGTTGCTGTCCAGTTTTCCCAACACCATTTGAAGAGGCTGTCCTTTTTCCATCGGATATTCTTTTCCTGCTTTGTTGAAGATTAGTTGACCATACAGTTGTGGGTTCTTTTCTGGGTTTTCTATTCTGTTCCAATAGATCTATGTGTCTGTTTTTGTGCCAGTACCATACTGTCTTGATGAATACATCTTTGTAATACAGCTTGAATTCCAGAATTGTGATGCCTCCAATTTCGTTTTTCTTTTCCAAATTGCTTTGGCTATTTGGGGTGTCCTTTGGTTTCATACAAATTTTAGGATTGTTCTACTCTGTGAGAAGTGCTGGTTGTTATTTGATAGGGATTGCATTAAAAGTGTAGATTGCTGGGGTGCCTGGGTGTCTCAGTTGGTTAAGCATCTGCCTTTGGCTAAGGTCATGATTCCAGGGTCCTGGGATTGAACCCCACATCTGGCTCCCTGCTCAGTAGTGAGCCTGCTTCTCCCTTTCCCCTCTGCTCATGCTATCTCTCGCTCTCCCTCTCTCTTTGACAAATGAATAAATAAAATCTTTAAAAAAGTGTAGATTTCTTTTATACATTGTAACAATATTTGTTCATCTAATCCATGAGCATGGAATGTTTTTCTATTTCTTTGTGTCTTCCTCAATGTCTTACATATGAGTTCTATAGTTTTCAGAGTACAGATCTTTTACCTCTTTGGTTAGGTTTATTCCTAGGTATTTTATGGTTTTTGGTGCCATTGCAAATGGGATGAATTCCTTGATTTTTCTTTCTGTTGCTTCATTATTGGTGTATAGAAACAACAGATTTGGGGCACCTGGGTGGCTCAGTTGGTTAAGCATCTGCCTTTGGCTCAGATCATGACCTCAGAGTCCTGGGATCAAGTCCCACATCAGGGAGTCCCTACTTGTCCCTCTCCCTCTGCCCCTCACCCACACTTGTACTCTCTCTTGCTGTGCTCTCTCTCTCTCTCAAATAAATAAATAAAATCTTTTTTTAAGAGAAATGCAACAGATTTCTGTACATTGATTTTATGTCCTGTAACTCTACTGAATTCGTTCATCAGTTCTATCAAGTATTTGGTGGAGTCTTTTCGGTTTTCTACCTAGAGTGTCATATCATCTGTGAACAGTAAAAGTTTGACTTCTTCCTTGATGATTTGGATTCCTCTTATTTCTTTCTGTTTCCTGATTGCTGAGGCTAGCACTTCCAGTACTATGTTAAGTAACAATGGTGAGTGTGAACATCCCTGTCTTGTTCCTAACCAAAGAAGAAAATCTCTCAGTTTTTCCCCACTGGGGATGATATTAGCTGTGGGTCTTTTATATATGGCCCTTTTGACGTTGAGGTGTGTTCCCTCTATTCCTATTTTGTTGAGGGTTTTTATCAAGAAAAGATGCTGTACTTCGTCAAATGCTTTTTCTACATCCATTGAGAGGATCGTGTTTATCATGTTGATTGATTTCCAAATATTGAACCACTTACCCAGAGCAAGAATAAATCCCACTTGACTGTGGTGAGTGCTTTTCTTTCTTTTTCTTTCTTTCTTTCCTTCCTTCTTTCTTTCTTTCTTTCTTTCTTTCTTTCTTTCTTTCTTTCTTTCTTTCTTTCTTTCTTTTCTTCTTCCTTCCTTCCTTCCTTTCTTTCTTTTTTTGTGAATTATTCTTTAAATGTACTATTGGGTTCGATTTACTAGTATTTTGTTGAGAATTTTTGCATCCATGTTCATCAGGGATATTGGCATGTAATTCTCTATTTTAGTGGGGTCATTGGTTTTGGAATCAAGGTAATGAGGGTCTTGTAGAATGAGTTTGGAAGTTTTCCTTCCATTTCTACTTTTTGGAACAGTTTGAGAATTGGTATTAACTCTTCTTTAAATGTTTCATAGAATTCTCCTTGGAAAGCTTCTAGCCCTGGACTTTTTTTCTTAGGAGATTTTTGATTACTGATTCAACTTTTTTTTTTTTTTTTTTTTTTTGCTGGTTATTGGTCTGTTCAAGTTTTCTCTTTCTTCCTGTTTCAGTTGTGGTAGTTTATATATTTCTAGGTATTTATCTTTCTTCTAGATTTCCCAATTTGATAGCATATGATTTCTCATAATATTCTTATAATTTCTTGTATTTCTGTGGTGTTGGTTGTCATCTCACCTCTCTCATTAAAATGTTATTTATTTGGATTCTTTCTCTTTTCTTTTTGATAAATCTGGCTAGGGGGTTATCAATTTTAATAATTCTTTCAAAGAACCAGCTTCTAGTTTCATTCATCTGTTGTACTGGGGTTTTGTTTGTTTCCATATCATTTATTTCTGTTCTATTCTTTATTATTTCCCTTCTTCTGCTGGCTTCAGGCTTCATTTGTTTTTCTTTTTCTAGCTCCTTTAGGTGAAAGGATAGGTTATGTAGTTGAGATTTATCTTCCTTCCTGAGGTAGGTCTGTATTGCTATATACTTCTTTCTAATGACAGCTTTTGCTGCATCCCAAAGGTTGCAGACCATCCTGTTTTCACTTTCATTTGTTTTCTGGTATTTTTTATTTCTTCTTTAATTTCCTGGTTGACCCATTCATTCTTTTTTTAAGATTTTATTTATTTATTTGACAGAGAGAGACACAGCGAGAGAGGGAACACAAGCAAGGGGAATGGGAGAGAGAGAAGCAGGCTTCCTGCTGAGCAGGGAGCCTGATGCAGGGCTCGATCCCAGGACCCGGGGATCATGACCTGAGCCAAAGGCAGACGCTTAATGCCTGAGCCACCCAGGCGCCCCTGACCCATTCATTCTTCAGTATGATGTTCTTTAACCTCAATGCATTTGTGGTATTTCCAATTTTTTTCTTGTGGTTGACTTCAACTTTCAGTGTTCTTGTTGGAAAATAAACATGGTATTATCTCAAAATTTTTGTACTTCTTGACAGCTGGTTTGTGACCCAGTATGTGATCTATTCCAGGGAATCTCCCATGTGCACTTGAAAAGAATGTGTATTCTGCTGCTTTAGGATGAACTGTTATGAATCTATCTGTTACATCCATCATGTTCAATGTGTTATTCAAAGCCATTTTTCCTTGTTGATTTTATGTATGGTGACCTGTCCATTGCTGTAAGTGGAGTGTTAAAGTTCCCTACTATTATTGTATTACTATCAATGAGTTCCTTCATGTTTGTTTTTAATTGTTTTATATATTTTGGTGCTCCCAAGTTGAGGGCATATATATTTACAGTTGCTAGATCTTCTTGTTTGATAGACACCTTTATTATGATAGAGTGCTCTTCTACATCTCTTGTTACAGTCTTTGGTTTAAAATCTAGTTTGTCTGATGTAAGTATGCCTACTCCACTTTCTTTTGACCTCCATTAGCATGATAAATGGCTCTCTATCCCCTCACTTTCAAGTGCAGCTGTGTTTCTGTCTAAAACGAGACTCTTGTAGGCAGCATATAATTTTTTTAATCCATTCTGACAGCCTATGTCTTTTGATTGGACGATTTGTCCATTACATTCAGAGCAATTCATTGATATGGATTTAGTGCCATTGTATTACTTGTTAATTCATTGTTTCTGGAGATTTTTCTATGATCCTTTGTAGTCTTTGTTGCTTTTGGCCTTTCTTTCCCAGAGTCCTCTTTAATAATTCTTGCAGGTTTGGTTTAAGGTTCACAAACTCCTTTAGTTTTTGTTTGTCTGGGAAACTATCTCTCCTTCTATTCTGAATGACAGCCTTGCTGGATAGAATATTCTTGGCTGCATATTTTTCCCATCAACACATTGAATATATCATGCCACTTTCTTCTGGCCTGCCTAGTTTCTGTGGAGAGATCTGCTGCTAACCTTATTTGTCCTCCCTTGTAGGTCAGGGATTTCTTTTCCCTTGCTGCTTTCAGGAGTCTTTCCTTATCTCTGTATTTTTCAAATTTTACTACAATATGTCTTGGTGTTTGCCATCCATTGTTGATTTTGATGGCTGTTCTCTGTGCCTCCTGGATTTGGATGCCTGTTTCCTTCTTCAGATTAGGGAATTTTTCAGCTATCCTTTGTTTAAATAACATTCTGCCCCACTTTTTCCCTCTCTTCTTTTTCTGGAACCCTGATGATATGAATGTTATTATGCTTTATGGAGTCAGTGAGTTCCCTAAGTCTACCTTCATGATTCAATATTTTTCTTTTCCTCTTCTTGTCAGCTTATTTGTTTTCCATCATTTTATCTTCTATATCACTTATTCATTTCTCTATTTTTTCCATCCTTGTGGTCATTACATCCAGTCAGTTTCACATCTCGGTTATAGCATTTTTAATTTCAGCCTCATTAGTTTTCAGGTGTTTTATCTCTGGGTTAATTGACTCCCTGGTGTCTTTATGCTTTTCTCAAGCCCAGCTAGTATCCTCATGATTTTTGTTTTGAATTCTGGACCAGGCATATTACTTATATCTGTTTCAATTAGATCTCTGGCCACGACCTTGTTTTGTTTTCTCTTTTGGGATGAATTCCTCTATCTTGGCATTTTGTCTAGGTCTGTGTTCTTTGTGTGTTAGGAAATCTTGTTATGTGTCCTGCTCCTGAGAGTAATGGCTTTATGAAGAAGAGATCATATAATGTCCAAGGCCTGGTGCTTCAGGAAGTGTTTCTGGTGTGTGCTGTGTGCACTCTGCTGCTGTGTTGTGTCTGCTTTATTCCTCAGGTCAGTTCTCTGCAGTGTTTCTCCTTGCCTACAGTGGGGAGTGTTTGGACCTTGGTCAGAGTGTGGTGAGTTTTAATTAGGTGTACTCTGGTTTGGTTGTTAAAAGAGACCTGATACTATTTCCACTAGAGCTGAAGCTTTGTAGCACGCTATGGTCTATAGACGTGGTGCAGGTTGGAAGGTTTGTGCTAGTAGTCTGGGGGAGGGGACCACTGCTCTGGTTCTCAGGCACTGTTGCCCTAGGAAAGCTACACCTGCAGAGTGCAGGGAGGAGAGGATTGGTGTAAGTGGTTTTAGCCACCACTGTTGGTGCTGTGCTGCTTACCAAAGTTAGCTTATGCTAAGAGGCAAGGGAGGGAAGTGTCCCCAGCCCTCTCCCTCATCCCAAGAGAAGGTAGTTTGTGCCTGCTGCTGTCCAGAAAGCAAATAGAAGAGCGAACAATCTCCCTCATGTGTTCTAGGCATCCCACAGATCCCTGCCTTCACCCTGTCTGTGTCCAGGCCATCTGCCCACCCAGCAGTGCAGTGAACCTGTGTTTTATCCGGGCAGGCCATCTGAGTTTTAAAACTTCAAACTTTAGGGACTTGGCATGGCCTGGACCTGCAGTTGTCCTCTACAGCAAGTTCTCGCCACACTGGGGCTGGTACCAGTTTGTCCAGAAGGGCAACTGCACCAATGTGCAAGAGCTTGGAGTTTGGAGTAAGGCACAGGAAAAGCCAGTGTCCAGGCTAGCCACCCTCAACAGGTGTCTCTGCACCTATGATGAGGAGCAAGGGAATGTAATGGTGCCCATCAGTGGTTTGTCCCTGGAAAGGCAATGCCACCTCTCCCAGATGTGCTCCAAGAAGGGGGAGCTGTCAGGGCACCTGGGTGGCTCAATTGGCTCATGTCATGATCCAAGGGTCCTGGAATCAAGCCCTGCATTGGGCTTCCTGCTCAGCAGGGAGTCTACTTCTCCCTCTGTCCCTCTCCCTGTTTGTGTTTGCTCTCTCTTCTCAAATAAATACATAAAATCTTTTTTTAAAGATTTTTTAAAAAGAAGGGGGGAGCTGTCTCTCCCAATGCATCCCAGAGGATCCTCAAACCATGCAGTCTGCTTCTGTGCTATCTGCCCTCCTCCACAGGAACAGTGCAGTGTTGGATGGGCTCAACACCTGCTACAACCCAGACCCCTAAAACACCAGTCTTTGAGCTCCACTGGTTGGAAAAATTCATGATAATCACCCCCTCTAGTTTTCCCAGTCAATGGCTTTGGGGAAGTGTTCCTTTTGTGATCCCCTATGCACTCCTCTCTTTCTCTCTCTCTGTCTCTTTCTCACTTTGCTCCATGATCAAGGCTCCATTCTCTCTGCAGTACCTGCAATCCTTTTATCCACCAAATCACATCTCCAACATCTTCTACCTTCCATGATGTGACCTCTTCTCTTCCTCTAGGTGTGCAGTTTGTTCTGTCAGTGCTCAGATGGATTTCTTGGGTATTCGGAATGATTTGATATTTATCTAGTTGTGTTCAAGGAAGGAGGCAATCCTAGGGTCCCCCTACTACTCCACTGTCTTAGCTCACTCAGGTTTTTATTTAAATTCCAGTTAGATTGCATACAGTGTAATACTCATTTGAGGTGTACAATTTACTGATTCAACACTTATATGCAACACCTGGTGTTCATCACAACAAGTGCACTCCAAAATCCCATCACCCATTTAGCCCATCTCCCCATCCACCTCCCCTCTGGTAACCATCAGTTTGTTCTCTTTGGTTGAGACCCTGTTTCTCAGTTTGCCTCTCTCTTTTTTCTACCTTGCTCCTTTGTTTTCTTTCTTAATTCCACATATGACTGAAATCAGATATTTGTCTTTTTCTGACTGACTTATTTTGCTCACCATAATATACTGTAGCGCCATCCATTGTTGTAAATGGCAAGATTTCATTCTTTTTTATGGTTGAGTAATATTCCATTATATATAATATATTTAATATTAATATATTAACTATATATTAATATATTAAATATATTAACATTATAAATATTAATTGATATTAATATATAATGCATTTACCTATTTTCTTTATCAGTCAATGGACATTTGGGTTCTTTCCATGATTTCACTATTGTAGATAACACTATAAATATCAGGGTGCATGTAATCTTTTAAATAAATATTTTGTATTCTGCAGGTAAATACCTAGTAGTGCAATTGCTGGACCATAGAGTAGTTCCATTTTTCACTTTTTTAGGAATCTCCATACGTTTTTTCAGAGTGGCTCCACCAGTTTGCATTGCCAGAAACAGTGCAAGAGGGTTCCTCATTCTCCACATCCTCACCAACACCTCTTCTTTCCTGTGTTGTTGATTTTAGCCAACATCACAGGTGTGAGGTGATATCTCATTGTACTACTGATTTGAAGCTCCCTGATGATGAGTGATGTTGAGCATCTTTTCATGTACTTGTTGGTCGTCTGTAAGTCTTCTTTGGAAAAATATCTATTCATGTCTTCTGTCCATTTTTTAACTGGATTTTTGGGGTGTTGAGGGGTTTTTTAAGATTTTATTTATTTATTCGAGAGAGAGAGAATGCACATGCATGAGTAGAGAGGGGGCCGAGGGGGAGGGACAGGGAGATGGAGAGAGATTTGAAGCAGACTCCATGCTGAGTGTGGAGCCCAATGCAGGGTTTGATTTCATGACTACGAGGTCATGGCCTGAGCCAAAACCAAGAATAAGATGTTCAATCAACTGAGCCACCCAGGTGCCCCTGGGTGTTGAGTTTTATAAGTTCTTTATATGTTTTGGACACTAACCCTTTATCAGATATGCATTTGCAAATATCTTCTGCCATTCCATAGGCTGCCTTTTAGTTTTGCTGATTGTTTCCTTTGCTATACAGAAATTTTTAATTTTCATTAAGTTCCAACAGTTTATTTTTGCTTTTGTTTCCCTTGTCTCGGGGGACATATTTAGAAAGAAGTTGCTATGGCTGATGTTAAAGAGGTTACTACATGTGTTCTCCTCTAGGATTTTTATGGTTTTGGGTCTCAGATTAAGTCTTTAATCCATTTTGAAATTTTTGTCTGTGTGTATGGTGTAAGAAAGTGGTCCAGTTTTATTCTCCTGCATGTTGCTGTCCAGTTTTCCCAACAGGGTTTGTTGAAAAGACTCTCTTTTCCCCCATTGGATATTTTTTCTTGTTTTGCTGAAAATTAGTTGACCATATACTTGTGGGTTCATTTCTGGGTTTTCTATTCTGTTCCATTGATCTATGAGTCTGTTTTTGTGCTAGTACCATACTTTCTTGATGACTATGGCTTTGTAATATAACTTGAAGTCTGGAATTGTGATGCCTCCAGGTTTCCTTTTCTTTTTCCAGGCTACTTTTGCTATTCAGGGTTTTCTGTGTTCTGTTAGAAATTTGGTTTGTTCTAGCTCTGTGAAAAATGCTGGTGGTATTTTGATAGGGATTGCATTAAAAGTGTAGATTGCTTTTGGTTGTATACACATTGTAACAGTATTTGTTTTTCCAATTGATGAGCATGGACTATCTTTCCATTTCTTTGTATCATCTTCAATGTCTTTCACCACTGTTTTGTAGTTTTCAGAGTACAGGTCTTTCACCTCTTCGGTTAGGTTTATTCCTAGGTATATTATGGTTTTTGTTGCTATTGTAAATGGGATCAATTCCTTAAATTCTCTTTCTACTGCTTCATTATTGGTATAGAGAAATGCAACAGATTTTTGTAGGTTTACTTATTATCCTGTGACTTTACTGAATTTGTGTATCACTTCTAGCAATTTCTTGGTGGAAACTTTGGGGTTTTCTATATAGAGTACCATGTCATCTGCAAACAGTGAAAGCTTTACTTCCTCCTTGTTGATTTGGATGACTTTTATTTCTTTTTGTTGTCTGCTGTGGCTAGGACATCGTGTACATGTTAAATAACAGTGGTGAGAGTAAACATCCCTGTCTTGTTGACCATAGAGGAAAAGCTCTCAGTTTTTCCTCATTAAGGATGATATTCACTGTGGGTCTTTCGTATATGTCCTTTATGATGTTGAGGTATATTTCCTTTAACCATACTTTGTTGAGGGTTCTTATCATGAATGGATGTTGTCCTTTGTCAAATGTTTTTTCTGCATCTACTGAGAGGGTCATATGGTTCATATCCTTTATTAATGTGCTATATCATGTTGATTGATTTGCTCATATTGAAACACCCTTGCACCACAGGAATAAATGCTACTTGATCATGATGAATGTTTTTTTTAATGTATTGTCAGATTCATTTGCTAATATTTTATTGAGAATGTTTGCATGTATGTTCATCAGGGATATTGGCCTGTAGTTCTCTTTTTCAGTGAAGTCTTTATCTGGTTTTGGTATCAGGGTAATGGTGGCCTCATAGAATGAGTTTGAAAGTTTTCCTTCCGGGGTGCCTGGGTGGCTCAGTCACTGGGCGTCTGCCTTCGGCTCGGGTCATGGTCCCGGGGTCCTGGGATCGAGCCCCGTGTTGGGCTCCCTGCTCTGTGAGAGGCCTGCTTCTCCTTCTCCTTCTGCCTCTCCCCTGCTTCTCCCGCTACGTGTGCTCTCTCTCTGTATCTCTGTGTCTCAAATGAATAAATAAAATCTTTTTAAAAAGAACGTTTTTCTTTTTGATTTTGATTTTAGAAGAACAGGTATTAACTCTTTTTTAAATATTTGATAGAAGTCATCTGTGAAGCCATTTGGCCCTGGACTTTTGCTTGTTGGGGAGTCCTTTGGTTACTGATTCAGTTTCTTTCTTGGTTATTGGTCTGTTCAAGTTTTCTACTTCTTCCTGTTTCAGTTTTGGTAATTTATATGTCTCTAGGTGTTTATCTATTTCTTTCAGTTTGTCTAATTTGTTGGCATATAGTTTTTATAATCTCTTAAATTGTTTGTATATCTGTGGTGTTGGTTGTTATTTCTCCTCTCTCATTTGTGATTTTATTTATTTGGGTCCTTTCAATTGTCTTTTTAATAAGTCTGGCTAGGGGTTTATTAATTTTATTAGTGTTTTTGAGGAACCTCCAGACTGTTCTCCAGAGTGGCTGCACCAATCTGCATTCCCACCAACAGGGCAAGAGTGTTCCCCTTTCTCTGCATCCTTACAAACACCTGTTCTTTCTTGTGTTAATTTTAGCCATTCTGACAGGTGTGAAGTGGTATCTCATTGTGGTTTTGATTTTTATTTCCCTGATGATGAGTGATGTTGAGCATCTTTTCCTGTGTCTGTTAGCTATCTGGATGGCTTTTTTGCAAAATTATCTATTCATGTTTTCTGTCCATTTCTTCTTCTCTTCTTTTATTTCTTTTTTTATTCTTTTCCTTTTTCTTTTCTTTTTTTTTTTAATAGTACATCATGTACTATATGTTGGCTAATTGAACTTCTTAACTGGATTATTTGTTTTTTGAGTGCAGAGTTTAGTAAAATCTTTATAGATTGTGGATACTAACCCTTTATTATATAAGTCATTTGCAAATATTTTCTCCCATTCCATGGGCTGCCTTTTAGTTTTGTTGATTATTTCCTTTGCTGTTCTGCTCCAATCTTTATTATTTATTTCCTCTGTTTGCTTTAGGCTTCACTTGTTTTTTTCTAGTTTATTTATGTGTAAGGTTATGTTGTTTATTTGAGATTTTTCATGCTTCTTGATGTATGCCTATATTACTATATATTTCCCTCATATCACTTCTTTTGCTGCATCCCAAAAGTGCCATTGTATTACCTGTAAAGTCCCTGTTTCTGTAGATTGTCTCTGTTTTTTTTTTTTTTTCTAGTCTATGTTACTCCTGGGGTCTTTCTTCACTTGCAGGGTCCCCCTTAATGTTGCAGGACTCACTTCATGGTCATGTATTCTTTCAGTTTCTTTGTGTTCTGGAAACTCTTTATCTCTCCTCCCATTCTGAATGACAGCCTTGCTGGATAAAGTATTCTTAGCTGCATGTTCTTTTCATTTAGTATCCTGAATTTATCATGCCAGTCCTTTCTGGCCTGCCAGGTCTTTGTGGATAGGTCTGATGTTCCTATCTCTGTAGGTTAGGAGCCTTTTGTCTCAAGTTGCTTTCAGGATTTTCTCTTTATCTCTGAAATTTGCAAGCTTCACTATTATATGTCAGGGTGTTGATCTATTTTCATTTATTTTGGGAGGGGTCCTCTCTACTTCTTGGATATGAGTGCCTGTTTCCTTCCCCAGATTAGGGAAGTTCTCAGTTACGAGTTGCTCAAACATATGTTCTGGCCCTCTCTCTCTCTCCACCTTCAGGCAACCCAATAATTCTGATGTTGGTTCATTTTATGGCATCAGTGGACTTCTAGAAGCTTCTCCTCACAGGCTATTAGTTGTTTTTCTCTCTTTTCCTCAATTTCCTTTTTTTCCCATCAACCTGTCTTCTGTCACTTGCTGTCTCTTCTGCCTCATTTACGCTAGCTGTTAGAGCATCCAATTTAGAGTCCATCTTAGTTAGAGCATTTTTAATTTCAGCCTGAGTAGATCTCTTTTTTGCACTACGAGTTTCCCTAGTGTCTTTTATGCTTTTTTCAAGCCCAGCTATTAACTTTATAATTGTTATCCTGAATTCCATTTCTGACATCTTACTTATATCCATATTGGTTAGATCTGTGGCAGAGTGCATTACCTCTGTTACTTTCTTTTGTTGTGAATTCCTCCTTCAAGTCATTTTTCCCAGAGAAGAATGGATGAGCCAGTGAGCAGAATCAAAAATATCAACCACGACCCACACTAGACAAATCTGAGAGGTCAGAAACCAAAAGAGAAAAACAAACAAACAAAAACAAAATGGGGGTGGGCGAGAGAATATAATCTCACACGGTGGACAAAACAGGGTGATCCACTTGTTCCTGAGTGTATTTTGGTCTGTGTTAGAAGACACTAATCCCAAAATTGCAAAGAAAGCAATACACACACACACACACACACACACACACACACACACACACAAATAAAATTGAATAGAATGAAAGCAGGCCAAAAATGAATAATATATCTATAAAATGTAGATGTACAATTGAGAGTTTAAAAAAGACTTAAAAACACAGAGTTGATAAAATAAGAAACTAGTTGAAAAGGGAAAAAAGAAATGGAAATTTTAAACTGAAAGATAAATGAATCATGAGAAGAAACCTTGAATTCTACATACTATTTTCCCCTAAGCACTGGAGTTTTACAGTCTTGTGGGATCCATAAACCTGCTGTGCACCTGTTCTTCCAGTTGCTCTTCTGGGGGAGGTGCCTGCTGCGCTGCTTCTCAGGTGTCTTTGCCTGGGTAGAGTTGCACCGCCCCTCACCAGGGTGCTGGGCTTAGTGTAAGCTGGTCCTCTGTGTGGCTTTTTCTCCCTGAAGGCTTTCCTTGCCTCTTTGGAGGATCAAAATAAAAATGGCTGTGCCCCAATCTTCAGCCCCAGAGTCAAAAGATCACAGTCCCCTTTCTTTAATAAACCCTCTGGGATAAAAGGTCTTCACTTTTGTGTGTGCCAAACTCTACAGACTCCTGTTGTGCAGGCCCACGGTGATCTTCCTGGGGGATGTCAGAAGGTTCCCTGTTACTGCCCTTTGTAGGGCCCCAATGCTGAAAGCAGTCATGGGATCTTGCACGTACTGTTCTGCCCCCTTCCTGGGAAGATGGAGGGTCACCCTGTACTGTCCTTTACAGGGACCCCATCTTTAGAGCTTTTCCCTGGTCATGTGTGCACTCATTCTGCCCCTCCTGGGGGATGGCATAGGGTCTCTGGGCAGGGAGCAATCACCCAATTGGCCCCAGCTGGCAGTTTATGGTGAATAGAGCTGGGAACCCCATCCTGCTCCACTGCTTGGGAACTCCACCAGCTCAGGCACACCTGTTATAGTTCTTTGACTCCTGGGATCCTGATCAGACCATACTGACCCATCTGGAATTCTGCCAGTTTCATCCCCTGATCACCTTTCAGACAGGGGTGCCTCTCACTGGAGCAGATTTCTAAGGATTTCCATTTTGCCCTCCAGGGCTATAACACACTTTCTGGTAGCCTACTTACCAAAGCTCCCTGCATCCTCCATTTATCTTCCAATATCTCCCTTCAGATTCACTTCACACCTCCTACCTTGCAAAAAGTGGTCACTTTTCTTCTTGTAGAGTTCCAGATATTTTTTCTTACATCTCAGGTTGAATTCATGGGTGTTTAGAATGGTTTGATAGTTATCTAACTAAATTCAAGGGACCAAATGAAATGAAGTCTTCTATTCTTCCACCATCTTTCACTTGGTCAATTATCATTCTTTCCCAGGATTTACTGTTATGGGCTTCTTAAAGCTGTAATAGTCTGTCTAGTGACTTTGCTTAATTTGCAGAGACTGTATTTCTTATTGTGTGTGGCTTTTAAAGTTTTGTTTCTTAGTTGGTGTCCCCCTTGTGTAAACATATTTCTGTAAATGTCAGGACCTTACCAAACAAACAAGCAAAAAATCACCTCTCCCTGACTTTGCAGAGTGGCTGTGTGGTGGGCCCTTTCTTTGACAATTAACCTGCACTTCACTTTTAATCATCAAGCCTAAGAATCAGCTCAAAGTGTAAGCTTAAGGTCTTCACAGGTCTTTTGTGAGCATGCATCTTGCCCTATATACTATGTGGTTTTCTAAATTCCTTCATATACATAGGTACTTTTTAAAAAGGTTTATTTATTTATTTTAGAGAAGGGAGAGGGGCAGAGGGAGAAGGAGTCTTAAGTAAACTCTGCACTGAACATGGAGCCTTACACAGGGCTTGATTTCACAACTCTGAGATCACAACCTGAGCCAAAACCAAGAGTCCAATGCTTAACTGAATACACCACCCAGGTGCCCCCACATAGATTCTTTTGAATGCCCTAATTTCCCAAGGAAGCTCTCCAGCTTTTTCTCCCAGGCCTCAGAAGGTCTATTGCATATCTCAACAGTAGTGTTTTGCCCCAGTAATGTGTGATTTGTCTGCAGTGATTTACAATGCTTTCAAGCAACATCCACCAGTTTTCTGGCCTGGGTAAATTCCAAGTTAGGCAAAACAGACATGAATGCCTTCATCAGCCTTTTAGTTAGCCCACAGACAGGTTAGAGCAGCCTATATGATAAATTGCAAATGAAGTCTGTTGTACTTCTTCTGGAACCAGGTACCAGAGTCTCACTCTGCAAATGCAACTGCCCTCTTCAAGATCATTGTCAATCTGAGGAGAGGGTGGGACAATGACAAATAAAAACATCACAAACTCCTGCAATAATTTTCCACAAGAATTTCTTGATTAAAAATCTTTTGATTGCTGTGAACCTTTGACTGATTTCCAGAATTCTAACAAAGTTGGTTCTAACAATATTTTGCTTGTTTTTCATTGTTTTGTTAATGGGATGAGAATGGGGCTGCTTGCTGTCATTTTCCTGATGTCACCTAGAATTTATTTTTTTTTTAAGGAAAAGGGAATCCTGAGAAAATAATTAGCTCAGCAATACAAAGGAGTACAAAGTTTCTGGACATTGACTAATATAAAAAAATGTGTTTTGGATCCCTAAGAACACCTTGATTTAAAAAACACAGATCTAATAAACTAAAATTTTATTTAACTTTCTCATATAGGATATTACATAATGTTAAGCACCATGAGCTCTTCAGCCAGTTTGCCTAGGTTTGATCCTAGGGGCATCGCTTATTAACTAAGTGATCTTGGGCTAGTTATATGACCTACCTCTCCCTGATTCTGTTTCTTCAGCTTTAACATGAGTATAATGATAAGGCATAATTCATAAAGTTCTTTTAAGATAAATTTATTTATATATGTAAAAGTTTAACATAGTACCTAGTATATAGTAAGCACTCAATAAATGTTAGTTATTATTCAATGATGAATCACATACAAAAAAATGAAGTTGTGTTTCTATAACTAGCTGAAAAAGAGTTAATTTTTAAAATGAAAACACAAAATTTTAAAAATTCTGATATAGACCCCTTTTAATGGTAAATAATTATCTTAGAATCATGAAAATAAGTATGACTAGGATCCTGGCTTTTCCATTTAGCAAGGTGCTTTGGGTAATTTTGTTTCACTTATTTGCACCTGAGATTCCTCAACTTTAAAGTGGGCATTGAAATAATAACTGCTTTGAGGATGAAATAAAATACCCAGCACAGTGCTTGACACATAAGTGTTCAAATATCTTTTATTATTATTCTGGAATAAAGAATAGGCAGGTTTAAAATAGAGGAGAGGAGCCCTAGGAGAGTGGGGGAAAAAAGAACCCTTAACAATAAATAACCAGTAAGCCTGAGATTAAGAATTAAATAAATCAATCAGGCAGCACATAAAAGAAGCGGGGATAACACAAAGATAAGGAGCTTAAAGGGATGGGGTGGCTAAGCTGATGCCAACTCCCATAGTGACAGGGTTGTCAAATAAAATACAAGATGCCCAGCTAACTTTGAATCTCAGACAAAGCACAAAAAATTTAGTATGTTTGAGATATCACATGAGACATACTAAAGAAGTATTGTTTACCTGAAATTTAAATTTGACTGGGTGTCCTGTACTTTATTTGTTAAATCTAACAATCTTATCTGGAGGGATGCAATAGTCCCATTTGCAGAGGTTGGCTAAAGATTGCACAGTTAAGTGGTCTAAGACCAAGGCCCAGTTCCTGACGTGGCAGCATTAAGTTAAGCCTTGTGGTGGGAGGGTCAGGCAGCCATGTATCCAGACTCTTGCACAATACTCAGGAATCAGTAGGGAGGTAGGACCTGGGCTCTGGAATAGTCTACTTCAGGACATAATCAGTGGCCAGGAAGGATGGGGGTCAGATCTGTCCCAAGTAAAGGCACTGGCAAGCAATAAAAGGGGGGTGAAGAATAACGAGCCATGCTAGTGCTTTGTATCTGTGGGAGGAAAAGAGGAAGTGAAACTTGGCAGTATCAACCACAGTAACCATCAATACCAAGATGAGAAAGTAGCAGAAACTTGGCTCTGCAGACTTGAGCACAAGTGAGGCAGAGCCAGCAAGTTGGAGTTAGGGAATGAGATCAATGACATGACCAGGTCTGGTCCCTGAGACCACTGAATCGTGAGTATGCCTGGGAGAAAGAAGGCTTGAGGCGTTCAGCCATTGTGAAGGGACATCCAAATCTGAGAATGTAATTCTAAGCCCCACAGAGGAGTCAGCAGGGTTATATGTCTTGCCAAGTGCTCAGACACAGGCAGATCTGGGCCTGGATAGCAGCATTAGTGGATTCAGCTACAATTTTAACAGATATGTAGGTGGCATACATTGAGGGTTTCACAATCACAGCCTATCATAAGGCAGGGTCAGGAGGTATGGGGGATGAGAAGATCCATTTGGCCTAAAAGTCACATTCATGTAGAGTCTTAGTTAAGAATTGTGGCATTTTCTCCAAATGAGTTTAAATACTGTCACTGATATGACATGATTTGACATTGTTTTTTGAGATATAGTTCACATAGCATAAATTTCACCCTTTTTAAAATGTACAGTTACTTTTTAAGTGTACAATTCAGTGGCTTTTATTACATTCACAGTATTATGCAACCATTTCCACTAATTCTAGAACATTTCCATAACCACCAAAAGAAAACCCATAACCATTAAGAAGTCACTCTGTATTCCTCGCCCCTCCGATCCTCTGGCAATCTACCTTCTGTCTACAGATTTGTCTATTCTGAATATTACATATAAATGGAATCATACAATATGTGGCCTTTTCTATCTGACCTCTTTCATTTAGCATGTTTTCAAGGTTCATCCATGTTTTAGCAGGTGATCAGTATTTCATTCTTTTATGGATAAATAATATTTCATTGTAAGGATAGACTATATCTTAGTTATCCATTTGTCAGTTGATGGACTTTAGGGGCTTATTTCTACCTTTTGGGGTTTTATGAATAATGCTGTTATATTCATACACAAGTTTTTGTATAGACATAGGCACGGGTTTTCATTTCATTTCTTTTTCTTTTTTTATTTGGTTTTCATTTCTCGGGTATATGCCTACGTGTGGAATTGATCGGTTACATGATAACTTTGACTTATTGAGGAACTATCAACTTTTCCTTTTTAATATTCCTAAGAGCCTTCAAAAATGGAAATAAATCTGAGACTCTTCACCACTGAGAAATCCTGTCCTTAGCCAATTTTCACTGCTGGGATGATCTTCAAGTTCCAATAGAAAGAATTATACCAATATAATACTGCCACCCCCAAATGAGGTCTTACTTCCCTTCTTCCCACACCTTCCCTCTTGTATCTTATTTACTTCATGGAGATAAGGAGGTGTAAAATGGATTTTTATATGTCTTTCAGATACACTGTATTTTCCAAGTTACGAAGCTTTTTTGACAAGAAGGCATTATTATTCCCGTTTGGCAGATGAGGAAACTGAGGCTCCAAGAGGTAAAGTGACTTGTCAAATGTCCTAAAATCAGTGAGTTTCTGGTTTTATATTAGATGCTAAGGCTTTCAACACCCAGTCTGGACTCTTTTACACTAAAGTGTATGCCCTATAACACCTATAACACCTCTAGAAAAGGTGGAAGATCACTGGTACATTTGGGCTCATAAACTGAATCCAGATTGCCTCAACAATGTTGAAAATTAATCTTTATGACAAAAGGAAAACAAATAAATATGGAAAGAAGGAGACAAGGAATTCTGTTTTTCTTTGTGAATGTAGCATTACTGGGAATAACTTATCTGAAGGGAATTATCCACCTCCCACCTGTACAGTGTGAATCCATTGAGGGCCTGGTCTATGCTAGGCCCTGAGATACAGAAGAGAAGGAAGAAGGCTGAAACTAAGGTGAAATGAGTGAGGTATTTGCTTTGGGAAGAATTTTAAGGGGACACAACAAATATAGTAATCAAGATAAACAATATTTTTCTTATTTTTTTTTAATTTTCAGATAATTGTAGATTCATATACAGTTGCAAAAATAATACAGATAGATCCTGGGTACCCTTTACTGTGTTTTCCCTAATGGTAACTCTTGCAAAAACTATAGTACAATATCACAAAGAGGATACTGATGACACAGTCAAGATACAGAACATTTTTACCACTGCAAGCATCCCTCATGCTACCCTCTTATAGCTATACCCTCTTACTACCATCCTCTCTCTTAACCCTGGCAACCATTAATTTGTTCTCTATTTCTATAATTTTATCATTTAAAGAATGTTACATAATAGAATCATATAGTATGTAACCTTTGGAGATTGGCCTTTTTTTTCATTTAGCATAATTATGCTTTTATTGCTGAGTAGTATTCCAAGGTATGCACGTACCACAGCTTCTTTAAACATTCATGTGTTGAAGAACATCCAGTTTTTGGCTATTAAAAATAAAATGGTATAAACGTATGGGTTTAGTGTAAACATAAATTTTCACTTTTCTAAATTAATGCCCAAGAGTGCAATTACCATGTTATATGAGAGTTATATGTTCCTTTTTTAAAAGAAACATCCAAACTCTTTTCCAGAGTGGCCATACCATTTTACATGCTCACCAGCAATATATGAGTGATCCAGTTTCTCTGAATCTTTGCCAGCATTTGGTATTATCACCATTTTTTAAAATTTTAGCCTTTATGATCATTGTGTAGCATATTTCATTGTGGTCTGAATCTGTACTTCCTAAATGGCTAATGATGTTGAACATCTTTTCATGTACTTAATTGCCATCTGTATATCCTCTTCTGTGAAATATCTCTTCATATATTTTGCCCATTTTCTAATCAGATTGCTGAGTAGTATTGTTTTTGTTTTTTACTGTTGAAGTTTGAGGGTTCTTTATATATTCTAGATACTAGTCCTTTGTTGAATATGTCTTTTTCATATATTTTCTTACAGGTTATAGCTTGTATTTTCATCTTCTCTCAACAGAAGTTTTAAATCTTGATAAAGTCCAATTTATCAATTTCTCCTTTTATGATTTATGCTTTTGGCATAAATCTAAGAAATATTTGCCTAGCCCCAGATTCCAAGGATTTCCTCCTGTTTTTCTTTCCTAAAATTTTTATAGTTTTACATTTTACATTTAAGTCCATCTTCAATTTTGAGTTAATTTTTGCATAAGATGTGAGGTGTAGGTCAAGATTAATTTTGTTGTTGTTGTTTTGCCATTGGATGGCCACTTGGCCCAGCATCATTTATTGAAAAACCCATCCTTCTTCCACTGAAATGCTTTTGTACCTTTGCCAAAAATCAGTTGGGTGTATTTGTCTGGGTCTATTTCTAGGCTCTCTACACTATTCCATTGATTTCTGTGTTTATTCCTCCACCAATACCACATAGTACTAAAAACTGTAGCTATTTAATAAGTATTGAAATAGGTTACAATGATTTCTTTCACTTTAGTCTTCTCTTTCAAAATTGTTTTTAGCTATTCCAGTTCCTTTGCCTTTCCATATCAATTTTAGAATTATCTTGCCTCTAGCTACTCCCATTTTTCCCTGTATTTTGGTATCAATTGCATTGAACTTATGTATCAATTTAGAAAGTGTCAACATTTTGTCCCAGTGCTAATCATTAGGCTCTCACTTTGTTCCCTATACCTTATTTGGTGCTCAGGTCACCAATCCCTCTACAACAGAGACCTGCTTTTATCTCACTGGACACTGTATCTACCTTCCTCCATTGCTTTCATATCAGAGACTAAGTGAAGTCTAGTGGCTAGAGCGCTTGTCTTTATGCACACATCATTTTGGAGGCAGCTGCATACTGGGATCTTCCAAATATGTTACTCCTTTGGAAACTTCTTGCTCTGCATCTCCCACCTGTGAGGATACTCTTGTTAATTGACATCACACTCCAACTAACTCTCTGGTCTGTGGCTTGTCAGTTAATGTACCTAGTCCAGCTTTCTATGTGGGGCCTCAGTCTTCCCCAAACACTCATCTAACACCAATGTGCATATATGGTAACAGGGGAATGAGGAGAATTCTTGGCTCTGGATTCTGGTCCCCTTCAGCTTTATTTGGTTTTCCACTGCTAAAAAGGCCACACTAGGCAGGGCTTCTTTAAAAAAAATAAATAAAGATTTCATTTATTTATTTGAGAGAGAGAGAGAGAGTACCTGAAAGAGGGAGCACAATTTGGGGGGAGGGGCAAAGGGAGAGGAAGAAGAAGACCCACTGAGCAGGGAGCCTGACCCAGGGTTGGATCCCATTCCTGGACACTGGGATCATGACCAGAGCCAAAGGCAGATGCTTAACCAACTGATACAGCCAGGTACCCCTAGGCAGGGCCTCTAGCTTGGGACTGGAGGACTTAGAGTCTAAAAAAGGCACTCTGGCAAAGCTGTTTTTGACAAATAGAAGATAAGCATGTTTGTCTTCACAGCACTTGTTTTCTTCTTGCATTTCTTTGGTCTTTGGTCAGGTCCTGCTTACTCTGATCCTCAATTTACCTATCTTTAAAATAAAGACAAGTATGACTAAAATACTGTTTTTCTTTAAAATCCAGTATTAAGCAACAGAGTACTATGTTGAAAAATCTCTTTTATGAAAACCCCAAATATAAAAACAATACCAGCTGAGCTCTAGTTGAACCAGGAATGGGGTGGTTTTCCTTTACTCTGAAATTTTTGGAGCTTTCTCAAACCCAATTTGAAAACCACTGATCTAGTTGACTTCTGAGAAGCCTTTCCAGAGCTGATATTACTAGCTTTTACAAAATAAACCAAGAAGTGAGAAGGTCAAGAGGAGGAGAAATGTTGAGTCAGTCTTTATTCAAGATGTGTTGATTTAGAGGGGCATGGGTTCTAAGAATATGCATGCCTTTGCCTGCCATAGGGAAATTGATTCAAGCTTTTTAATGGTGCCTGCACCAGACCCAGTTCGGTTAATATCTGTCTGGGAAAACCCTCCTGATTATCGAATTTGGAGTTCCTTCATCCTTTCTATGTGATCCTAGAGCATGCAATCCACTTCTCCATTATAACACAACTCACAATGTATTGCTATTGCTTGTTTACCAACCCATCTCAAAATAGGCTTTAAACTTCTGAAAGTAGGAACATTTATTTCTCTGGACCTCTAGCCCCTAGAATAACACCAAAACTAGAGAGCTTATTCAATAAATATCTGTTGAAGTGAAATGTTGGATCAAGAAAAAAATGTTTCTACAGTGTGGAGGTTCCTCAAAAAGTTAAAAATAGAGGCACGTATTGCATGGAGCACTAGGTGTTATATGCAAACAATGAATCATGGAACACTACAAAAAAAAGAAAAGTCAATGTAAATAAAATCATTCACACACTGTAAAAAAAAAAAAATAGAGCTGCCTTATAAGCCAGCAATTGCACTACTAGGTATTTACCTAAAAGATACAAACATAGTGAGCTGAAGGGGCACATGCACTCCAATGTTTATAGCAGCAATGTCCACAATAGCCAAACTATGGAAAGAGTCCAGATGCCCATTGACAGATGAATGGATAAAGATGTGGTATATAAATACAATGGAATATTACTCAGCCATCAAAAAAATGAAATCTTACCATTTCCAATAACGTGAATGGGATTAGAGAGTATTATGCTAAGCGAAATATGTCAATCAGAGAAAGAAAATTAGCATATGATTTCACTCAATGTGGAATTTAAGAAATAAAACAGAGGATCATAGGGGAAGGGAGGGAAAAACAAGACAAAATCAGAGAGGGAGACAAACCACAAGAGACTCTTAACTATAGGAAACAAACTGAGGGTTGCTGGAGGGTTGTGGGGTGATGGGCATTAAGGGTAACTTAATGAGGGTAACTGGGTGATGGGCATTAAGGAGGGCACATGATGTAATGAGCATTGGGTGTTATAAGCAACTGATGAATAACTGAACTCTACCTCTGAAACTAATGATACACTATATATTAATTAATTTAGAATTTAAATAAAATAAAGAAAAGAAAAAAAAAATGTTTTTTGAATTCCTTTGTTCCTTCTTTGAATACTTCCCCCCAAGAAACCCAAATCATCCAAATCATTCTCCTAAAAAGCTTATCTTAATTTAAAGAAAGCAAACTATATTAGTTAAATTTTTAGTCTTCAATAGTTAGTGTATTAATTTTTATCTGATTTATGATAAAGTTGAGATGCATTTTTATGTGCCAGTGTACTATATGTAGGGTTTGTCTAACATTATTTGATTAACATGAATAATAGATCATGTTATCAATGTGTATAGTAAATTGATGGCCATTTTATAGGACCAGGAATATGATTTCTTTATTTTTTTAAAGATTATATTAATTTATTTGAGAGGGAGAGAGATAGTGAAAGCATGGGGGGGTGGGCATGGGGGGTGAAGAGGGAGAAGTCGGCTCCCCACTGAGCAGGGAGCCCAACTTGGGGCTCAATCCCAGGATGCCAGGATCATGACCTGAGGCAAAGGCAGTTGCTTAACCGACTGAGACACCCGACAGTCCCATGATTTCTCTGTTTTTAAATGATGTCAGAAATTTAAATTTTTTGAACGTTCAATTTTATGACATGTTGGTGATATGGCTACAATAGGCTCAATCCTTCCTTTCAATCCTCAGGATTTAGAAGAAAATGGGAACCTGACTGATGTGGGGCTAGGCTGCCATGGTGGTAAATAAGATGATGACAAGAAGTTTATTGAAATATATCCATCTTATAATAGCAAATATTTCTATATTGCTTCTTATGCCAGTAACTGGAACCGGTTTTAAGCCAGTTCCAAATATTAACTCAATTTAATTCTCTTTGCAACTCTAAAAGGTAGTTATAATTACTATTACCCACATTTTCCAGATAAGAAGAACAAAATTCAGAGAAAGCAAGTGATTTGTCCATAAGTCAAACAAAATAAACATATTGGGGCACAGACATGCAGCCTGACTGCATGCAGATTCTGGGTGTCTCAGCACTCTGCATACTGCCACCTGTGCTAAGAAAGGAAGGGATAGGTGTTACTGGAGTGGTTGGGAGCGGGAGGGATGGGGTGGCTGGGTGATAGACATTGGGGAGGGTATGTGCTACGGTGAGCGCTGTGAATTGTGCAAGACTGTTGAATCACAGTTCTGTACTTCTGAAACAAATAACGCAACATATTTTAAGAAAAAAGAAAAAGAAGAAGATAACAGGAGAGGAAGAAAAGGGGAGTATGTCAGAGGGGGAGACGAACCATGAGAGATGATGGACTCTGAAAAACAAACTGAGGGTTCTAGAGGGGAGGGGGTAGGGGGATGGGTTAGCCTGGTGATGGGTATTGAGGAGGGCACATTCTGCATGGAGCACTGGGTGTTATGCACAAACAATGAATCATGGAACACTGCACCAAAAACTAATGATGTAATATATGGTGATTAACATAACAATAAAAAAATTAAAAAAAAAAGAAAGGAAGGGATATATGGGGCAGTCAAGCTGGGCAATTATATGGGCTCTATGCAAGGGGGTTTTGAAAACTCAGGGAAAAGACACTTTCCTTTTCACTTATCTCTCAATTCATTCACTTGAAGATGCCTGATGATGTTTCATTAATTGAGATTCATTCCTTTCAGTTAAGATTTGGTCTGCGGTTCATAATACAACCAACCCTTGGGTGAAGTAACACTAAGACTTAGGAGTTATTTTTATTTTCCTAGTCTGTTTTTATTTTAATTTTATGAGTATCATTTTTTATTGTACAGTTTCAATCTTTATACAGTTGAATCCATCCATATTTTCCTTTGAGGTTGTTTCTCTGTTTACAAGTTATCATACCTCTAAGCCTCTACTATAATTAAAGCTGTTTTTGCCTTATATTCAGGGAGAGATGATGACTCCAACCTTCATATCATATGCTGCTCTGTCCGTTTTGAGATTTCTAAGTGAAACCTCTATCGTTGTCTTCTTATGCATAAATCAAGACAAACTATCATTTTTCATGCTCTGCTCCTATTTCTATTCACTAAATTCTCTCCGAATTTGGGGGAACAAAGCAACTCTGAGAATTAGGAGAAGTGGAGAGTAAATGTATTAACAGGTACTGAATACCTAATATGTATCAGCCACTGTGCTGGGTGCTTTTTCACACCTTATCTTTTTTCATTTAATCCTTAAACAGCTGTATGAGGGGGAAGAAGGACCTATGAGTGGTTCCAAGGTGCCCCAAACTGGGAAAAATGTGAGAGGACCCTGGTAACATTCAGTCCTTCTAGAAGCCTAGCTCCATACTTGGTCCTGGAGATATAAACCAGGCATTTCATAATGAGGGTCTGAAGGTGATCTGAGCAGTTTGTCATCCTTAAAGAGGTAAGAATTAAAGAAAGAGGGAGGGCTGTTGTCAGTTTCCTGAGGGAGAAAGCAGAAAAAAAGAAGAGATTTGATGTCAATACCTTGGGGATTGCTTCTATTTTGAAGTCAGGAGGAAGAAAGGGAGCAAAGGAGGAGAAATGCACTCAAAGAAAAAGGTAGTAAGAGCTGTGCTGTGGCTTGAAAGCCAAGGGAAGGAATGACAGTTCAGTATGATGTCACTCTGGGAACATGGCTCTCACCATCTCTCTGGGCAGCAACATAGATGGAGCCCAGCAACAAGCCTGCTACTCCTCTACCACAGAAGCCAAATGAGAACTAGGACAGGTTGCAGCAAAAATGAAACATATAGATGAAAGCATTGAGTAGAACAGCAAGCATATTCACACACAGGTAAACACACGTGTTGGAAAATTCTGACCATTACCAGCTTATGTGTTTGGGGGGCAATATCCAAGGAGTAAGAAAAGTGACAAATATAGTTATCCAGCTCTTTTGTCTACACAGCAATCCTCAAAAATACTCAATTACAGCATCATAGAATCCCAAAGTGATTAACTAGAATACCAGACCAGCTAGTCTAACCCCTTTGTGTTAGAAATGTTGGAAACATAGAGAAAGAAACAGACCTGCACAGGTCACACAGAGAGTTAATGGTAAAGCTGGGCAGAGAAGCCAGTTCTCCTCCCTCCTTCTCTCCTTTGCATGATTCAGAGTAAATGAGAAATGAACAAGGAAAGGAATGGTGGCAAATGTTCCCAGTAAGTTGAT
This sequence comes from Eumetopias jubatus, assembly GCF_037043125.1. Classification (NCBI taxonomy): domain Eukaryota; kingdom Metazoa; phylum Chordata; class Mammalia; order Carnivora; family Otariidae; genus Eumetopias; species Eumetopias jubatus. The sequence continues at coordinate 75,460,211 of NW_028274817.1, forward strand.
GAATTTTTAAAAGTATATGTGGTAAAAAATAGAATCTCAGAATGTTATTAATAGAGCAGGCCCTGGAGTTCATCATCTACTGTAAGGTTATTTTATAAATAAGGAAACTGAGGCCCAGAGTGTGCTTGGCTGCTTAGTGGTGCAGCCCGTCCCTCAACACAGCTCTCCTGCTTCCTTAGCCTACCCCTTCATGGAAGCTGATCCATACAGATTTAGAAAACCTGCATACATTTAAGAAATACATACAACAAAGCAGTTGTTCACATGATTTCTCACCTGTCCTAGTCAGAATACAAGTGCTGTGGGAACAAGCACATAGGAGAAAGTTCAAGGAAAGAGAGAATGACTGTATACTTTAGAACAGGATAAACAGGAAAGAGCAAGGGCAGATGGCTTAAATGACTCACATCTACTGGGAGTTGGGGGAATGGGTGACACAGGGAAACAAATGAGAGAGGGCCCTAGGTTCACATCTTGTTGGGCTTAGAAAATGGGGCTTTTAAACATGTACACTCTGTTAGATATTTTCTTTTATGTTCCAAGGTACATTAGAGAATGCCATCCTATCATTTTAAAGATGGGAAAACTAAGACCCAGTAGGGGAAGGGACTTTCCCAAGACACAGGGAAGCAGTGTGAAAGGTGGGATTTAAATCCAAGGTCATAGGCTCAGTAGTCAGTGTATCTTTTTTCCTTTAGTTCTGGAGGAAGCTGATGAATGTTTACTAAGAAAATTCAGTAGAGGTTCACTAGGCTACTTTTATAATAGGGTTTTTCACAATAGGGTTTACAGACTTGGAGTGGAGCTTCCCTATTCTGACAGCATTTCTTTATACTCTGCGCTTTCTTTTGGGGGATTTAGGTCAGTGACATTGGGTAGATGAGAAAGGATAGGGGAGCCAGAAAGTTTAGTGACAAAAAGCCATCAAAAATAGCAAGAATCTCAGCTGAAACATTGCCTGAAAATACCTAGCACAATCCATGTAGGCAGATGCAAATTATATGCTAATCACCCACAATTCCCATCTCCTAAGGGAATCTTGAGTAAGTTTTCAATTACCCCCCCACACACACACATTATAAGAATTATTAGGCCAGATTAATTGGAGACATGGAGAACATAAACATTTCTGTGAAAATGGGATTGCCTATCTCTACTCCCAACTTACTGGTTGACCCCAGACAGGTCAATTACCATTTCTGATCTTCAGTTTTTCCATATGCCACATGTAGGAGCCCTTCTATATCTAACATCCTATGGTTCTCTTCCATTCTTCCCTGTCCAATGAATGGCACTACCCTATTATCCACTCTAAAAATTTAGGAGTCATTTAAAGATGCCTTATCTTTCCCTCTATACTTCTTTATCCAGTCCGTGAGTGAATCATACCAGTTCTGCATCCAATAATATGTTTCCAATCAGTCTGTTTTTCTTCATACCTACTGTTACTACCCCAATCCAAGCCACCATCATCTATTTCCTGGATAACTGCAATAGTCTTTCAATGGTTTTCCTGCTTCCACTCTTGACCCAGTACAATCTATTATTCTCACAACAGAGTGATCTTTAAAAACTAGATCATGGGACACCTAGGTGGCTCAGTCTGACTTTGGCTCAGTCATGATCTCAGGGTCCTGGGATGGAGCCCCACATTGGGCTCCACACCCAGTGGGAGGTCTGCTTGTCCCTCTGCCCCTCCCCCTGCTGGTGCTCATGCAAGATCTCTCGCTCTCTCTCTCTCAGATAAATAAAATCTTAAAAAAATAAAAATAGAAATAAAAATAAAACTAGATCATGTACTCCACTACTTAAAACCCTCAATGGATGCCATTGTAATTAGAATAAAATCCAAACTTCTCACTAGGGTTTACACAAGATATTACACAAGATATTATCTCTGCCTATCTCCTCAATCTACTACTGTTCCCCTCAATCAGCCAGAGTCCTGCCTACTTTCTTTCATAGATCAAGCATGTTTCTGCCTCAGGACTAACACTGGCTGTTCCCTCTGCTTGGAATACTCTTTCTTCAGATCATTACATGACTGATTCCTTCTCAGGAATTCCTTTTTGGTGTCATCTTTAAAGAGAACACTTTCCTGGCCATTCTACCTAAAATATTACTCTACTCTACTCTAACTCCATTGTCTTCTTTTAGTTTGTTTATTGCCTTTATCTTTACCTAAAATTATCATAATTTTTTTCTTTTCCATGATTATTGTCTTCTTCCTCCCACTAGAATGTAAACTTCATGAGGACAGGAAACTTAGGGAAGCAATAGATCATAGTGGTTAGGAGAATGGCTTCCAGAGCTAGATTGTCTAAATTCAAACCTCAGTTCTGCCACTTATTAGCCGAGTGACTCTAGGAAATTTACCTAACTTCTCTATGCCTTAGCTTGCTCTTCTATAAAATGGGAATAATAACAGTAATACTTCTTTGAGTTGTTGCAAAAATTAATCTGAATTAATACATGCAAAGCATTATATCCTCAGTACCTAGAAGAGTGTCTGCCATGTAGTAGGTGGCCAAGAAATATTTGAAGGCTGACTGCATGAATGAATCCTTGATGCCTCCTACTTCTTCCCTCCTTTCCTTCCTAGTTTCCTTTGGGAAGATTTTCTCTGACTATAACCCTGCCCTCTGCCCAAGACTAAGTTCGTTCCCCTGTTATGTCTACTCACAGAACCCAGACTTCTTCCAATCCCTAATTGCTGGGTATAGCTATATATTTGTATGTGATCTTTGTAATATAACTGGTCTCTCGCCAAAAAAACTGCAAGCTTGCAAGGGCAGGGCCTATGTTTGTTATATCTATTATGGAATCTCACCTGCATACCATAATGCCTGACATAATAGGTACACAATAAATACTTTTTAGCTGAATGACCCAAAAACTGACTCATTTTTCTCTAAGAAATGCTACTTAAGAAACATGATTTGAGAAACTTAATAAGTACTTGGCAGCACGTTTTGAAAGACAATTCAGATTTAAAGTTGTTGTTGCACCTCTGCCTCCTCTTTTTGTTCAGTTCAGTATTGAAGCACAGAAAAAGATACATGAATTCAAACATTTTGGCCTCTACTCTTAATTCTTGATCTACTTCCTGAAAGCATCATGTCAGCAAGCAACTGGCTGGCTTCTCCTTTGCTAATTCCTTGCATTTTAATGGTATTCACCACAACATTCCTTGCCCTTCTTACCTATGTCTTACTAATAAGGACAATGTTGGTCCTGATAGGACTAAGTTTGTTTCTCCCCAACACCCCAAATCAATCAGTTTTCCTAATAAAATAATGCATTAGAACTCACTGCTAGCACAGCTCCTATATATTCTCTCATCCATTACAGACTTCTAATCAACTGAGAGTTATTGAACACTTACTATAGGAAGGCTACCAGCTTGGCTTGAAGGTATTGTTTTAAGTACTGCTTTAGGAGAAGGGGCAGAGGGCTATAATTTCTTTCTATTCCCCTCTCTTATCTTTAAAATTTTCCTTCCCTTCCTTGCTAGCCTGGTTTCTTACAACTTAATAAACAGCAGGTGAGATACCTGTCATTAAAAAGGTCAGGAAGCCAAAATAAACTCATAGAAGTTAAGAGGCTTAAGAACCCTTTCCTTAATTGGATACCTTGATTGTTACACATAGCACAAACCTTCCAAGCTTTAGGTGCTCCCAAGATCCCTCCTTCCACATTAACTGTAATTTCCTTTTAATGTCTATGGATTGGGGGCATAGGACATACTTGGCCCTCTGTAGGCTCCCCATATTGGAGAATACCATCTGGCTAAAGTAACAGACACACTGGATTCCATGGGGACCACAGCAGCTTGATACAGGTATGTGGGGCTACAGGAAGAGCACAAGGTTCTGAGTTAGGAGTCCTGTTACTGTGTCAGATGGGGTGGGTGACTTTGGACAACTCCTTTGCCCCTCTTGGCCTGTTTCCTTGGTTTTAGTGAGGTTTGAAAGACAAGATATTTGCAAAATTACTTTCAAAATCAGACTGTGAAGCTATTAATACATCTAATTTAAACAGATGCAAAGCCACATCTAGACCCTTACCAGATGTGAACAGAGCAAGATTAAGATTCAAAGAGTAAGTGGTTAGTGAAAGAAGAAACATTAGTTTTAAAATCTCTAAGGAAATTCCTAAATTGCTTCCCACACATTACCAAATGCACCTTCCATTTCTCTTCAAACCAAAGTTAACTCATATTATAAAGCAATTTATGTTTGACATAAGTACAAAAATCTAAGACCACATTTTACTTTTGATCTCCATATTTTTTCATACATATTCCCTTTTTAATCTACAACTAACTTGGTTCAACCTGAGCCCAGGCTCTAGCTTTGTAACTTAATGTGTGGCCTTGGGCCAAGCCACTTTCCTTATATGAGTCAGTTTTCTTCCTTGTCAAAGGGGATGAATCTACTTACCACCTTCATAGTGGTTGTGAAGATGAAATAAGGGACTGCACATGCACCTCTCAGCACAGTAGCTGATACAGGCCAGACATTTACAGGGACTTGTTCCTTTTACCCTCCTTTTACAAGACAGGGCTGGGGCCAATTCTTGCCTCTGGACTCTATGGTAGGGTAGCTCAGACCCACAGTCTTTGTGACCAACTAACTGTATAGTCTTCAAATGCTTGCTAGTAGCACTATATGACAGGGATCTTCAAGACTGTGAAAAAAGTATTAGACAATACCTTGAGAATTTCCTGGTTGTGAAAGGTATGTCTGGGATCCAAAGAAGAGAAGGGCTTTATTTTTTTTCCCTAGAGAACTCTTTAAATCAGTGTGGACATTCAGAATGTCCTGAGATTTATATTCCACTAACTTTTCTCTAGCACCTAAAAAATATCAAGCCCTGTATTCTGCACCATTGGGGATGTTTTCATTGAGTACTCACAACAAGCCCTTAAAGTTGGGCTAAATTGGTTCATTTTTCAAATGAGAAAACTGAGGCCCAGAAAAAGAAAGAACAAACTCAGAGAGAGTTCTGATTCACTTTAGTTGGGAGTGAACCAAAGTCCTCTTTTGTCTGAAGCCCAGCTCTCTGGGCCTGTGCTGTCAGAGTAACTATTTCTTATATGCTCTCATCGCCTCTAAATCATTTTCCACTTTGCCTCTAGAGTCACCTCCCTAAGACATCCTTCCAATCTTATTACTCCCATGCTTTGAAACATAAAATAATTTGGCATTATTTGGCACACAGTGAGCATTTAATAAATGTATACTGAATAAATGTGCCTATATGATTAAGTCTAAATTCTTTAGTGTGACATTTCAAGGTCTTTCACATTCTGGCTCCAACCTACCTTTTCTACACACTTTTCCCACTCTTCTTTCCCACCTCCACACCCCATATATGAACCTTATACCTCGACACCATGGCCCACTTGTCCTTTCCTTTCTATATCTGTTGTGCCCTCTCCTGGAAAGTCCATCCTCCTCAATAGTGTGGCAAATTCTCAGTCACTTTTTGAGACCTATTTACATCTTCTCTGCTCAGGTTACACCTTATCCATTCCTGTATTATGATAGAATACTGCACTATAATTAATGGGTCACCTTACAGTCTCCCATTCCTCAAAGCCAAGGACTTGTTTTTATTTATTTTTGCCTCACCCAGTGACCTCCCCCCCCCCCCACTACCTCTTTCATTGACTGGCAAAATCTGTCCACAATAGCCAAACTGTGGAAGGAGCTGAGATGTCCTTCAACAGATGAATGGATAAAGAGAATGTGGTTTATATATACAATGGAATATTACTCAGCCACCTGAAAGGATGAATACCTACCATTTGCATCTCCATGGGTGGAACTGGAGGGGATTATGCTAGTGAAATAAGTCAATCAGAGAAAGACAATTATCATATGGTTTCACTCATATGTGGAATATAAGAAACAGCACAGTGGATCATAGTGGAAGGGTGGGAAAACTAAATGGGAAGAAATCAGAGAGGGAGACAAACCATGAGAGACTCTTTTTTTTTTTGTATGTTAAGAATCTTTTCTTTTTTTAAATTTCTCTTTTTTTTAAATTTTTTTATTGTTAGGTTAATCACCATATATTACATCATTAGTTTTTGATGTAGTGTTCCATGATTCATTGTTTGTTCATAACACCCAGTGCTCCATGCAGAATGTGCCCTCTTTAATACCCATCACCAGGCTAACCCATCCCCCTACCCTCCTCCCCTCTAGAACCATCAGTTTGTTTTTCAGAGTCCATCATCTCTCCATGAGAGACTCTTGACTCTGGGAAACAAATTGAGGGTTGCGGAAAGGGAGGTGGGTGGGAGGATGGGGTAACTGGGTAATTAGCATCAAGGAGGGCACCTGATCTGATGAGCACTGGGTGTTATATACAACTAATAGATCATTAAACACTACACCAATTTGAATTAAAAAAAAGAATAAAAAGATCTGAGCTCAGTAACTGTTTTTAGAATGAATGGAGGGCTGGAAGGAACTAGGTCACTCCCCCATTCCCCCAGCTTTAGCAGCTGCTCCCTCCTTCCTCCCCCGCCTCTTCTCTAATCCCACCCCCCTCATCTCCATCTGAATGCCAAAGCTACTAATTCCCCTGCAGCAGCCAGAACTTTCAACATCTCAAAAGAGAATTCTTCTGCAGGGTTTCTCTCCAGCGAGAAAGCATCCACTAATTAGGGACTCCTGGTTATCTTTTGGGAGTGGGTAGGTATAAGGGCCCCGGGAAGGGAAGGGTGTGAGTACGTCTCTTATCTCTCCAGTTGCCTTCTGGGGTATTTTTTCCCATTTTTTTCCGCAGGGGCCAGTCGAATATCCTCGTTCCCTTGAACACTTCACAACCTTTGACAGAATTATCTGTGACAAATTGATTTAAAACGTGACAGCAGGAAGAGAAACAGGAATGTCTCGCTTGGCCTTCTGGGAGTTGTAGTCCCGCTGGTCCCTGGGCTGCCTGGCTGGTCCTGGAGCTGCGGACTACAGCTCCCAGGGCTGCTCTGAATCCCTACCGCACAAGCTCAGAGCCCCATGCCCGGAGGCGGTGGTTACGTTGTGTCTATTGTATCCCTGGTCGTGTGTGTTTGTACATTTCTCGGGACGTGAAATTGAGAGTGAAAAGCATGGCAGATGAGCAAGAAATCATGTGCAAATTGGAAAGCATTAAAGAGATCAGGTAAGTGGAACATTGCAGCGCCCCCTCAGACCCCTTGAGGCCCCCAAAATACCCCGCTGCGGGAGAGAGCTGAGTTACCCACGGAAAGTATCTATTGTTAAGCTACTTGTGGAGAGGGGCGGGAAAGGAACACATTCACGGAATTCAAGGATGGAAGGGAGGCTGGAAAGTGTCGGGACTGAGGCTAGCGGAGAGATTGACCAAGAGAGACCTCTTGCCAGATGTCAGAGAGAAAGCCAGATGGAGACATACGGGGGTTGGGGAGGACGGGGTGGGGAGTGGGCGGTGGGTGGTGGGGTTGGTGTTGGTTCCAAGACAGCTTTTTTTCATCTTGGGGTGGGAGTTGGGGGACAGCATTCTTAAATCCATTATTTTTTTAGGGTTTGTTGGCTCCATGGTGTATGTGACTCCTTGCTCTTTCGGAGTCAAGATTTTTTTCAGTCTCCTGATCAACTTCAGGACCTAGAGCTCAGGCTAGCCTTTTGAAAGCAAAGTCCAGCACACTGGGGCTTTTGGTGGCTGCCAGGGACTGAGAGCTGGGGGTGCAGAAGTATCCGGCAGGCTAGGACTGGTAGGACTGGACTGCAAGCACTCGCGCGTGTTTATTTTTTGCATTCACACATTAACCACCTTCTTCCTCTCCTACCCGGTGCTCTGTAAGGGGGATGGGAGCAATGGAGACGGGGGTAGGCGGTGATTGTGCCAGATGGTGGGAGCTTGGCTGCAGCTCTAAGATGCTAGAGGTGAAGGGCAGGCCAGCAAAGTGGGAGTTGCCTGCGTACTGACCGTTTCCTTCCAGGCGCAGCTTTGGCAAGGTAATGATGTTGTCCTTGCTCAGAACACAGTATCGCCAGGCAAATAGACTGTCTGGGATGGCACCAGGCTTTCCTTCACCTACTCTGCTTTGCCAGAACCAGTCCCCCTCGCCGGCCCCAGCTTCCACCCTCATGCGAGGGTAGCCTGGGTTGGACAGTCTCCCTTTAGTGCTTTCATGGAACCTGGAGAAAAGGATGTGGATATCAAGTGTGTCTCTTTAAGAAATAAGACTTTAGACCAAGAGACTTAATTAACCCTTGGAGTTGATGTCTTTGGTGAAACTCACCCATGTAGGTGATATAGGGAAGCACTTGAGCTTTTTTGTCCTTTGGAGGGGTTGCATCTCTACTTCTACTGGGGTGTAAAGGGAAGGGAACTATTATTTATTGAGCACATGGTGTGCCAAGTTCATTGACCCACTATTGCTTATTTCAGCAAGAGTCCTGAGAGCTTCCTACACCTCATTACAACTGGGAAAATGGAAGGTCAGAACATTTAGGTAACTTGCCCAGAGCCAAACAGCTTGAAAATGCCAGATTTTGACAGGAACCCAGTCAATTTGTGTGCAGAGGCGCTGGTTTTCCCACTCTATCCCACAGAGGGTGTAGGAAAGGCTTGCGGGGGGGTTATATTGCAATATTTTTCTGCAAAATCATAAGGAAATAAGGAGTGAGATACTTTGGTGTGTCAGAAGGCCAGCTATCATAACAATATAGCTAATAAGAAGCTTAGGCCTGCAAGGGAAGAACCTAGATTTCTGTTCTTACTGGACTTTAAAGAAACTTCTTTCCCACCCCAAAAGACGGTACAGTTGGGAGAAAGGGAAGTAACCCTTCCCAGTGCAGACCACATGGGGAGCCTCTACCCTTACCATTATAAGTCAGGCATTCCTACTGCTAGCTGGGATGGCTACATCAGTGGCCTACAGAGAGGGCTGAGCTCCCACCAGCAACCAGCAGTTACAAGGAGCCCCTTGCAAACCTGCAGTTCAACCAGAGACCCAGTGGAGAACCTGGACTTAAACTGCTCACTTGCTGCAAAAGGAACATATCAGGTCTGCATAACCAAAAAATTTAAAAGAGATCCATTGTCCAAATATAATTTTTAGAAAAATCACTTGCCATACCAAGATTATCAATTTAAATGACAAGAGAAAGTAAACCCTTGTGAACATTGAGATGACACAGATGTTAGAATTATCTTACAAAGATTTTGAAGTATTCACTAAGTGATTGCAACACACTTAAAACAAATGATGAAATCAAATATCTCAGTATATAAATAGAAAGTCTTGGCAAGGTTATATAAAACATAAAGGGGAACCAAATAGAAATTTGTGAACTGAAAAAATATAATAGCCAAAAAAAATTATACAAACTGAGTGGATGGGCTCCACAGCAAGATGGAGAAGATAGGGAAAAAAAATAAGACGACTTAAACATCAAACAGTAGAAATCTCACAATCTGAATGAAGGAAAATTAGATTCCAAAAAAAAAAAAATAAGAAAAAAAGAAAGAATTAAGCAGAGCTTCCAGGCCTGTGGGACTATAACAAAAGATCTAACATTTATGACAACAGAATCTCAGGAAGAGAGGAGAAAAATTCAGGACTAGGAAAGTACTTAAAGAAATAGTGGCTAAAACTTCCCAAATTGAGCAAAGGACATGAACCTCCATATTCAACAAGCAAAACAAACACCATCAGGATAAATGTGAAGAAATTCACACCAAGACACATCATAATCAACCTTCTGAAAACGAAGGCAAAGAAAAGATCTAGAAAGCAACCAAAGAGAAACAACACTTTACCTATACCTTCAGGGGAAGAAATTTAGAAGACAACAGATTTCTCATCAGACACTGATGAGGCCCTAGCAGAAAGTGACACAACATTTTCCAAGTGCTGAAAGAAGAGAATCATGAATCCTCAATGAAATCCCAAATGAAACCCCAAATCCTATGTCCAGTGATAATATCCTACATGAATAAAAGGATTAATCAAGACATTCTAAAGTGAATTGAAGCAGGGAATTTACCAATAGGAGGTCTACCTTATAAGAATGACTAAAGTTAAGTTCTTCAAACACAAAATAAACAATAAAAGGAATTTTGCAAGGAAGAATACAGTGAGCAAAAGCATGGGTAAATACACGAGAAGTCTTTTCCTCTTGAGTTGTCTGAATTATGCTTGATGATTGGATCAAAATTTATCACACTGTCTCATGCAGTTCTCAGTGTATGTAAACACTTAAGACATTCATGTCACAAATAGGGGAGTGTAAAGGGAGGTGAGGTTTGTATATTTCACTTGAGCTGATACAATGATGACATTAGATGACTGTGATAAATTACGCATACATAATGTAATAATGAGAAGAAACACTAAAAAAGCTGTACAAAGGGCTGCACTCAAAAACATTATAGATAAATCAAAATGGAATTAAAAAAATGTTCAAGTCACCCACAGGAAAGCAGGGCAAAACAAAAAACAAAAACAAAACAAAACAAAAAAACTAAACTAAAACCATATAGAAGAAATAGGTAACTAAACCAGATAGAAGAAACAGGTAACTAAAATGGCAGGCTGAGCCTTAACATATCAATAATTTTGTGCATATAAATGGTCTACATACACCAATGTGAAGGAGTGGATTTAAAAAGAAAACAATCCAACTATATACTATCTATAAAGAAATGCACTTCAAATATAATGATATAGGTAAGCTGAGAGTAAAAGGAGGGGAAAAGATACCATAGAAACTTTAATTAAAAGAAACCAGGAGCAGCTATGTTAATGTCAGATAAAGCAGATTTCAGAGCAAAGACAAATCCCAGGAACAGAGTGGGATATTACATAATGAGAAAGGGTCAAACCACCAAGAAGACATAACAATTCTAAATGTGTATGCCCCAAAAGTCATTTAAATTAGCTTGCTTTAGACAAATTTACAGTAATATACAAAGGTTACATCACTTGGTTTAAGAATTTAAAGTGGGGAAAGTACTATAAATACATACCTGATGTTCACACATGGGACAGGTAAACATGTATGGGAGGGGGAAAGAAGGAGGGAGCAAAGGAAGGGGTAGAAGGAACTGGAGAAAGGAGCTCACATTTGTTGATCACCTAATTTCAGAGCTCTTGGCTCATTTATATTTAATTGTCCTAGTGGAAATCTGTGGTAGGAATTATTATCCCCATTTTATAGTAATGATACTGAAGTTCAGAGAGGTTAGATAACCTATCTATGTCACACAGCTAAGAAAAGGAAGAGAGAATACATCCTCCTATTCACATGGCATATGCATTTCAACAAATGCTGATATCTCATTAACTATTTTTTACAGTTCTTTAACTGCTCTAGTCTCAAATCCCTAGAAGGTATGAGCAGAGCAGCCTATTTCTGTTAAAAAATAATGATAATGTCACTTCTGAGCTTAAGTAGCAGTGATGATGGCAACATAATCAAAAGACCTGATTAAGACAAGCTGGAAGCTAGACAGACCCCACAGGGCCAGGCCCAGAAAGAAACTCATTCATACTCAGTGTTCATGCATACCAGTGGCAGAATTTGAAATGGGAAATATTTCAGGAATAGATTCTCCAACCACAGACCATTCCCTACTCCTGACTCTGACCACAGGTCCAGCCCTGTCTTTTCTCTCAATCCCAACCACACTCCCAATACTGTGCTTCAGACCATAGCCCCCAAATCTCACACTGGTCTGTTTTGCCAACCCATTCATTAGGCTTTCAATTGGTGGTGAAGGAACATGCAGATATGTAGAAAGGGGACAGGGAGAATAGAACAAAAGAAAGGAGATAGAAAAGAGGGAAGAAAAGAAGCTATGAGGCAGAGAAAGTGAGTGCAGCCATCACTAAATGAACCAGAGCCCTTCATCACCTCCCCAAATGCATACTAATATCTCCTTATCATGCACATTCCATTCATACACACATTACATCCACCCATGCCCTGGTGCACACATATCTATACACAATGAGTTTTCCCCTCTTAAGAAAGGAAAACACATTTTGGAAGTATAAACAGGTGTACCTCATTTTATTGTGCTTTGCAGATAGTGTTTTGTTTTGTTTTGTTTTTTGTTTTTTTACAAAATAAAGGTTTGTGTCAACCCTGCATCAAGCAAGATTTTGGGTGACATTTTTCCTATAGCATTTGCTCACTTCATGTCTCCATGTCATATTTTGGTAATTCTTTTAATATTTCAAGCTTTTTCATTATTATTATATTTGTTATGGTGATCAGTGGTTAGTGATCTTTGATGTACTATTGTAATTGTTTCAGGGTGCCATGAACTGCACCCATATAAAATGGTGGACTTACTCAGTAAATGTCTATTCTGACTGCTCTACTGCCCAACTGTTTTTCCATCTTTCTCCAACTCCTTGAACCTCCCTATTCCATGAGACACGTCAATATTGAAATTAGGCCAATTAATAAGCCTACAATGATCTCTAAGTGTTCAAGTGAGAGAAACACATCTCTCACTTTAAATCAAAAGCTAGAAATTATTAAACTTATTGAGGAAGGCAAGTCAAAAGCTGAGATAGGCCAAAAACTAAGCTTCTTGTGCCAAACAGTTAACTAAGTTGTGAATGCAAAGGAAAATTTCTTGAAGGAGTTGAAAGTGCTGCTCCAGTGAATAATAAGAAAGAAAAACAGCCGTATTGCTGATATGGAGGAAGTTTTAGTGGTCTTGTTAGAAGATAAAACAAGCCACAACATTCCCTTAAGCCAAAGCCTAATCCAGAGCAAGGCCCTAACATTTTTCATTTCTGTGAAGGCTGAGAGAGGTGAGGAAGCTGCAGAAGAAAAGTTTGAAGCTAGCAGAGGTTGGTTCATGAGTTTTAAGGAAAGAAGCCTTCTCCATAACACAGAAGTATAAGGTGAAGGCAAGCACTGATGTAGAAGGTGCAGCAAGTTATTCAGAAATGTAGCTAAGATAATTAATGAAGGTGGGTACACTAAACAACAGATTTTCAATGTAAATTAAATAGCCTTATATTGGAAGTAGATGTCATCTAGGACTTTCATAGCTAGAGAGAAGTCAATGCCTAGTTTCAAAGCTTCAAAAAACAGGCTGACTCTCTTGTTTAGGGCTGATGCAGCTGGTGACTTTAAGTTGAAGCCAAGGCTCATTTACCATTCTTAAGATTCTAGTGCCCTTAAGAATTATCCTGAATCTTTTCTGCCTGTGGTCCATAAGCAGAATAACAAAGCCTTGATGAGAGCACATCTGTTTACAACATGGCTTACTGAATATTTTACGCCTACTGTTGAGACCTACTATTGAGAAAAAAAATGATTCCTTTCAAAATATTGCTACTCATTGACAAGACGCCTGGTCATCCAAGAGCTCTGATGAAAACAAACAATGAGATTAATGTTATTTCCATACCTGCTAACACAGCATCCATTATGTAGCCTATGGATCAAGGAGTAATTTCACCTTTTAGAAATACATTTTCTAAGGGCATAGCTGCCAGAGATAGTGATTCCTCTGATGGATCTTGGCAAAGTAAATTGAAAACCTTCTGGAAAATATTCATTCTAGATGTCATTAAGAACACTCATGGTTTATGGGACGTAGTCAAAATATCAACATTGACAAGAGTTTGGAAGAAATTAATTGCACCCTCATGGATGACTTTGAGGGGTTCAAGACTTCAATGAAGGAAGTAACTGCAGATGTAGTACAAATAGCAGGAGAATTGAAATTAGAAGTAGAACCCGAAGATGTAACTGGGTTGCTGCAATCTCATGATAAAACTTCAACAGATGAGGAGTTGCTTCTCATGGATGAGCAAAGAAAGTGGTTTCTTGAGATGGAATCTACTCCTGTGAAGATGCTGTGAAGATTGTTGAAATGACAACAAAAGATTTGGAATAGTACATAAATATTAGTTGATAAAGCAGCAGCAGCTTTTGAGAAGATTGACTCCAGTTTTGAAAGAACTTCTGTGGGTAAAATGGTATCAAACATCATCACATGCCACAGAGACATAATTCATGAAAGGAAGAGTCAATTGAAATGCAAACTTCATTATCTTATTTTAAGAAATTGACAAAACAACCCCACCTTTTGTCAACCATCACCCTGATCATTCAGCAGACATCAAGATCAAGGGAAGACCCTCCGCTAGCTAGAAGATTATGACTTATTAAAAGGTCACATCATGGTTAGCAGTTTTCTAGCAATAAAGTATTTTTTAATTAATGTATGGGCATCTTTTTTTAGACATAATGCTATTGTACACTTAGTAGACTACAGTACAGTGTAAACATAGCTTTTTATGCACTGGGAAACAAAAAAATATTGGCTTTCTTTATTGCAATATTCACTGTATTGCAGTGATCTGGAACAGAATCCACAATATCTCAGAGACATGCCTGTTTTGTGGTGTGAAGTAGATTCCCTTAAGTGTAAGTTTCTGTTCTGGGTCCTCTCTTTTTCTTTCTTTACACATTCTCCTGGGTGACCAGCTATACTCCTATGACTTCAAATATTACCTTCAAATCCCCAATCTCTATGCTCCTAGCTTCCTTCCAGACTTCAGCCCAATACATCCTGCACTGCAGTGGGTTTGTCCACCCGGTTGTTCCACAGATGCTGCTTAAGTTGGCCAACTCTTATGACTTTGTCTGTTCCTACCCCAGTCCAGGTTCTGGTTTAATGCCATTATTCTCCGAATATAACTATTGAAGCCTAAATGTCAGTGTTGCTTACACTTTCTTTTTTACAAACTGTCTCTGACTCTTAGCAAGTCCTACTGTTTCTATGTTTGCCATATGGGTTAAATTCCTGCCCCCCCCCACTTACACAATAACTGCCCCATTTTATGCCTTCATCAAGACTGAACTTCATGTTTGTAATTCTACCTATAGACCTATAGAATTACTTTCCCGTCTTCATTCTCCTTCCCTGTATTCAATGCCATCCACATTGCTATAAGAACTATCTTCCTAAAGCAGTGGTTATTATTATGCTCTCTCAAACACATTTATCAACTTCCCATTGCCTATAGCAATATTTTTCAAAACACAGGTCATGAACAATATGTTTCATGAGAAAATTAATCAGTTGCCAGTAGCATCTATAAAATATTTTTAAATATTTTTATTATTTTTTATTTAATGCAGTTAGCCAACATATGGTACATCATTACTTTCAGATGTAGTGTTCAATAATTGATCAGTTGCATATAACACCCTGTGCTCATTACATCATGTGCCCTCCTTAATGCCCATCACCCAATTACCCCTTCCCCCCCCTGACTCCCTTTCAGCAAGCCTCAGTTTCTTTCCTATAGTTAAGAGTCTCTCATGGTTTTTCTCCCTCTCTGATGACTTCCCATTCAGTTTTCCCTCCCTTCCCTTATAGTCCTCTGCACTGTTTTTTATAATCCACATATGAGTGAAACCATATGATAATTATCTTTCTCTGATTGACTTATTTTGCTCAGCATAATACCATCTAGTTCCATCCATGTCCATGTAAATGGTAAGTATTCATCCTTTCTGATGGCTGAGTAATATTCCATTGTATATATATACCACTTCTTTATCCATTCATCTGTCGATGAACATCTTGGCTCTTTACACAATTTGGCAATTGTGGACATTGCTGCTATTAACATTGGGGTGCAGATGCCCCCACAACATTTCTATCTTTGGGGTAAGTACCTAATAGTACAATTACTGGGTTGTAGGGTAGCTCAATTTTTAACTTAATGAGGAACATCCATACTGTTTTCCAGAGTGGCTGTACCAGCTCTCATTCCCACCAACAGTGTAAGAGGGTTCCCCTTTCTCTGCATCCTTGCCAACATTTGTTCTTCCTTTATTGTTGATTTTAACCATTCTGACTGGTGTGAGATGGTAACTCATTATGGTTTTGATTTGTATTTTCCTGATGACAAGTGATCTTGAGCATTTTTCAGGTCTCTGTTGGCCATTTTTGTCTTTTTTGGAGAAATGTCTGTTCATGTCTTCTGCCCTTTTCTTGACTGGATTATTTGTTTTTTGGGTGTTGAGTTTGATAAGTTCATTATAGATCTTGGATACCAGCCCTTTATGTGATGTGTCATATTCAAATATCTTCTCCCATTCTATAGGTTGCCTTTTTTGTTGACTGTTTCCTTTGCTGTGTAGAAACTTTTTATCTTCATGAAGTCCTAATAGTTCATTTTTGCTTTTGTTTCCTTTGCCTTTAGAGACATGTCTTGCAAGAATTTGCTGTGGCTGAGGTTGAAGAGGTTGTTGCCTGTGTTCTCTAGGATTTTGATGGATTCCTGTCTCACATTGAAGTCTTTCATCCATTTATAGTTTATCTTTGTGTATGGTGTAAGAGAATGGTCAGTTTCATTCTTCTGCAATGGAAAATTGGCTGCCCAATTTTCCAGCACCGTTTATTGAAGAGACTGTCCTTTTCCATTGGATATTCTTTCCTGCTTTGTCAAAGATTAGTTGACCATAGATTTGAGGGTCCATTTCTGAGCTCTCTATTCTGTTCCATTGATCTATGTATTTGTTTTTGTGCCATTACCATGCTGTCTTGATGGTCACAGCTTTGTAATATAAAATGAAATCAGGCATTGTGATGCCCCCGGCTTTGGTTTTTTTTTCAACATTCCCCTGGCAATTCAGGGTCTTTTCTGGTTCCATACAAATTTTAGGATTGGTTGTTCTAGCTCTGTGAAAATTGTTGATGGTATTTTGACAGGGATCACATTGAATGTGTAGATTGCTCTAGGCAGCATAGACATTTTAACAATATCAGTTCTTCCAATCCATGAGCATGGAATGTTTTTCCATCTCTTTGTATCTTCCTCAGTTTATTTCATAAGTGATCTATAGTTTTTAGATTACAGATCCTTTACCTCTTTGGTTACTTTTATTCCTAGGTATCTTATGGTTTTTGGTGCAATTGTAAATGGGATCAATTCCTTGATTTCTCTTTCTTCAGTCCCATTGTTATTGTATAGCAATGCAATTGATTTGTGTGCATTGATTTTATATCCTGCCATGTTGTTCAATTCCTGTATGAGTTCTAACAATTTTGGGGTGGAGTCTTTTTGTTTTCCACATAAAGTGTCCTGTCATCTATGAAGAGTGAGAATTTGGTTTCTTCTTTTCCAATTTGAATGCTTTTTATTTATTTTTATTTTCTGATTGCTGAGGCTAGGACTTCTTGTACTATGTTGAACAACAGTGGTAAGAGCGGGCATCCCTGTCATATTCCTGACCTTATAGGAAATGCTCTCAGTTTTTCCCCATTGAGAATGATATTTGCTGTGGGCTTTTTGTAGATGGCTTTAATGATATTGAGGTATTTTGCCTCTATCCCTACACTTTGAAGAGTTTTAATCAAGAAAGGATGCTGTATTTTGTCAAATGCTTTTTCTGCATCAATTGAGAGGATCATATGTTTTTTGTCTTTTATTTTATTAATGTACTCTATCACGTTGATTTGTTTGTGAATGTTGAACCACCCTTCCATCCCAGGAATAAGTCCCACTTGTTCGTGGTGAATAATCCCTTTAATGTACTCTTGGATTCTTTTGGCTAGTATCTTGGTGAGTATTTTGGCATCCCTATTCATCAGGGATATTGGTCTGTAATTCTCCTTTTTGTTGAGGTCTTTCTCTGGTTTTGGTATCAAGGTAATGCTGGCCTCAAAGAATGAGTTTGGAAGTTTTCCTTCCATTTCTATTTTTTTAAACAGCTTCAGTAGAATAGGTATTATTTCCTCATTTAAACATGTGTTTAAATGTTCCCCTGGGAAGCCATCTGGCCCAGAAATCTTGTTTTCTCAGAGGTTTTTGAATACTTCTTCAATTTCCTTCCTGGTTATGGGTCTGTTCAGATTTTCTACTTCTTCCTGTTTCAGTTTTGGTAGTTTATAAATTCCTAGATATGCATCCATTTCTTCCAGATTGCCTAATTTGCTGCCATATAGTTGTGCATAATATGTTCTTAAGATTGTCAGTATTTCATTGGTATTGGTCATGATCTCTCTCCTTTCATTCATGAATTTAGCAATTTGGGTGTTTTCTCTTTTCTTTTGCATAAGTCTGGCCAGAGGTTTACGGATCTTATTAATTCTTTCAAGGAACCAGCTTATAGTTTCATTGATCTATTCTACTGTTCTTCTGGTTTCTATTTCATTGAAATTGCCTCCAGTCTTCATTATTTTTCTTCTCCTGCTTGGTTTAGGCTTTATTTGCTGATCTTTCTCTACCTCCTTTAGGTGTAAGGATAGCTTGTGTTTTTGAGATTTTTCTAATTTCTTGAGAGAGGCTTGTATTGCAGTGTACTTTCCCTCTTAGGACTGCCTTTCCTGTATCCCAAAGATTTTGAACAGATGTATTTTCATTCTTATTAGTTTCCATGAATTTTTTAAATTCTTTCTTTTTTTAGTTAAATACAATTAGCCAACATATAGTACATTAGTTTTGGTGAACTGTTCAATGAAAATTCTTTAATTTCTGTGTTGACCCATTCATTGTTTCATAGGATTCTTTTTAACCTCCATGTGTGTGAGTTCCTTCCAAATTTCCTCTTGTGATTGAATTCATGTTTCAAAGCACTGTGGTCTGAAAATATGGAGGGAATAATCCCAATCTTTTGGTATCAGTTGAGACCTGATTTGTGACCCAGTATGTGATCTATTGTGGAGAAAGTTCTGTGTGCACTGGAGAGGAATGGGTGTTCTGTTGTTTCAGAATGGAATGTTCTTCATATATCTGTGAAGTCCATCTTGTCCAGTCTGTCACTCAAAGTCCTTGTTTCCTTGTTGATCTTCTGCTTAGGTAAGCTGTCCATTGCTGTGAGTGGGGTGTTGAAGTCCCTTACTATTAATTTATTCTTATCAATATATTTCTTTACTTTGGTTTTTAATTGGTTTATATAACTGGCTGTTCCCATGTTGGGGGCATAAATATTTACAAATGTTAGGTCTTCTGGTTGGATAGACCCTTTAAATATGATATAGTGTCTCTCTTCATCCCTTTCTCCAGTCTTTTGTTTAAAATCTAATTTGTCTGATATGAGGATTGCTATCCCAGCTTTCTTTTGAGGTCCATTAGTGTGATAAATGGTTCTCCACCACCTCACTTTCAGTCTGGAGGTGACTTTAGGTATAAAATAAGTCTCTTATAGACAGCATATAGATAGGTCTTGCTTTTTTCTCCAGTGTGATAACCTGTGTCTTTTGATTGGAGCATTTAGCCCATTTACATTCAGAATAACTATTGAAAGATATGAATTTAGTGCCATTGTATTACCTATAAAGTCCCTGTTTCTGTAGATTGTCTGTTTCTTTCTGGTCTGTGTTACTCTTGGGCTCTCAATTCGACTACAGGATCCCCCTTAGTATTTCTTGAGGGCTGGATTGGTGGTCTCATATTCCTTCAGTTTCTGTCTGTCCTGGAAGCTCTTTATCTCTTCTTCTATTCTGAATGACAGCCTTGCTGCATGAAGTATTCTTAGCTGCATGTTCTTCTCATTACTAGTACACTGACTATATCATGCCAGCCCTTTCTGTCCTGCCAGGTCTCTGTGGATAGGTCTGATGTTATTCTGATGTTCCTCCCTCTGTAGGTAAGGAGACTTTTTTCTCGAGCTGCTCCAGGAGTTTCTCTTTTTCTCTGAAATGTGCCTCACTATTGTATGTCAGGATGTTGATCTATTTTTATTGATTTTGGGAGGGGTCCTCTCTACCTGTTGGACATAAATGCCTATTTCCTTCCCTATATTAGGGAAGTTCTCACCTCACCTATGATTTGCTCAAATATAACTTCTGGCCTCTGTCTTCACCCTCTGGCACCCCAGTTAATTTAACATTGGTATATTTCATGGCATCATTGATTTCTCAAAGCCACTTTTTCTCTCTTTTCTTCAATTTCCTTTCTTTCCATCAATCTGTGTTCTAAATTACTTATTCTCTCTTCTGCCTCAGTCACCCTAGCTGTTAGAGCATCCAATTTAGACTGCATCTCAGTTATAACATTTTTAATTTCGGCCTGATTAGATCTCATTTCTGCACTATGATATTCTCTAGTGTCTTTTATGCTTTTTTCAAGCCCAGTTATTAACTTTATAATTGTTATCCTGAACTTCATCTCTGACATCTTACTTATATCTGTATCAGTTAAGTGTGTGGCAGAGAATATTACCTCCACTTCTTTCTTTTATTGCAAATTCCTCCTTCTAGTCATTTTGCCCAGAGAAGAATGGATGAGTGAGTGGACAGAATAAAAAATATCAACCATGACCCAAGCAAAATATGCACTAGACAAATCTGAAGCAGTCAGAAACCAAAACAGAAAAGCAAATAAAAACAAAACATTAAAAAAAAGAAACAAAAAATAAAGTTGGGGGAAAGAAAGAATATAATCTCACAGGGTGGACAAAACAGGGTGATCCATTTATTCCTGAATGAGTTTTGGTCTGTGTGTTAGAAGACACTAAAAATCCCAATATTGCAAAGAAACTATATATATATATATGAATAGATCAAAAAACAGCCAAAAATGAAGCATGTATCTATAAACTGTGGATGTAAGAAATAAAAGTTAAAAAGCAACTTAGAAACAAAGTGTTGATAAAATTAGAAACTAGTTGAAAAGTGAAAAAAAAAGAAATGGAAAATTTTAGACAGAGATACATGGATCATGAGAAATTCCACAAGTTCTATATGCTGTTTTCCCCTAGCGCTTGATTTTTACAGTCTTGTGGGATCCGTAAATTTGTTGTGCATGTGTTCTTCCAGTTGGTCTTCTGGAGGAGAGGCCTGCTGTGGTACTTCTCATGTGTCTTTGCCTGGACAGTTTTGCACCACCCCTTTGCCGGGGGTGGGGGTTCAGTATGAGCTGGTCCTCTGCCTGGATTTTGTTCCCTGAAGGCTTTCTTCACCTGTTTAGAGGATCAAAATAAAAATGGCCATGCCCCATTCTCCAGCCCCAGAGTTGAAAGATTACAGTCTCCTTTATTTAGTAAACCCTCTGGGATAAAAGGTCTTCACTTTCTTGTGTGTCAAACTCCACAGAATGTGCAGTGCATGCCCACAGCAATCTTCCCAGGGGGAGTCTGAGGGCCTTGCATTACTGCCCTTTGTAAGGCCCTGGTACTAAAAGCAGTCCTGGGATCGTGCACGTTCCCACTCCACCCCCGCCCTCCCCCATAGCTGAGTGTCTCAGCTGTTGTTTACAGGGCCACTACCCTGACAGCTGTTGCCTGGTCATGGGCACACCTATCCCACCCCTCCTTATATTCATATCAATTAGATCTGTGGCAGAGAGTTATTACCTCTGGTTCTTTCTTTTGCTGTGAATTCCTCCTTCTAGTCATTTTGCCCAGAGTAGAATGGATGTATGAGAGAACAAAATCAAAAATATCAACCATGACCCAAGCAAAATATGTATTAGACAAATCTGAAGAGGTGAGGCCAAAAAAGAAAAGAGAAAGAAAAAAAAAAGGAAAAAAGAGGGAATATAATCTCCCAGGTGGACAAAAGAGTGTGTTCCACTTGCTCCTAGGTGTATTTTTTTATTTAAATTCAATTAGCCAACATATAGTACATCATTAGTTTTTGATGTAGTGTTCAATGATTCATTAGTTGCATATAACACCCAGCGATCATCACATCCTGTATTTTGTTTTGTTAAAAGACATTAAATCCCAAAATTGTAAAGAAAGCAATATATATATATAATTTGAATACATTGAAAGGAAGCCAAATATGAAGAATATGTCTATAAAATATAAAGGTAAAACTGAAATTTAAAAAAGAGACTTAAAAAGGGCCACCTGGGTGGCTCAGTCGTTAAGCTTCTGCCTTCGGCTCAGGTCATAATCCCAGGGTCCTGGGATCAAGCCCCACATCAGACTCCCTGCTCCGCAGGAAGCCTGCTTCTCCCTCTCCCACTCCCCCTGCTTGTGTTCCCTCTCTCACTGTGTCTCTCTCTGTCAAGTAAATAAATAAAATATTTTTAAAAAATAAAAAAATTAAAAAAGACAAAAACAAGGTGCTGATAAAATAAGAAACTTGTAAAGAAAAAAAGAAAAGGAAAATTTTAAACTGAAAGATAAAAGAATCATGGGGAAAAAAATCTCAAATTCCATATACTATTTTCCCCTAATGCTGGAGTTTTGCAGTTCTGTGTGCTCTGTAACCTTGGTATTTGCCTGATGTTCCAGCTGATCTTCTGGGGGAGGGGCCTGCTGCACTGAATCTCAGGTGTGTTTGCCTGGGTGAAGTTGCATGCTCCTTTCCAGGGACTATGCCTCAGTGTAAGCTGCTCCAGGTTGCTTTATGTGGCTTTTGTTCCCTGAAGGCTTTCTGAGCTGCTTTAGGGATGAAAAAAATGGTGGCACCCCAATCTCCAGCCCCAGAGCTGAAAGATCAGGGCCCCCCTCTCTTCAGTAAACCCTCAGGGAAAAGCAGTCTTCACTTTTGTGTGCACTAAACTCTGCAGACTATTGCTGTGCGTACCCTCACTGGTCCTCCCGGGGGAGGGAGGGTCACAGAGGGCCTGCCACTTGCAGGGCCCCCACACTGAGAGTAGTTGCCCAATCATTGGTGCTCCCTGCCCCCACTCCCAGGGGAAGGAGGAGGGTTGCCACATTTCTGCCCTTTGCAGGGCCATCACATGGAGAGCAGTCACCTGATCATGCCACGGCTTGTGGTTTCTGGCAAACCGAGATGAGAGCCCACTCCTGGACTTGCTGACCAGAGCTGATTTCCCTGCTCCAATGCTTGGGAACTCTCCCAGCTCAGGCACCCCCATTCTTTCTGTTACCCTGAGAATCCTAAGACCACACTGTCCCACCCAGAATTTTGCCCTGCTTCACCACCTGAGCACCTTTCAGGCAGGGACATCTCTCACTGGAGCAGACTTCTAAAAGTTCTGATTTTGCAGTCAGGGGCTATATCACTTTCTGGTAGCTGTCTTATGGAGGATCCCTCCCCCCACCCTTTATCTTCCAATATATCCCCTGTGATTCTCTTCTCCGCACCTCCTACCTTGCAAAAAGTGGTCATTTTTCTATGTGTAGAATTCCAGCAATCCTTTTCTTACATCTTAGGTTGAATTCATAGGTGTTCAGAATGATTTAATAGATACCTAGCTAAATTCAAGGGACCAGATGAAATGAAGTCCCCTACTCTTCCACCATCTTATCCCAGTCCTGTAAAACATTTTTTAAAATAACAAAATATGATAGAAAATATCAGCACATATACATAAGAAATGGTAAGTATTCTTTTCAGAAACTTTTGTTTCAAGTTTTTATCTATGTATGTGTGTATTGGGTCACACTATGAAAATCATTTCTTGCTGTAGGTCATTTCTTACTGTATGTCTACTGGAGAGATATTTGCATACATTTGTTGCATTCATGCCCCTCTGCCCCACAAGTCTGGCCCACACCCACATTTCCAATCTTACCAGATACTACTCCTTTTCATTCAACCTATCCTTTATCTACATGAATGTTCCTTGCTCTCTTATACACTTTTACTCCCCCAGGCCTTTGCCAATGTCAATCCCTCCTTGAACACCCTTCCCTCATTCCAAGGCTATAATTCCTAATCATTCTTCAAGGAAGACCCAGAACAAACCCCACTTCTTGTCCAAAACCTTCCAAATTCGCCAGTCCAAATGGATCACTACCTTTTTGGGCTCCCACAGGAAGATTTATTATTGCACTCAAGTTATTCTGTCTTATCAAGTTTTGAATTGGCATGTATCTCCTTTCCTTCTTTCCTTCATTCAGTCATTGCTCTGGCAGCTTCAGCAGGCTCCTCTGTCACCTAGCTTGAGAAATGACACAGCCCCAGCGCTCACTCAACCATCAGTTACAGGAGATCTGGTACCTCTGGAATTTAGATATGGGTAAGTCAAGCCAAACAATGCTGATCACAGGAAAGAGAATGGGAAGGAGTTGACATTTGTCAGTGAGCTGGAAGAAAGTCTTCAAACTCAACTATTCTAAGGATCTGCTTTTCTCACAGTAGTTGTTTTCCCAGATGAGCAAATAAATATTAAATGGAGGAACACTTGATGCTTAGGGAGTGTTCTAGCTACTAGAGAAAGCAGGAAAAGCTTGCTCCCCTTTCTTCTTTCAGTGACATTTACCAACCACCTATTCTGGGCCATACACCGGACTGGTATATTCTGTGGGGACCATTAAGGTAAATTAGACATGTTCTCAAGGATCTTAGAATTAAGGTGAATAGCTGTGATCTCTCCCCCGAGTTCCAAACTCTTATATCCAACTTCCCACTTAACCAACCCCATTGGATGTGTCACTGGCATCTCAAACAGCCTCCAACAGAACTTTCAATTCCCTTCCCACAGCAACATTCTCCTTTCCTAGTCTATCCCATCAGTAGTAAATGTCTCCCCAACCCCAAATCTGGAATCATTCTTCATCCCTCCCTCTTTCTTTTTGAAGCAATAGCGTAGTGATTAATCAAACATTAGCACACTGGTTTTGCATCACGCTCTACCTGGAGGACCATTGAAATAGATTGCTGGGTCCCATCTCCAGAGTTTCTGATTCAGTAGATCAGGGGTGCGGCCTACGCATATGCATTTCTAACAAGTTCCCAGGCATTAGTGTTACTACTGTTTCAGGGATCACACTTGAAAAACCACTGCATTAGTAAGACCTAGTAGGTTATACCTATATAATATATTCTGAATCTGTCCACTTCTCACCATTTTCATAGCTCATCAACAAATCGGTGCAGTTTTCCATCCATCTTCACTACCCAGTGGCTTCACTTGATCAGCCCATCCTCAGGTTCTACACGTCCCAGCTGTCCTACCCTGCTTGTTGTGGGAGTGTTGGGGCTAAGTCACCTCTGAAGCTGGATGACAGATGAGCTTGCCAAGTTTGGCCCAGGAATGAATATTCCATTGCCCTAGAACCTCCCCTCCTCTGTACACTTCCTACTCCATGTTAGCCAGCAAAAAGCCATTGGAAAGAAGTCAGCCAGCTGAGTAGTTTTTGTTTTGACTCAGGATTCTGTCTGGATAGCTGTGGCCTAGGAAGGTCAGATATCCTGGTTCAACAGTTAAGTAAGACTATGACCCCAGTGATTGTGGGTAACCCTAAGGAAGTATATTGTGGTTTTCCTGTAATTCTGTGGCCAAACCTGGTTCACTTTAGCCTCTTGGGAGGATTTCATTATAAAACTTTCCACATAAAATCACATCTTTAATGACTTGGATGCTTTCCTCACTTATAAGGCCAAATATGCCACAGATTCTACCTCACGGAGTCATCTAAGACCTCTGTGCAAGGCTACACTGAGTTCTACTTCTAAGGTGGAATTTCTAAGGTTCCAGGAGGTTCCATGATATGCCCTATTTCACCCTGAAAATTGGTGACTACACCAGGACAAGAATTCACCTCCATTTATTTATTTTCTGTCACCTGAGATCTATCATATGAGGAAAGTTCCTTGGTATGGTGGCAAGGTTGATTAGGCTCACGACAATAGAGTCTCCACTTACTGGCTTTGTGATCTTTGGCAAGCCATTTCTCTCAGCCTCAGAATTTTCATCTGTAAAAATGAAGCTAAACATACCTATTGATATTATCATGATGGGGATTAAATTAGATGACATATAAAATGCCTAGCACAATTGCTGGAACATAGTACACACACACACACATACACACACACACACACACACACACACACACACACACACACCCCTACTATTATTAAACAGAACTTTTCTGAACACCCAATTTCTTCTCAGTTCCTGGCACTTATAGACTCTTAATAAATGTTGACTGAATGAATCAAATCCCCCCCACCCCCATGGTAATGTCTTTCTTTCTCTGAGGCTACTTAAATTACAGTCAATACCCTAAACTTACTACCTATTTGGTTTCATTTTGTCACTCCAAATGTAACTGCTGAGCCCTGCTTATGGCCAAAGCAGTGTGATGGATGACGGGGAGTTTACAGAGAGAAGTATGAAATTGTGATGGTCTCCAGAAAGCTCTTATGTGTATAATTATCTGGATTTTAAATTGCTTCATGTGTAAGTCTGTACATTTAGAGGACCCAGAGGACCATAGCTGCATTCTCTTGGGCTAGTTCTTTGCTCTTTTTGGACATTTGTTTCTTCATCTCTGAAATGAAGAGGATGAATTTGATTGGTAGCTTTGAAATATTCTCTGAGGAGCCCTGGGATTTCCATGGAGGTATATCATGGACCACTCTAATAGAATCGGGCAGAGTTGGATTTGAAGAAAGAATAAGGACTCTAGGGTTCCACTTCCACTTCAGCCATAACAGTTACAATTTGTTCTATTTTCTATATTGGGTCACAGTTTTTTTTTGAAGGAAGAGGTCTCATCAGTCACCCACAAGATCCAGCACACTTTTGGAGTAAATTGTACTTGCTTAATAAACTTTCTTTGTCCACTTGATTGATAGAAAATGTGAAGAGAAAGAAACTAGCATGATGTCTACTCTGTAGATTAGAGAAAGGAAGGACATTTTCCTTAAATTTAATCTTAGCCCAAACTACCCAGTTACTGGACAGAGCATAGAAAGTGGGGCATTAGATACTGAATGTGAAGAGCATAGTAAAGGCAATTGTCCACAAGGGTAACATATCTGCATCTTTTGTTTCATCATTAACCCCCTCCCTAGTCTTCCCGTGTACCTCCATTGGCCAACCCCATTAAAAATCTATTTCTTCTACACAAGCCTTCTGGTGTGTCATTTATTTTCCTGGAGAAACAAGAAAAGAGGAGTAGAAACAGCTTAGAATTTGGGTTTAGACGGTGTTGTGAATTAAATTTAATTCTGAGTACAGTATGAATTCATTGGAGGATATATGTTTAACAGCTCTATTGAGTTGTAATTTACATACTGTAGAAAACATCCATTTTATGTGTACAATTCAGTGGCTTTTAGTAAATTTACAGAGTTGTACAACTATCACCTCAATACAATTTTAGAACATTTCCATCATCCCATAAAAAGCCCTTATGCCCAGTTTAAATTGATCTCCATTCCCACCCACAGCTCCAGGCAACCAGTAATGCACTTTCTGTCTCTACAGATTTGCCATTACAGGACTTTGCATATAACATAGCATGTTGGTTTTGAGGCTTATACACATTGTAGCATATGCCACTGTTTCTTTCGTTTTTATTGACAAATAGTTTTTCATTGTATGGGTACACCACATTTTGTTCATTTGGTGACCAATTAATGAACATTTGCGTTGTGTCCACCTTTCAGCTTCTATGAATATGTTTCTCTGAACATAGGCATATAAGTCATTGCATGGAAATACGTTTTATTTTTAAGATTTTATTCAAATTCCAGTTAGCTAACATACAGTATAACACTAGTTTTAGGTGTAAAATATAGTGATTCAACACTTCCATACAACACCCAGTGTTCATCACAAGTATTCTCCT
Organism: Eumetopias jubatus; assembly: GCF_037043125.1. Classification (NCBI taxonomy): domain Eukaryota; kingdom Metazoa; phylum Chordata; class Mammalia; order Carnivora; family Otariidae; genus Eumetopias; species Eumetopias jubatus. Next base: position 75,487,687 of record NW_028274817.1, read on the forward strand.
TAATCCCCATCACCTATTTAACCCATCCCTCCCTCTCACCTACCCTCTGATAACCATCACTTTGTCCTCTACGGTTAAGAGTCTATTTCTTGGTTTGTCTCACTCTTTTTTTCCTCTTTCTTCATTTATTTTGTTTCTTAAATTCCTCATATGAGTGAAATCATTAGGTATTCGTCTCTCTTGACTGACTTGTTTCACTTAGCATAATACTCTGTAGCTCCATTCATGTCGTTGCAAATAGCAAGATTTCATTCTTTTTTATGCATGAGCAATATTCCATTGTCTATATATACCATAACTTATATATCCATTCATCAGTCAATGGGCACTTGATCTGTTCTATAATTTGGCTATTGTAGGTAATGTTGCTATAAACATCAGGGGGCTGTTTGGGTAAATACCTAGTATTGCAATTGCTGGGTCGTAGAGTAGCTCCATTTTTCACTTTTTAAGGAACCTCCATGCTGTTTTCCAGAGTGGCTGCACCACTTTGCATTTTCACCATCAGTTCAAGAGGGTTCCCATTTCTCCACATCCTCGCCAACACCTATTTTTTTTCTGTTGTTAATTTTAGCCATTCTGACATGTGTTAGGTGATATGTCATTGTAGTTTTGATTTGTGTTTTGCTGATGATGAGTGATGTGTTGAACATTTTGCATGTGTCTGTTGGCCATCTGGATGTCTTCTTTGGAGAAATGTCTCTTCATATCTTTTGTCCATTTCTTAACTGGGTTATTTGTTTCTTGGATGTTTGGTTTGATAAGTTCTTTATAGATTTTGAATACTAACCCTTTATCAGATACGTCACTTCAAAATATCTTCGCCCATTCTGAAATTTGCCTTTTAGTTTTGTTGATTATTTCCTTCACTAGGCAGAAGTTTTTTATCATGATGAAGTCCCAATAGTTAATTTTTTTTTTGTTTCCCTTCCATCAGGAGACATGTCTAGTGAGAAGCTGTGACAGCCAATGTCAAAGAGGTTGCTACCTGTGTTCTCCTCTAGGATTTTGATGGATTCCTGTCTCATATTTATGTCTTTCATCTGTTTTGAATTTATTTTTGTGTATGGTATAAGAAAGTGGTCCAGTTTCATTCTTCTGCATGTGGCTGTCCAGTTTTCCCAACACCATTTGTTGAAGAAACTGTCTTTTATTCCATTGGATATTCTTTCCTGCTTCGCCAGAGATTAGTTGACCATATAGTTGTGGGTACATTTCTGGGTGTTCTACTCTGTTCCATTGATCTATGTGTCTGTTTTTGTGCCAGTACCATACTGTCTTGATGACCATACCTTTGTAATATAGCTTGAAGTTTGGAACTGTGATGCTTCCAGCTTGGTTTTCTTTTACAAGATTGCTTTGGCTATTCAGGGTCTTTTGCAGTTACATACAAATTTTAGGATTATTTGTTCTAGCTCTGAAAAATGCTGTGGTATTCTGATAGGGATTACATTGAATGTGTAGATTGCTTTGGGTAGTAGACATTTTAACAATATTTATTCTTCCAGTTGATGGGCATGGAATGTTTTTCCATTTCTTTGTGTCATCTTCATTTCTTTCGTAAGTGTTCTATAGTTTTCAGAGTACATATCTTTTTACCTCCTTGGTTAGGTTTATTCCTAGGTATCTTATGGTTTGGGGTTTGATTGTAAATGGGATCGATTCCTTGGTTTCTCTTTCTGCTGCTTCATTATTGGCGTATATAAATGCAACAGATTTTTGTACATTGATTTTGTCCTGCAGCTTTACTTAATTCATGTATCCGTTCTAGCAATTTTGGGGTGGAGTCTTTTTATTTTCCACACAAAGTATCATATCATCTGTGAAGAGTGAGAGTTTGACTTCTTCTTTTCCAATTTGAATGCCTTTTTTTTCTTTTTGTTGTCTGATTGCTGAGGCTAGGATTTCCAGTACTATGTTAAATAACAGTGGTGATAGTGGACATTCTGTTTTGTTCCTGACCATAGAGGAAAAGCTCTCAGTTTTTCCCCATTGAAGATGATATTAGCTTGGGTCTTTTATATATGGACTTCATGATGTTGAGATATGTTTCCTCTATCCCTACTTTGCCGAGGGTTTTTTTTTTTTTAATCAAGAATGGATGCTATACTTCGTCAAATGCTTTTTCTGCATCTATTGAGAGTATTCTTATCCTTTCTTTTATTAATGTGGTATATCACAATGATTGATTTGCAAATATTGAACCACTCCTGCAGCCCGTGAATAAATCCCACTCAGTCATGGTGAATAATTCTCTTAATGTACTGTTGTATTTGATTTGCTAGTATTTTGTTAGTATTTTATTGAGAATTTTTATACCCATGTTCGTCGGGGATATTGGTCTGTAATACTCCTTTTAAGTGGGGTCTTTGTCACATTTTGGAATCAAGGTAATACTGGCCTCATAGAATGAGTTTGGAAGTTTTCCTTCCATTTCTGTTTTTTGGAACAGTTTCAGATGAATAGGTATTAATTCTTCTTTAAATGTTTGTTAGAAGGTGTGCCTGGGTGGCTGAGTCAGTTAAGCATCTGCCTTTGGCTGAGATCATGATCTCAGGGTCCTGGGATCAAGCCTTGCATCGGGCTCCCTGCTCAGTTGGGAGTCTGCTTCTTCCTCTCCCTCTGTCCCTCCCCACTGCTCATACTTTCTCTCTTGCTCTCTCTCTCACTCTCTCTCTCAAATAAATAAATAAAATCGTTTAAAAAATAACTGGTAGAATTTGCCAGGGAAGTCATGTGGCCCTGGACTTATCTTTGTTGGGAGATATTGATCTGTGATTCAAATTCTTTGCTGATTATTTGTCTTTTCAGCTTTTCTGTTTCTTCCTTTTTCAGTTTTGATGGTTTATATGTTTCTTGGAATTTATCCATTTCTTCCCAATTGCCCAATTTGTTGGCATATAAGTTTTCATAATATTCTCTTATAATTGTTTGTATTTCTGTGATGTTGATTGTGGTCTCTCCTTTTTCATTCATGATTTTATTTGTTTGGTCTTTTCCCTTTTCTTTTTGATAGGCCTGGCTAAGAGTTTATCAATTTCATTAGTTTTGTCAAAGAAGCAGCTCCTGGTTTCATTGATTTGTTCTACTGGTTTCTGTTGTTGTTGTTGTTGTTTCTACATCTTTTATTTCTGCTCCAGTTGTTATTATTTCCCTTCCTCTGCTTGGTTTAGATTTCATTTGTTTTTCTTTTTCTAGCTCCTTTAGGTGTAAGGTTAGGTTGCTTATTTGAGATTTACCTTACTTATTGAGGTAGGCCTGTATTACTATATACTTCCCTCTTATTTCCACCTTGGCTACATCCAAAAGATTTTGGACCATCCTGTTTTTATTTTCATTTGTTTCCATGTACTTTTTGTAGTTCTTCTTTAATATCCAGGTTTTTGAATGACCCATTCATTCTCTAGTAAAATGTTCTTTATCCTTCATGTATTTGTAGTCTTTAAATGTTTTCTTGTGGTTGACTTCAAGTTTCATAGCATTGTGGTCTGAAAATATACATGGTATGATCTCAATTTTTTGTACTTGTTGAGGCCTGATTTGTGACCTATTATTTGATCTGTTCTAAGGAATGTCCCATGTACATTTCACAAGTATGTATCCTGCTGCTTTAGGATGAAATGCTCTGAATATATCTTTTCTGTCCATCTGGTCCAGTGTGTCATTCAGTCATTGTTTCCTTGCTGATTTTCCGCTTACATGATCTGTCCATTGATGTAAGTGGGGTGTTAAATTCCCCTAGAATCACTGTATTATTATCAGTGTGTTCCTTTATGTTTGTTATTAATTGCTTTGTATATTGGGTGCTCCCAAGTTAAGGGGGTAACAATTTATTATTGTTAGATCTTCTTGTTGCATAAACCCTTTATTATGATATAGTGTCCTTCTTCATCTCTTTTTTAAAACACTTATTTATTTATTTGAGTGACTGAGAGTGTACGGGGGGAAGGGGCAGAGGGAGAGGCAGAGAATCTCAAGCATTTTCCCAACTGAGCTCAGAGCCCACAGCTTGATCCCACGACCCTGAGATCATGACCTGAGCTGAAATCAAGAGCCACATGCCAAATCCACTGAGCCACCCAGGTGCTCCCCCCACTTCTCTATCTCTTATTACAGTCTTCAGTTTAAAATCTAGTTTGTCTGATATAAGTATAGCTACTCCAGCTTTCTTTTATTTTTTTAAAAAAGATTTTATTTATTTGACACAGAGTAAGACAGTGAGAGAGGGAACACAAGAAGAGGGAGTGGGAAAGGGAGAAGCAGGCTTCCCGTCAAGCAGGGAGCCCAGTGCAGGGCTCGACCCCAGGACCCTGGGATCATGACCTGTGCCGAAAGCAGTCGCTTAACCAACTGAGTCACCCAGGCGCCCCTCCAGCTTTCTTTTAACATCCATGAGCATGATAAATATTTCTCCATCCCCTCACTTTTAATCTGTAGGTGTCTTTAGGTCTTAAATGACTCTCTTGTAGGCAACATGTAAAATGGGTCTGGGTTTTAGATCCATTCTGACACCCTATGTCTTTTGATTGGAGCACTTAGTCCATTTACATTCAGAATAGTGATAGAAGTGAATTTAGTGCCATTTTGTTGCTTGTTTTGTCATTATTTCTGGAGATTTTCTCTATTCCTTTCTAGTCTTTTTCCTACTCAACAAGTCCCCATTAATATTTCTTGAAGGGCTGTTTTAATGGTCATAAACTCCTTTAGTTTTTGTTTGTCTGGGAAAATCATTATCTCTCCTTTTATTGTTAATGAAAGCCTTGCTAGATAGCTTTCTTCTGACCTGCCATGTTTCTATGAAGTGTTCTGCTGTTAACCTTATTTGTCTTCCTTTGTAAGTTAAGGACTTCTTTTCCCTTGCTGCTTTTAGTCTTGGTTTGTTTGTTTGTTTGTTTGTTTGTTTTGACTGTTTATTTTTGTTGTTGTTGTTGTTTAATCTCTATATTTTGCAAATTTCACTACAATACATCTTGGTGTTGGCCTGCTTTTCTTGATTTTGGTGAGAGTTCTGTGTGCTTCCTGGATTTGGAAATCTGTTCATTCTCCAGATTAGGGAAGTGTTCAGCTATAATTTCCTCACATAAACCTTCTACCCCCTTTTCTCTCTCTTCTTTTTCTGGGACTCCTATGATATGAATGCTATTACATTTCATGTAGTTATGGAGTTCCCTAAGTCTACTTTCCTGATCGAAGATTTTTCTTTCCCTCTTTTGATCAGCTTCATTATTTTCCATAATTCTATTTTCTGTGTCACTTATTTGTTCCTCTGCTTCTTCCATTCTTGAGTTCATTATATCCAGTTGGTTTTGGATCTTGGTTATTCCATTTTCATTTCAGCCTGATTCATTTTTGCTCCTTTATCTCTGTGGTATGGATCTCCCTGATGTCATCTATGCTTTTCTGAAGCCCAGCTAGTATCCGTATAATTGTTGCTTTAAATTCTGAATCAGGACTATTACCTATATCTGTTTCAATTAGATCCCTGGCCATGAGCTTTTCTTGTTCTTCCTTTTGGGATGAATTTCTCTATTTGGCATTTTGTCTAGGTCTTGGTCATCTTCTCTGTGCTAGGAAAGCCTGTTATGTTTCCTGCTCCTGAGAGTAATGGCTTTATGAAGAAGAGGTCATATAATGTCCAGAGACTGGTGCTTCAAGAATTGTCTCTTGTGTATGCTGCATGCACTCTGCTTCTGTGTTATGGCTGCGCTAAGTCAGTCCTCTACAGAGCTTTTTCTTACCTGCGGTGGGGCGTGTTTGTACCTTGGCCAGAGTGTGACGAGTTTTAACTTAGGTGTGCTCTGGTCTGCTTGTTATAAAAGACCTGATACTATTTCCACCAGTGCTGAAGCTTTGCAGAACTTTATGGTCAGTAGACATGGTGTGTACTGGGTTTATGCTGGTATTCTGGGGGAGGGTCCCAGTACACTGGTTCTTAGCCACACTTGCTTGAGAAAAGCAGTACCAGCAAAGCACAGGGGAGGCAAGGCTTGATTTAAGAAATTTAGGCCTCCAATGTTGGCCCTGTGCTATTTATTGAAGTTAAATTATGCTAAGGGGCAGGGGAGGGAAATGGCACCAGCCAGCTTCTTTGTCTTCAGAGAGGGTAATTCATGTTCACTGCTGTCAGGGAAGCCCTCCTAGAAGAGTGAATAAATTTCTCTCATGCATCCTAAGCATTTTTCAGATCACTGCTTACACACTGTCTGTATCCAGGTCACTTGCCAGTCTGGAGAAGTACAGTGGGGTTATCCCATCCAGGCCAGCTGAGTTTTAAAACTCCAAAGTTTAGAGACCTGGCATGGGGGGGACCCATTCTGTTCTTCTGGGGGAGGGTCTTACCATGCTGGGATTAATGCAGATTTGACCCAAAAGGGCAGTTGCACCAGAGCTCAGGCACATGGAATTTGAAGGAAAGCAAGTTGCTTTGCTAATCGGCTAGTGTCTGGGTTAGCCACACCTAGCAGATGTCTCTGTGCCTATGCTGAGGGGCAGGGGAGGGTAATGTCCCCCGCTAGCTCCTTTGTCCCCATAGAGGCAATGCCAGCTCTCTCAGATGTGCTCCAAGAAGGGGGAACTGTCTCTCCCAGTGTGTCCCAGGATATCCTGAGGTGGTGCCACCTGCCCCCTGGGTTACAACCTGACTGCCTTCTCTACAAGAGCACTGCAGTGTCCTCAGTGCTATATACCAGCTACACCATGGACCTCTAAAACTCCAGTCTTTGAGCTCTGCTGGTTGAAAAAACAAAAAATCAGCCCCTCTTGTTTTCCCAGTCAAAGGCTTTGGAGAAGTGTTTTCCTTGTGTGATCCCCTGTGCTCTTCTCTTCTCTCTCTCTCTCTCTAATCTCCACAAAGAATCTGTTTCTTGATTTGCCTCTCTCTTTTTTCACCTTTGCTTGTTTGTTTTGTTTTTTAAATTCCACATATTAGTGAAATTATATGGTATTTTTCTTTCTCTGACTACTTATTTCATTAGTATAATACACTCTAGCTCCATCCATGTTGTTACAAATGCCAAGATTTGATTCTTTTTGATGGCTGAGTAATATTCCATTGTGTGTGTGTGTGTGTGTGTGTGTGTGTGTGTGTGTGTGTGTGCGCGCACACATGTATCCATCCATTCATCTGTTGATGGACACTTGGGATATTTCCATAATTTGGCTATTGTACATAATGCTTCTATAAACACTGGGGTGCATTATTCCTTTGAATTAGTATTTTTGTGTTTTGGGGTAAATACCTAGTAGTGTAATTGCTGGATCATAAGGTAGTTCTATTTTTCACTTTCTGAAGAACCTCCATACTGTTTTCCAGAGTGGCTGCACCACTTTGCATTCCCACCAATAGTGCAAGAGGGTTCCCATTTCTCCACATCTTCTCCAACACCTGTTGTTTCTTGTGTTGTTGATTTTAGTCATTCTGACAGGTGCGAGGTCATATTTCATTGTAGTTTTGATTTGTATTTCCCTGATAATGAGTGATGTGTTGAGCATCTTTTCATGTGTCTGTTGGCCATTCTGATGTCTTCTTTGGAAAAATATCTATTCATGTCTTCTGCCCATTTTTTAATTGGTTTATTCATTTTTTTGGATGTTGAGCTTCATAATTCTTTATATATCTTGGATACTGCCCCTTATTAGTTATGTCACTTGCAAATATCTTCTCCCATTCCATAGGTTGTCTTTTAGTTTTGTTGATTATTTGCATGGAAATACATTTTAATTTCTCCTGGTTAGATTCCTAGGAGTGGAATTTCTGGGTCCTATGATAAGCATACATATAACATTTTATGGCATTGGAAACTGTTTTCCAAAGTATTGTGGCACTTTCCATCACTAGAAGTAGTGTATGAAGATTGCACTTGTTCTGTATCCCTGACACTTGTTAGTTGGGTGTCTAAAAAAGGACATTTTAGCCATCATAGTGGTGTGAAGTAGTAATTCTTTGTAGTTTACTATAGTTAATTTTCATTTCCCTAATGACCAATTGTGTTGAGCATCTCCTTCATGGGATTATTTGCCATCCATATATCTTCTCTGGTGAAATGCCTATTCAAACCTTCAGCCCATTTTTCAATTGAGTTGTTTGTTTACTTACTGTGAAATTTTTTTTATATATATATTCAGGATACAAGTCCTTTAGATACATGCATCACAAAGATGGTTTCCCAATCTGTGAGTTGTCTTTTCATTCTCTTAACTGCCTTTTGAAGTGCAGAATTTCTTAATAGTGATGAAGAAGTATAAATCATTAGTATTTTCTTTTATGGATTGCATTCTTGTAAAAGAAATCTTTGCCTAAGAAAAATTCACAAAAATTTTCTCCTATGTTTATGTCGCAAATATTTTCTTCTGAGTTTTCTTCCAGAAAGTTTAATTTTTTTAGGTTTTACACATAGGCCTATGATCCATTTCCATTTAATTGTTGTATATGATGCAGAATATAAATCAAATTTATTTATTTATTTATTTATTTATTTATTTATATTCTGCATGTGAATATACAGTTGTATCAGGACCAGTTGTTGAAAGGACATTCTTTCTCCATGGCATTGTTTTTACACCTTTGTCAGAATCAGTTGTCCATATATTTGTGGGTTTACTTCTGGACTTTCTTTTTTGCTTCATAGTTCCATTTGTGTGGTCTTTATGACAATATCAGTGTTGCTTTTTAAATTTATTACTGAAGTATAATGGACCTATAATGTTATATTAGCCTCAGGTATATAACAGAGTAATTCAACCATTCTGTACATTACTAATTGTTCACTACTGTAATTGTTGTTAGCATCTGTCACCATACTACATTATTACAATATTATTGACTGTATTTGTTGTGCTGTACTTTTCATCTCTGTGACTTATTTATTTTATAGCTAGACTTTGTACTTTTTAATACCCTTTATGTATTTCACCCAGCTTCCCCTCCACCTTTTCAGTGGTACCCACCAGTTTGTTCTCCATTTTTAATAGTTTCTGTTTTTTGTTTATTTGTTTTATTTTTTGATCCCACTTATGAGTGGAATCATATGGTATTTGTCTTTGTCTGAGTTATTCCACTTAGCTGAATGCCCTCTATGTCCATCCATGTGTTACAATGGCAAGATCTCATTCTTTTTATGACTGATTAATATTCCATTATATATTTCTATACCACATTTTCTTTATGCATTCATCTATTGGTAGACACTTGCATTGCTCCCATTTCTTGATGTTTTAAATAAAACTCAATAAATACAGAGGTTCATATATCTTTTTGAATTAGTGATTTTGTTCTTTGTGTAAATACCCAGTAGTGGAATTATTGGATCATACGTTATTACTATTTTTAATTTTTTTGAGGAAATTACATACTGTTTTTCACTGTGGGTGTACCAATTTACATCGCCAACAACAATGTATGAGGATTCCTTTTTCTCCACATTCTCACCAAACACTTATTTCTTGTCTTTTTTATTCTAGCTATTCAGATTCTCTGCCCATTTTTAATCAGATTACTTGTTTTTTTATGTGTGTCTTGAGTTGTATAAGTTCTTTATATATTTTGGATATTAACCTCTTATCAAATATATCATTTTCAAATATCTTCCTTCACTTAGTAGTTTGCCTTTTCATTTCATTGATGGTTTCCTTTGCTTTTTATTTTGGTATTGTCCCAATAGATTATTTTTTGCTTTTGTTTTCCTTGCCTGAGGAAACATATCCATAAATATGTTACAAAGGCTGATGTCCAAGAGGTTATTGCTCGTGTTCTCTTAGAGGGACACAGGTTTCAGGTCTCACATTTAGATCTTTTATCCACTTTGAATTTATCCTGTTTTTGTGTGGGCATAAAAACAGCTCATATATCCCTGCCTCTATGTATAAGTCCACTAATACTATTGGATTTGTGCCCCACTGTTAAGACCTTATTTAACCTTATGCCTCCCTAAAAATCTTCTCTCCAAATATTATCACTTTGGAGGTTAAGGTTTGAATAGATGTATTTTAGAAGGACACAATGCATTCTTTACTTTCCACTCTATGCTCCCCCAGGCACATTCTTCTCATGTGCAAAGGTCATTCATTCCTTCCTATAACCCCAAATGTCTTAACCCATTGCAGCATATATGCCGAGCCTATAATCTCATCTAAATATCATCTAAATTAGGTTTGGGTGAGACTTGTGGTATGATTCATCCAGAATCAACAGTCCTCTCCATCTGTGAAAGCAGACAAATTATCTGTTTCCCAAGTATAGTGGTAGGGCAGGTATAGGATAGACATTCCCTTTTTAAGAAGGAGAAATCAGAAAGATCAGATTGACGGGTCCCAGTGAAGTACAAAAACCTAGCATGTTAAGTTCCATTACATTTTTAAGGCTCAAGAATCAACTTCTTTGGCTAGACAATTTGAGCAGCATCACCCTTGCAACTCCTTGTTGCAGCCACACCCTGACAGCTCTTTGCAGTCACCTTTTTCCTGAGGCACTAGTCAGAGGCATCCTGGCCTATTGAAACTAGGGAGGGGAATCCACCCTTTGAAACTGAGCAGAAAACAGCTTTGCCCCCTGGGTCTGTTAGGTCTGGGCCTATGGTGGGAGTGGCAGCCCTGATGATCTCTGAATCATGTTCAGCATAATTCTTCCCTTTACTTAAAAGATAAAGCATGTTTGAACCAAATAACTCTGTTGTCCTTTCCTGTAGAATCCCAGAGTTCCAAAAACTTTATTTTATATTTCTCCTTTCCTTGGTCCATACTGACAGTGTCTGTGCTTGTATAATCACATTTCTATTCCTGAAGTCTACTGAGATACCTGATTAAAATGATAAGTAATCTCCTCATAGAGTGATTTCCAGCCACATCCTTGGTGTTCTTTCCATAACATGTTTTATCATATTTTGCAAAATAGATAGAATTAGAATTTTCTAAATCTTCAAGTTCTGGTTCCTTTTTGCTTAATGATTCTTTCAGTTTCTCCTTCTCCTCTTGCATTTAACTGTAAGCAACAAGGAGAAGCCAAGCCTCACCTTCAACATTTTCCTTAAAAATCTCTTCAGCTAAAAATCCAATGTCATTGCTCACATTTACTACCTTTCACAAAACACTAGAACAAAATTCAGCCAAATTCTTTGCCACTTTATAACATGGATTACCTTTCCTCTAGTTTCCAAAAGCATGTTCTTCTTTTCTCTATGAGAACTCATCAGAAACACCTTTAATGTCCATATTTCTATCAACAATCCCTTTGATGCAATATAGGCTTTTTTAGCATGCACCCCAAACATGTCCAGCCTCTACTCATCACCCAGTTCCAAAGCTACTTCCACATTTTAGGTATTAAGGCAGCACCCCACTTCACAGTACCAAAAGCTGCTCAGTCTTCTACAACAAAATATCATAGACTGGGTGACTTATACAGTGGACATTTATTTTCTTACTTATGGAGGCAGTTATGGTCAAAGTGCAGCAAACTAGATTTCTGGTGAGGGCTCTCTTTCTGACTTGTAATTGGCCACCTTGTTGCTATATCTTCACATGGCCTTTCCCCTGTGCATTCAGAGAGACAGCAATCTCTGGTGTCTCTTTTTTTATAAGAGCACCAATCTAATTGGATTAGGGTACCACATTTATTACCTAATTTAACCTTAATTTCCTCTCTAAAGGACCTCAAACTAAATGCACTCATATTGGAGGTTAGGGCTTTAACATGGAAATTTTTGAGAGACACAATACAGTCCATAACCAAACCCCAAATTTTATATGTAGCAAGAATATCCATATCTACCCTAAAATAAAGGAATTTCCTTTTAAAAGAAGGAAATAAAAGAAGAAAACATGAAATATCAGAAAGAAAGAAAACAGAAAGAATAAAAAAATATGATTAAAATACAATACATTTTTCTTCTCCTGTTTAGTTTTCTAAATCAGTTCTGATAGCGGAAGCAATAATGTAGTGCTAACATGGTTTTCAATGTATGTAGAAGAAATATTTTAGATAGTTATAAAAAGTGGAAGGTAAAGGGGCATAAAGGTAGGTAATGTTTCTACTATCATACTAATAAAATGATGACACAATAGAATACAAAATTATGAAATGTAATATCTAGAGCAACCACTAAAAAACTATAGAAAGAGACACACTTAAAAACAGTATAGACAAAATATATTTCTGAAATAAAATTAATTAACCACAGGACAGCAGCTAAAAAAAGACAGAATCAAATAAAAGATCAAATGGTAAACAAAAATGAATTGGTACACTTAAGCCCTAATTTATCAATAAGTGCACTAAATATAAATGGCTTAAGTAATTAGATACTGATTAGCCAAGAGAATTAAAAAATGTGACCCATTTATATGCTATCTACAAGAACCTCACTTCAAATATATAGAATATGTATGTTGAAAGTGCATAGAATGGAAGAAGATATACAATGGGTTCATTAATCAGGAAAATAGGATGAAATATTAATATCAGATAAAGTAGACTTCAGAGCAAAGAATATTACTAGGTACATAGAGGCACATTACATAATGATAAAAGTGTCAATCCACCAAGAAGACATATTAATCCTAAGTGGGTGTACACCAGACAAAAATACTGCCAAATATATGAAGCAAATCTGACAGAACCAAAGGAAAAAAAGTAGATAAATCCCATTATAGTTGGAGACTTTAACATTCCTCTATCATTTGGTAGAACTAGATGGAAAATCAGCAAGGGTATAGAACTCCACAACACCATCAGCAACAGGATCTACTTAACATTTATAGAACACTTATCTCAAAGACAAGTTATATATTCAAGTGCCCATGGAATATATACCATGACACATAGTCCATATCCTGGGATACAAAATAATCCCCAACAAATTTAAAAGAATGAAAAACAGTGTTCTCTGCATTAATAAAATCATAAGAATAAAGACATAAAAACCTTTATAAAAATATTAACAAATAGATTTCAGCAATATACAACAAGAATCACACCATAATTAAGTGGGATTTATTCCAGAGATGCAAGGCTGGTTTGCTACTAAAAAAAGTCAATGTTACTTGTCATATTAATGGACTAAAAAAGAAAAGTCACATGATCATGTCAATTGATACAGATAAAGCATTTGACAAAACTCAACACATTTATGATAATATCTCTTAGAAAACTAGGAACAGGGGAGAATTTTCTCAGCTTGATAAAGTGTACCTATAAAAACTTTCCAGGCAGCTAACATTATACTTCGTTGTGAAAGAAGTATAATGTTATCCCCCCAAGACCAGGAAGAAAGCAGGGATGTCCATTCTCAGCACTGCTAGTCAATATAGCACTAGAGGCTCTAGACAGGACAATTAGTCAAAAAAATAAAATACCTACAAATGAAAAGGAAGAAATAAAACTGTCCTTGTTTGCAGATAACATAATTGTCTATGTAGGAAATCCCAATAAATTGAAAACGACAGAAACCCAAAAAAGTCCAAGATCTAATAAACTTATATAGCTACAATAATCAAGGTTATGTGGTATTGGCAAAGGGACAGACACATAGATAAATGGAACAACATTGAGAACTGAGAAATTGACCCACAAAAGTATGGCCAACTGATTTTTGACAGAGATGCAAAGTAATCCAACAGAGGAAGGACAGTTTTTACAACAAATGGTGCTAGAGCAATTAGATATCCATAAGCAAAAAAAAAGGTGGGGGGAATCACAGCCTAAACCTCACATTTTATAAAAAAATTAACTCAGAGTGGATTGTAGATATAAATGTAACTATAAAAATTTTAAAAGATAATATAAGGGAAAATCTGCAAAACCTAGAGCTTGGTGAAGAGCCTTAGACCCAACACCAAAGCATTATCCATAAAAGAAAACTTTGATTAAATTGGACTTCATAAATTTTTTTAATGTTCTGCTAAAAACCTGATTAAGATGATGAAAAACAAGCTACTGACTGGGAGAACATATTTGCAAACCACATATCTGACAAAGGACTCATGTCTAGGATATATAAAGACTCTCAAAATTCAACTATTAGAAACCAAATAATACAATTAAAAATGACCAAAGACATACATAGCCATTTTATGGAAAAAGATAAGTTTTTAGTACTTATTTACAAATAAGTACATGAAAAGATGTTCAACATCACTAGCCATTAGGGGACTGCAAATTAAGATCACTTTGTGGGGGGCGCCTGGGTGGTTCAGTCATTAAGCATCTACTTTTGGCTCAGGTCATGATCCCAGGGTCCTGGAATCGAGCCCCACATTGGGCTCCCTGCTCAGTGGGAAGCCTGCTTCTCCCTCTCCCACTCCCCCTGCTTGTGTTCCTTCTCTCTGTCAAATTAATAAAATCTTTTTTTTTTTAAAGATCACTTTGAGGTATCACCACATGCCTACTAAAACAGCTCAAGTAAAATGGCTGACCAGGTAGAGGAACCAGATCACTCATGCATTATTGGTGAGCATGTGAAATGGTACAGCCACTCTGGAAAACAGATTGGCAGTTTCTGGAAAAAGTAAACATGTAATTATGATACAACCCAGCAATTTCAGTCTTGGTCATTTATTCTAAAGAAATGAAAACTATGATCACACTAAAACTTCTACATTGATATTCATAGCAGTCTTATTCATAATTGCCAATACATAGAATCAGCACAGATATCCTTTAGTGGGCATTGTTTAGAATTGTCAGTGCTTTGTGATAATAAAGAGCAGACCAACTTTAGTTCATTCTGTGATTACTTTTTAAATATCTACACACAATGTACCTTTTATTGTCTGCACCCAAGGTGGACTGTTTCCACTTTCCTGCCCTTGGTATACCACTGCTGAGAGATAACAGTGGAATTTTTTGGGTTCTCCACATAAAGTATCATGTCATCTGCAAAGAGAGAGAATTTGACTTCTTTGCCAATTTGAAAGCCTTTTATTTCTTTTTGTTGTCTGATTGCTTAAGTTAGGACATCTAGTACAATGTTGAGCAGTAGTGGTAAGAGTGGGCATCCCTGTCGTGTTCCTGACCTTAAGGGAAAAGCTCTCAGTTCTTCCCCATTGAGAATGATATTTGCTGTGGGCTTTTCATTGATGCCTTTTATGATATTGAGGTATGTTCCTTCTATCCCTATATTTTGAAGAGTTTTAATCAGGAAAGGATGCTGTATTTTGTCAAATGCTTTTTCTGTATCAATTGAGAGGATCATATGGCTCTTGTTTCTTTTTTTGTTAATGGGATCTATCTCGTTGATTGATTTGTGAATGTTGAACCACCCTTGCATCCCAGGAATAAATCCCACCTGGTCGTGGTGAATAATCCTTTTAATGTACTGTTGGATCCTATTGGCTAGGATCTTGTTGATTATTTTCGCATCCATGTTCATCAGGGATATTGGTCTGTAATTCTCTTTTCTGATGGGATCTTTCTCTGGTTTTGGGATCAGGATAATTCTGACCTCATAGAATGAGTCTGTAAGCTTTTCTTCTATTTCTATTTTTTGGAACAGCTTCAATAGTATAAGTAAAATTTCTTCTTTAAATGTTTGGTAGAATTCCCCTGAGAAGCCATCTGGCCCTGGACTCTTGTTTTTTGGGAGTTTGTTGATTACTGCTTCAATTTCGTTACTAGTTATGGTCTATTCAGATTGTCTATTTTTTCCTGTTTCAGTCTTGGTAGTTTATACATGTCCAGGATTGCATCCATTTCTTCCAGATTGCCTAGTTTTTTTGTCATATAGCTGTTGGTAATAAGTTCTAATAATTATTTCTATTTCTTTGGTATTAGTTGTGATCTCTCCACTTTCGTTCATGATTTTATTAATTTGGGTCTTTTCTATTTTCTTTTGGATAAGTCTGGCCATAGGTTTATCAATCTTATTGTTTCAAAGAACCAGCTTCCAGTTTCGTTTTTCTGTTCTACTGTTCTAGTTTCTATTTCATTGATTTCTGCTCTAATCTTTATTATTTCTCTTCTCCTGCTTGTTTTAAGCTTTATCTGCTGTTCTTTCTCCAGATCCCTTAGGTGTAAATTAGCTTGTGCATTTGGAATTTTTCCAATTTTTTGAGGGAGGCTTGGATGGCTATGTACTTCCCTCTAAGGACCACCTTTGCAGTATCCCATAGGTTCTGAACCGATGTGTTTTCATTCTCATTGGTTTCCATCAACTGTTTAACTTCCTCTTTAATTTCCTGTTTGACCCATTCATTCTTTAGCTTGATGCTTTTTAACCTCCAAGTGTTTGTATTCCTTCCAAAGTTTTCCTTGTGATTGAGTTCCAGTTTCAATGCATTGTGGTCTGAAAATATGCAGGGAATAATCTCAATCTTTTGATATTGGTTAAGACCTGATTTGTGACCCAATATGTGATCTATTCTGGAGAAAGTTCCGTGTGCACTTGAGAGGAATGAGTATTCTGTTGTTTTAGGATAGAATGTACTGTATATATCTACAAAGTCCAACTGGCCCAATGTATGCTTGAAAGCTCTTGGTTCTCTGTTAATCTTCTGCCTGAATGATCTGTCCATTGCTGTGAGTGGAGTGTTGAAGTCTCCTACTATTAATGTATTATTATAAATTTGATTCTTTATTTTGATTAATAGTTGGTTTATGTAGTTGGCTGCTCCCATGTTGGGGGCATAGATATTTACAATTGTTATATTTTCTTGTTGGATAGACCCTTTAAGTATGATATACTGTCCCTCTACATCTCTTACTACAGTCTTTGGTTTAAAATCTAATTTGTCTGATACATGGATTCCTACCCCAGCTTTCTTTGAAGGTCCGTTGGCATGATAAATTGTTCTCCATCTCCTCACTTTCAACCTGGAGGTGTCTTTAGGTTCAAAATGAGTCTCTTGTAGACAGCATATAGATCGGTCCTGCTTTTTTATCTGATCTGAAACCCTATGCCACTTGATGGGAGCATTCAGCCTGTTCATGTTGAGAGTAACTATTAAAAGATATGAATTTAGTGCCATCATACTGCCTGTAAAGTCCCTGTTTCTGTAGATTGTCTCTGTAAATTTCTGGTCTATATTGCTCTTGGGGTCTTTCTTCTTTTATAGAATCCCCATTAATATTTCTTGCAGGGATGGCTTGGTGGTCACATATTCTTTCAGTTTCTGACTGTCCTGGAAACTCTTTATCTCTCCTTCCATTCTGAATGATAGCCTTGCTGGATAAAGTATTCTTGGCTGCATGTTTTTCTCATTTAGTACCTGAATATGTCTTACCAGCCCTTTCTGGTTTGCCAGATCTCTATGGATATGTCTGATGTTATTCTGATGTTCCTCCCTCCATACTTAAGAAATCTCTTACCTTTAGCTCCTCTCCAGATAGGTTCCTTTGCTCTAAGATTTGCAAGTTTCTCTGTTATATGCCAAGGTGTTGGTCTGTTTTTATTGATTTGGGAGGGGTCCTCTTTGCCTCTTGGATATGAATGCTTGTTTCTTTTCCCAGAATAGGGAAGTTCTGAGTTATGATTTGCTCATATATACCTTCTAGCCCTCTCTCTCTCTCTCTCTCTCTCTCTCTCTCAACCCCTCAGGGATCCCAATAATTCTGACATTGGAATGTTTCACAGTGTCATTGATCGCTCTAAGTCTTTTTTTCATGGGCTTCTAGCTACCTATCCCTATCTTCCTCAGCTTCCTTCCTTTCTATTAGCTTATCTTCTAGATCACTAATTTGTTCTTCTGTGTCATTTACCCTAGCTGTTAGATTATCTGGTTTAGACTGCATCTCATTCATAATATTTTTAAGTTCGGCCTGATTAGATTTCATTTCTGCCCTTAGAGATTCTTTATTGTTGCTAATGCTTTTCTCAAGCCTACCTATCGACTTCATGATTGCTACCCTGAAGTCTATTTCTAAAATCTTGCTTGTTTCCATATCCATTAGATCTGTGGCAGAGGACATTGTCTCTGGTTCTTTTCTTTGTTGGAAGTTCCTGCTCCTAGTTATTCTGTTGAAGGATGGTTGAGGGAATGTACAGACTCCAAAATATCAACCACAACTGAAGCAAATACACCTACAAAAAAATCCAAAGTGGTCGAAACTACCACAGATATGCCACCAAAGCCAAGATGATCCAAAATAAAAAAAAAAAAAAAGAAAAGAGAAAAAAATAAGAGGGGGGCAGAGAGAGATTATAATTTCTCAGTGTGGACACAGCAAGGAATTTGCCTGTTCCTGCTTGATTTTTGGTCTGTGTGTTTGAAGACACTATATCCCAAAATTGCAAAGAAATCAGAATATATATATATATCTCAAGATAAAATTGAATAGAGTGAAAAACGGGCTAATATGGGGCATAAATCTATAAAACATATATGTGGAAAAGAAAATAGAAGGTAAGTAGTGACTTAAAAACATAAGATGGGATATACAAATCTATTTGAAATGGGAGCAGTGTTAAAAAAGAAAAGAAAAAAATAAGAAAAGAAACTAAGAAAGAAATGTAAAATTTTAGCCTGAAAAATAAGCGAGTCAGGAGGGAATACCTGGAGCTCCCTATATTATTTTACCCTGGTGCTGAAGTTTTACAGTCCTGTGGGAAATAAGCTTATTATTCACAGTCTGTCTTCTGGGGGAGGGGCCTCCTGCTCAGCTTCTCAGGCATCTTTTCCTGGATGGAGTTGCCCCACCCCTTCTCAGGGGAATGGGCTTAATGTGAGCTGGTTGGCTGTGCAACTTTTGCTCCCTGGCATCTTTCTGCTTCTCTTCAGAGGGTCAGAGCAAACATGGCCATGTGGGAATCTCCAGGCCAGAGCCTCAGCGTCGTAGCTACCTCCCCAGCAAATCCTCCAGGTCAATCCGTCTCCCCTTTGCACGTACCAGACTCTACACACTTGTGCAATTTGTGCCCACCATACCTCTCCCGGGGGAGTCTCAGGGACCTGTGAGCATCTCTTTGCTTTGTGACTTTGCAATGGCTAGTGGCCATAGGCTCACACGTGCACCCTCTTCCGCATCTCTCAAGTCATGCTGAGTGCTGGTGGATCACACTGCCCCTTGGGGGTCACACTGCCCTGAGTGCTGTTGCTTAGTCATGGGAGCGGGCTCTTTATGTGCCAAACTGCTGAATCTCCAGGTTCCCACCAGCTACTCTTCTCCCAGGGGAGCCATGGGAACCTGTGAGCATCTCTGCACCTTGTGACTCCATAACTGCCAGCTGCCATGGGCTCCTATATGTCCCCTCCTCTGCAGCTCCTAGGTCACACTGGGTGCTGCCCTAGCATCTCTTCGGGGGCCACACCACCCCAAGAGCTGTCCCTGTCATGGGTGCAAGCAGTTCTATAGCTCCCTTAGGATGTTAGACAGCCCACACCTTCTAGTCCTTTTCAGGGTGGTCAGGCAGAGAGCAGTCTCCCTACTGGCTCAGCTTGTGGTTTATGGTGTCCAGAGCTGAAAGTCCCCTCTGGGCTCCCTGCCCACAACCAGTCTCCCCGCTCCACTGCTTGGGCACTCTATCAGTTCATGCTCCCCTGTTCTTTCTGAGTCTCCTGGAATCCTGAGACCACAATGATCCACCTAGAATTCTGCCCTACTTGCCCCTTGTGCCTTTTCAGAAGGAGGTGCCTCTCACTACAGTAGATTTCCAAGGGTCTTGATTTTTTTGCTCCAGTATTGTATCACTTTCTGGCGGCTGGCTTGTGGAGGCTCCCTCCACCATCCGCTTATCTTCAGATATTTCCGCCAAAGATTTAAGGCTCCATACCTCCTACCTCAAAAAACGTAGTTGTTTTTCTGCTTGTGGAGATCTAGATAAATCTACTTACATCTCAGGTTATATTTGTGAGTGTTCAGAATGGTTTCATAGGTATCCAGCTAAATTCGAGGGACCAGATGAAACGATGTCCCCCACTCAGCCACCATCTTGCCCCCCTCTCCCAAAGTCCCTGTTTCTGTAGATTATCTCTGTTACTTTATGGTCTATATTACTTGTGGGGTCTTTCTTCACTTACAGGATCCCCCTGTAAGCAGGACTGGCTTGGTGGTCACATATTCTTTTAGTTTGTGTGTCCTGGAAACTCTTTATCTCTCCTTCTATTCTGAATGAAACCTTGCTGGATAAGGTATTCTTGGCTGCATGTTCTTCTCATTTAGTACCCTGAATATATCTTGCCAGCCCTTTCTGGCCTGTCAGGTTTTTGTGGTTAGGTCTGATGTTATTCTGATGTTCTTCCTTCCATACATAAGCAATCTCCTCTCCCTAGCTGCTGTCACGATAGCTTCTTTGGCTCTAAGATTTGCAAACTTCAGTATTATATGCTGGGGTCTTGATCTGTTTTTATTGGTTTTGGGTGGGGTCCTCTCTGCCTCTTGGACATGAATGCTTGTTTCCTTCCCCAGATTAGGGAAGTTTTCAGTAATGATTTGCTCAAATAGACCTTCTAGCCCTCTCTCTCTCCACCCACTCTGAGATCCCAACAATTTGGACATTGGTTTGTTTCAAGACATTATTAAATTATTGAAGCCTTTCTTCATGGGCCATTAGTTGTCTTTCTCTCTTTTCCTCAACTTCCTTTCCATCAGCCTGTCTTCTAGATCACTGTTTCTCTCTTCTGCTTCATTTACCCTAGCTATTAGAGCATCCAATTTAGACTGCATCTCATTCATAGCATTTTTAAGTTCAGCCTGATTAGATCTCATTTCCATGCTTAGAGATTCTGTATTTTCATTTATGCTTTTTTCAAGCCTAGCTATTAACTTTATGATTGCTATCCTGAATTCTATCTCTGACATCTTGCTTATATCCATATCAATTAGCTCTGTTGCAGAGAACACTGCCTCTGGTTCTTTCCTTTATTGTGAGTTCCTCCTTGTAGTCATTCTGCCCAGGGGAGGATGTGTGAGTGAATGAACAGATTCCAAAATATCAACCAAGAACCAAGCAAAATTCAACCTAGAAAAAATCTGGAGTGGTTGGAAGCCACCACAGAAAAGCAAATAAACCCAAGATGAACCAAAACAATAAAAAAGGAGGGGGAGACTATAATCTCACAGGGTGGACAAAGCAAGGTGATCTTCTTTTTCCTGATTGGATTTTGGTTGTGTGTTAGAGGACACTATATCCCAAAATTGCAAGGAAAGCAATGTTCTCATATATATAGTAAAGTAAAAAAAGAACTAGAGTGAGGCATAAATCTATAAAATGTAGATGTGAGGGGGAAAAAAGTTAAAAAGTAACTTAAAAACATAAGTTGGGGTGTGCCTGCGTGGCTCAGTTGGTTAAGCATCTGCATTTGGCTCAGGTCAGGATCCCAGGGTCCTGGGATCTAGCCCCACATGGGGCTTCCTGCTCAGTGGAGAGCCTGCTTCTCCCTCCCCCTCTGCTACTCCCTCTGCTTGTACTCTCTCTCTCTCTCTCTCTCTCTGTGTGTGTGTGTGTGTGCTAAGCAAGTGAATAAAATCTTTAAAATAAAAACATAAAAACATAAGTTGGGAAAACAAGAATCTAGTTGCAATGGGAAAAAGGTTAAAAAAAGAAGAAATGTAAAATTTTAGACTGAAGGATAAACGATTCAGGAGGAAACACCTAGAGATCAATATATTGTTTTCCTCTCGCTCTGGAGTTTTACAGTCCTGTGAGATACATAAGCTTGTCATTCACCTGTTCTTCCAGTCTGTCTTCTAGGTGAGAGACCTGCTGTTTTGCCTCTCAGGTGTCTTGCCTGGGCAGAGTTGCCCCACCCTTTGTCAGGGGGATGGGCTTAACGTGAGCTGGTCCTCTATGTGGCTTTTGTTCCCTGGTGGCTTTCTGCACCTTTTCAGAGGGTCAAAGCAAAAATAGCTGTGCTGGGATCTCTGGCCCAGAGCTGCAAGATTGTCGTCCCCCTTCTTCAGTAAACCCTCCAGGTCAGACCGTCTCCACTTCTGTGTTCACCAACTCGCAGACTCTCATGGTTTGCCCCCACTGCAATTCTTCCTGGAGGACTCCCTGGGGCCCACAAATGACACTTCACTTTGTGCCTTTGCAACTGTGAGCTGTTAATGGGCTCGCGTGTGCACCCTGCTCCACTGTTCCCAGGTCACGGCTGGGTACCATCCTACTGTCCTTTCTGGGGCCACCACTGCCCTGAGAGTTGTTGCTCAGTCATGGGCTCAGCCACTTCGTCACTCCCAGGGGATGTTAAATGGCCCACACATTCCAGTCCTTTTCAGGGTGCTCAGGAAGACAGCGGTCTCCCTACTCACCTGGCTTGCAGTTTGTGGCAACTGGAGCTGGGAGTCCTTCCTGGGCTCACTGACCATCACCAGTTTCTTCACTCCACTGCTTGGGCACTCTATTGGATCAGGCACCCCCATTTTTCTGTGTCTCCTGGGATCCTGAGACCACAATGATGCACTTAGAATTCTGCTCTTTTCATCCCCTGTGCCTCTTTCAGAAAGGGATGTCTCTTACTGGAGCAGATTTCTAAGGGTTCTGATTTTGTGCTCTTGTGTTATATCACTTTCCAGTAGCCAGCTTATGGAGGCTCCTTCTCCCGTCCCTTTATCTTCCAATATTTCCCAAAGATTCATGATTTTGCACTTCCTACCTTGCAAAAAGCAGTCATTTTTCTGCTTGTAGAGTTCCTGACATATTTTCTTACATCTCAGCCTGAATTTGTGTGTGTTCAGAATGGTTTCATAGATATCCAGCTAAATGTGAGGGACCAGATGAAACGAGGTCCCCTACTCTGCTGCCATCTTGCCTCCCCTTTTTTCTTCTTTTTTAAATTTAAATTCAGTTAGCCAACATATAGTATATAATGAGTTTCAGATGTAGTGTTCAATAATTCATCAGTTGTGTATAACAGCTGTTATATTATTGTCCAAAAACAAATAGCCAGTCAAGGGCAGAACCCAGATTTATACCCAGGTCTGAATCTAAACTTGTGTTCCTTTAGTAATATTGCTCTGCTTAATACAGAAATGGGTTGTAGGGTGAGCACTGCCACAAACTGGCTCTATGACTTAGTGTAATATACTGTATCACTTTGAATCTTATTAGTTTCTCATCTGTAAATTGGGATAAGGATAGGTAAAGTTCAAATTGCTCTGCATGTAATCTAGAGGAGGAAAATGGAAGTCTAGATAGGAGGGGCTTTAAATAATTAATTGGCCAATACAAGTCAGTTTCATTCTCTGCAAGACAGTTGAATAGGTATACCAAGGACCCTCAATATGTTTATGGTCTTTAGTCTGGGCAATTCCATTCAGGCAGTGTGGAATAGTGGGTGGTGTTAGAGAGCCCTGCATTCAAATGCCAACATCCCATTTACTAGTTCTGTGGTCTTGGGCAAGTTACTACCCTGGATCTCAATTTCCTTTTTTTTTTTTTTTTTTTTTTTTACAAATGGGGTGATAACACCCACCTTTTTTACCCTTTTCTAAGGTAACAAAATATAATAACATGAAAAGAGGTTTTGAATAAAGAAAGAAAAATTTCTCCCATTGTCCTATCCACCTAACACAATTCTCTTTGTGGTTCTGTGCCATTGAAGGTCACCTCTTAAGGCAGGAGCCAGAGGAGAGAGAGACTAAAGACAGAAACGGGCTAAAGCAAGACCAGGGTCTAGGGTGTAGACCAGGAGCACCCATAGGATGGGCTGGAGCAAAGGTGAAAGCCAGGTACTGATGCAGAAGAAAGGAAATGCCAAATCTGAGTGATGGATAACAGCTAGGCAGTACCTGAAAACCAGAGAGTACAGAAAGCCAATGGGAGGACAACAATGTGCTCTAGAGGGCCTCCTTCCAAAGCTTTATGGCTCTTTCATTTAGGCAGGCTTCAGATGGACGTAAAGGTCTTTGGAACTGTGCCAGTATATTTTGTGCATGTAAATTTTGAAAAATGCAACCTAAGTGTATATACTTTTTCATTGAGTATCATATCTTCAACATTTTCCATGTCACAAGTCTTCATAGTGATTCCTTTTAATGGCTTCCTAAATATTGCAATTTTGCTCATAGTCCAGAATGAACATTCCTGTGTGTTAACTTTTTGTTTCCCTTAATTATGTCCTTAGAATAAATTCACAGGTGTGAGATTACTGAACCAGAGAGTATACAACTGGGATTTAACAGCCAGATGCAGGTTTTATTTTTTAGGAAAAGAAATAAGCTATAGTTCTTCCATTACTCTTCCTCTTCTGGAACCAAAGAGTGGACTCTGTAGAGCTGTGCTGTCCAATTAACCACATGTGATGGTTTAAAGTCAAATTAATTAAAATTATTAAAAAATCATAATTCATTTCTTCAGCTGCATTAGCCACATTTCAACTACCCAGGAGCTACATGTGCCTAGTGTATGGGAAAGTATAGGTATAGAAAATTTCCATCATTGTAGAAAATTTAATGGACAGTGCTCCTTTAAGAGTTTCTCAAAGGTCGTGGTTGGCATCTTGGGTGGGAATTATTTGTGGTGTGGGACTTTCCTGTGCATTGAGAGGCTATTTAGCATCTCTGACCCATGTCCACTACATACCAATAGTGCTCTCTCTTGAATCAGTCTAATAGCAAAAACCTCCACATTTGCAAATGTCCCATAAGGAAATAAAATTATCCCCTTTTGATACCCACTGAGCTTCAATCTTAGAATAAAGGATCTTCTACTTTTTGGGGGATGGCTTCAGGTTAGATCTGCCTGGAGAAAGAAAAGCTTTGAAAGATGGCTAGAAAAATAGCCTTGGCTCAGAGCCTAAATCTGTACTCCATTCCCAATTTCCTCCCTTTTCCTGCTGGTCTGTGTCTTGTTTTTTCGTAATTGTAGGAACAAGACCCTGCAGATGGAGAAGATCAAGGCACGTTTGAAAGCTGAGTTTGAGGCCCTTGAATCAGAGGAGAGGCACCTGAAGGAATACAAGCAGGAGATGGATCTGCTGCTACAGGAGAAGATGGCCCATGTGGAGGAACTCCGACTGATCCATGCTGATATCAATGTGGTACGTAGCTGGCTTCCCAAAGCCTACCTATGGGCCCTTTGAGGACTAGACAGTAGTAAGTACTGTGGCCTCTCTTGAGATGTGGCTGTGGCCAACTTGGGGAAGTAAGCATCAGGCTGTTGTGGAATGGAAGAATCCAAGAGTTCTGAGATCTAGCTCTGGCACTGTCACTGATTGACTGTATATCACTGGACAAGCCCTTTTTTCTCCTGGGCCTCATTTTCTCTCTCTTTACTATGACAGGGATTCAGTCACTTCTAAGATCTCTTTCAGCACTGATGTGCTCTCATCCTGGGAGTCTGGGAGTTGAGAACTAGCCTTGGGGTAAAGCAGAGCAGACAGCTGCCTCTGGGGTCTAGCTCAAAGGGCTCCAAAACTTCCAAGTAGGCTAAACAATCCCTGCCAGCCTACTAAAGTGTAGCTCCCTTATTAGAGTCTCTCTTTTGGAGATACTTGGAACAGGGGAAATGAACTGCCTGCTAAGTTGATAAGTTCCCCAATTTTGGGAGTTATTCAAGGAGAGCCTGAATGATCACCTGTCTGGGCTGCAGTATTGATGCACCAGGAGGAAAGCTGGAGGTGCTGACTTACAAAGTCCTTTCCAATCCTTAGAGCCCAGGACAATGAGAAACATTTTTTTAAAAATTACATTTGAAGGAGTTGTTTCTATTTTTGGAAAACTCATTTCTATGACAATACTTATTTCTTGATATTGCCAAGCCTAGGATCTTAAAAGGAATAGGAATGTGATTTGGACAGTAGGTACTTGGCATTTTTTGTGTCATAAGATCACAGGATTCCAGGGTTTCATGAGCTGCTCCCTGCTAACAAAGGATACAAAGCCAATACAAATAACAAAATATTAGCCACAGAGGGACTGAGAATCTAAACCAGTGGATGTCTAACTTAAACTTGAATCAAAGTCAGCTGAAGAGGTTCTTAAAACATAGATTATTGGACTCTACACCAGAATTTCTGATTTTTATATGTCTGGGGCCATGCCTGAGAATTTGCATTCCTAATGAGTTTCCAGGTGATGCTAATGCTGCTGATCTGGTGACTACATTTTGAAAACCACTGATCTAAGAGAAAAGCCACCAGCCTTGGAAGCTTAAGCCCTGAGTCTTTGTCTATGCTTTGCCCCTAAGAAGTATTTCTCTGGGGAAGTTTCTTTTTTTTTAAGATTTTATTTATTTATTTGAGAGAGAGAGAGAGAGCACATGAAAGGGGGAGGGTCAGAGGGAGAAGCAGACTCCCTGCTGAGCAGGGAGCCTGATGCGGGACTCAATCCTGGGACTCCAGGATCATGACCTGAGCCGAAGGCAGTCGCTTAACCAACTGAGCCACCCAGATTCCCCTCTCTGGGGAAGTTTCTTAAGTTTCTTCTTTCTGAGTCTCAGTTCTCTGATCTGTAAAATGGTGGGATGGACTAAATGAACTCTAAGGGCCATTCTAGCTTTAAGGTGCTATATTTGAATAATAACTACCATTTATTGAACCTTTACTCTGTGGTAGCCCTTGTACTGAGAGCTTTATATGAATTCAATCACTGAATCTTCATAAGATTATATGAGGTAGGAACTATTACCATCACCATTATAAAGATGAAAAAAAAAACTGAGGCTTGACAAGAGTCACATAGAATACATGGTGAATGAAGGACTTGACCATAGATTGGTCTGGATCTGGAGCCTGGGTTATTTTATCCACTTATCTTTGCAGAGAATGATGGTGTCTTTTCTCTGTACCTACCTCACTCTGTGTTCCAGATGGAAAACACCATCAAACAATCTGAGAATGACTTAAATAAGTTGCTAGAGTCTACCCGGCGGCTACATGATGAGTATAAGCCACTGAAGGAACATGTGGATGCCCTACGTATGACTCTAGGCCTGCAGAGGCTCCCTGACCTATGTGAAGAGGAGGAGAAGCTCTCCTTGGAGTAAGCTGCCTATTCCCTGTCCCTGCAACATACACACAACATACACAACACACACACACATACAGAGGCACATATACACACATAAAGCCTGGTTTAAAAGTCATAGTACCCAGTCCTAGCTTCAGGCCTGTCAGTAACTGACTCATTGTATGACTTTGGGCAAGTCTCTGTGTATCAAAATAAGGATGGTTAGACTAGTATTACCAGGTAGTTTTTAAATTTTTCTGCAATTTTGATAACATAAGACTGTGTCTATGACTCTGTGTGTGTGAGTGAGTGTGAGTGAGACTCTTAAAAGGTCACTTCCCAAGTCAAGGTCTAGCAGGGGTATCTAGAAACCTTTGAAAAGATAGCAGGCTGGGCTTTCATGGTCTCCAGGGCCTAGCCTGGAACTTCATCTTAAGACCCAGAATTAAGAACTACACTCACCTTACAGAGAGAGTTCAGTTCAGTAGAAGGAAACACACTTCCTTAAAGTAGAGCAAGTTGCCTGTGGAAGTGGTGAGCTTCATATTCCTAGAAGTATGTCAACAGAGGCCTGAGGACACTTAATGGGAATATTGCAAGGGTACATGGGATGAACAGCAGGCAAATGCCCTTTAAGGACTTGCTAGCCCTGGGAGTCTTGATTTTCTGGATGTGTCAGAGCCAAGGAGGAGGAGGATTACCCTTCCCAGCAGACAATGGCCCAGGTACCCAAGGAGAAGAATCTTGTGCTGGGGAGGGTGCAGGAACTTTCTATAGTGAGCCACAGCCCAACCCCTTTGGTCCTGTGTCATGGAGTCTTTAAGAGGGGCAAGGTTCTCCTTGCTTTCAGAATGATCCAGCTAATGTCTTTCATCTCCAAAGTTACTTTGAGAAGCAGAAAGCAGAGTGGCAGACGGAGCCTCAGGAGCCCCCCATCCCTGAGTCTCTGGCCGCTGCAGCTGCTGCTGCCCAGCAACTCCAAGTGGCTAGAAAGCAGGACACTCGGCAGACAGCCACCTTTAGGCAGCAGCCCCCACCTATGAAGGTAAGTGAGCTGGGTAAGGGTTGTGGAGGAAGCAAGGTATCTTCAAGCAGCCCCATGGAAGGCTAGGACTGGGGCTTTGTAGTTACTTATCTGGTGCCTTTCTAAAACAGACTTTGCTTGGGACACAGAGGAAGTGTTAGTGTATATGTGCTATAGCAGACCAGCTGATTTTATTGTTTTATATTCCCCGAGGGGCTACAATGCAGGAAGGTTGGCAGCTTCTGCTAAAGCATAATTTTAAAAAGTTAGAGACAAGACTTGTGCAAATATATAGTGAGCATGTGTTGTTAATGAGGGAGTCAGCAGGATTACAAAACTGGTTCCAAAAGCACTTGAGAAACAGGTAACTATATAGTAAGAAAAGGAAAGGAATGCTGAAATAAGTTTGCAAAATTAAATACAGAACTGGTTGATGTCCTACAGGGCAATAAACTGTAACCTTTGTGATTATCTTTTCTTTGGAACAGAAATAATCTGCATCTCTACTGGGCAACAACCATTTGTAGCTTATTAGCATAAATCACAGTGTGGGTCCTAATCAATAGTAAATAGTCAAACAAAGGGACATTCTCTTAGAGCAGGGGTCAGCAAACTAGAACGCACAGGCCAAGTCTGACTTGCTTGTAAATAAAGTTTTACTGGTATACACACATGCTTTTTTGTTTATGTATTATCTGTAACTTCTTCCATGTAGAACAATTATAGTTGAGTAGTTGCAACTAACACCATGTAACCTGAAAAGTCTAAAATATTTACTCTTTTGGCATTTGTAGAGAAAGTTTACTGATACCTATCCTAAAGAATTAAATAATCCTTAATAGAGCCTGTTGGACTATGTTCCAATATAATGTTAAAATGATATGTAATTCTCATTTTGCCTTATTTCCAAATTCTGGATATTTTTCCTCAATAACCCTCTTTGACCCTCATCCCCTTATAGCCTTTACTTCCCTTACATCTGGCACTGATCTCTCTACTTGTTGAGAAGTACTAGTAACCTCTTCCTGTTGAGAAATCACAATTGCTTTCTGGACCCTTGGGGATCAGAAGGCTGAACCATAGGCTAGAAGAATCTGATCACTAACTTTCTTTGTCCTGTGTCCTCCCACCAGGCCTGCTTATCATGTCATCAGCAAATTCATCGGAATGCACCTATATGTCCTCTGTGCAAAGCCAAGAGTCGGTCCCGGAACCCCAAAAAGCCAAAACGGAAGCAGGATGAATGAAGAGATGGAGAACACATGGAGCTCTGCTACTCATAACCTCTCCCCTTGGCCAGAGTGATTAATGTCCTGATTTGAAACCACCCTACCCCACCTCTACTGAGTTTCCTATTTAATGTGATGGAAGCACAACCCCTCTCACTTTGCTCTTATTTCTTTCTTCTCTTGGGGTTTCTGACTTAAGAAGAGATATGGTTCAGGTGCTAATGACAGTGTATCCGATGATCCCTTCTCTCCCACCCACATTTCAACCCCTGCCCTTGTTTGAAGCTGAAGAAAGGGCAGAAGGCCCAGATGTGATTCTCTGCCTCTTGTGTCTAATGCCTGGGGCCTAAGGGCTGAGGGCTAGAGGAGGCCCTTGTTTCAGGTGAAAGCTCCAGTGTGCCCCCTCCCTGTACTTTTGCCTTAGGCTCTGAAGGGACAACAGTCTTCTTGCTGGACTTTCCAGTAAACTTGGTGTATATATCTTCCCCACGTGCCCCTTAATTTCATCTCATCTAAGCAAGGGCCAGAGGTAAGTTGGACAAGCCCTCCTTTTCATCTTCATTTGGGAGGCCTGGCTGTTATTATGGAGTTCACTCCCATGCCAATCTCCCAGATATGCTAAAGTTCTCAGGTACAGGTTGTGTGTCTAGAGATCCTGAGACCTGCAGGCCTTTCCCATAACTCTCATTTTTCAAATCAGTGGCAGAAGTTCCCCACAGTGAAATCAGAGAGCCACACCCAGTCCGCAAATCCTAAATAACTTGCTGCCTAAATCATTGGGCTCTACTGTAGGGGCTAACCTTAGGATGAGAGGAGCCCCAGGCTGACATCTGTGTTGCCAAGTGTCCAAAACTATTTTTGTTCCAAACCATTATTCTGGCACTTACTCAATGATATTTCTTAGGGGTTAGAGGCATGAGTTGAGAGTCAAGTGAATGCCAACCATTTTACATATGTAAGAGTGTGGACTTCCCCTCCATTCATCTCTCCCTCTCTTGGGTCCGCCCTCTTCTATAAGGTAGCCTCAGCTCAGGTCAGCTGCTAGCCACCCCCTTTCCTATAGATTCTGTTGATGGCCTTCCTTTAGAGAAGAAAAGGCACTGGATTCCCCAGGCCCTCCTCTCTACCCTCATACTCTCTACCCTCCTCTCTACCAAAATCAGATCTCTAGTCAAGTCACTCTTAGACTTAAAGGACAGAGATGGGGGTTGGCTTTAGATCCAAGTCTCAGTCCCTGGCTGGGGAAAGGGGATATTTTCCCTTCTTTTCTTAACTGTAGTTTTAATTTGCCACAGTGTTTTTTATTCACAATATAAAAAGTTCCTCTGCTCTTTGAAAGTGAGAGTGTTATGTCTGTACAAATTCTTTTAAATAAACATTTGTTCACTGGAGTGAATGCTGATGAGTGCCTATAAGTACCAAGTAATAGAAAAGATATAGTGATTTTTCCCCTCCTGGGTAGCTCTTCACTTTAATTCACTCAACCCTACAAATGAGGAAACCAAACATACCAGTGCACAGTAATTTATTATTATTATAATTGCCATTTATTCAGTAATTACTCTGTGCCAGGTCTCTGCAAGATGCTTTATGTACATGATTGTATTTGATTTTCAAAACAATCTTTTAAGCTAAGTATTTTTATTACATTTTCCAAAAAGGTAAAACAAAGCTCAGAGAAATTAAATAACTTTCCCAGAGTTAAATAACTGGTAAGAGAAATTTCAAGATTTGAATCCAGATTTGGTTCTTGAGCCCATTTTTTTCTACTTTTCTCTATAATCATTTTTTTTCTTTAAGCCTTTCTCCCTTTTGGGATGGTTTAATGATGGAGTAGTTGAAGTAACTCTAAACTAGAAATTAGGGACTAGGAATCCAGTGAGTGTTGCAGGAATACAAAGGCCTAGTTCCCTATAGAAATACAATAGGGAACAACAGTGAAAGACCATCCTAGTTTCAGAGCTCTCTATAGGGTGGACTGAGGTTTCCATTAAGACTGCACTGCAGTTCATCAGCACCCTCTGCTCAACCCTGCCTCCTCTAATGCTTCTCCTCTACAAGTGTTAATCCCAAGACCTTCCTAGTTAACATCCTGTACATTAAATAGTCCCAGTGCTTCCCAGTAACCCAATAGCTGACAAAAATACCTCTGTGCCTCAGTGTCCTCATCTGGAAAATGGGGAAAATAATAATACCTTCTTCTGAGGCTATTGTAAGTAATGCTAGGTACACAGTAAGCACTCAGTAAGTGTAAATTTCCTTCAAGTAGATTGAATGACTGGTCAAAGAAATACTATTTTTCTTACCTGACATTACTTCATTACCCGAGACTTTGTTCATCTACAAGCCTGCTTTTGAGGTGGCCCAGGCTAACTGTGGGCAAAGGGAGGACACTCAGCTATGTGACTTAGGGTACATCTTAATCTGTATAGGCCTCAGTAGGTCCCTGTAAGTATATGAGGAGTGGTTATTGCTCTGCATCCTTGCACACTGGAGGTCAGATTTGTCAATTCTAAATGTCAGTTGTAGCACCACTAACTAGATCAGCCATTTCCCAGAGACACTTCTGAATGGGAAGGAACAGTCATGTGTTGAGCACCTACACCTGCTAACCACTGGGTGGGGTGCTACTACCTCATTTAGTTTCTTTGGTTCATTTATCTATTGTTGTGAAACAAACCACCCCAAAACTTAGTGGCTTAAAACAACAATTTATTTGCTCATGACCTGCAATTTGTACAAGACTTGCTGGGAATAGCTTATCTACATTCCATGTGGTGTTGCCTCAGACAGCTTGGCAAGGAGGATCCATGATGTCTGCACTCTCATATCTGGCACCTCAGCTGGGCTGCCTGGGCTTCCCACCTCCTTTGTTAGTATTTTATCCTCCACAGCCTCTCCTCCACTTGCCCTCTCATCTCAGTAGAGTAGTCAGATATTTTTTACATGATGACAGGCTTCCAAAGGATAAAAAACAAAGCCTTTTGTGGCATAAGACCAGGAGTGATATAGCAACACTGCTGCTGTACTCTATTGGTCTAAACAAGTCACACAGTTAGCCCAAATTTAAGAAGTGGAGAATATCCTAATGGGAAGGGCTACATGCTTGTCAGAGATGGGAGGAATTGTTGGCCATATTTGCAGACGATCTACCACATTTTCCAACAACCTTGCAAGGAAGGTGTTATTTGTGCCTATTTTATAAATGATAAAACTGGCTCAAAGAGTTAAAGTAATTGCCCAACAACTAAGAAAAAGGTGCAGCCAGGAGTCAGACCCAGGTCCCTTTTCCTCTAAGGCTGTGTTCCTTCTGCCTAACTACACTGCTGGCAGGAAGTCTGAGACCTGCTTAAAGGAAAAGAAGGAAAGAGAAGGAATAAAAACAGAGTGAAATAAGACAATGGGGATGTACAAGTTTGGAGACATCTGAGTGGCTCAATCGGTTAAGTGTCTGCCTTTGGCTCAGGTCATGATCCCAGAGTCCTGAGATTAAGTACCAAATCAGACTCCCTGCTCCCTCTGCACTTCCCCCCTGCTCATGATCTCTCTCTCTCTTTCTCACTCTCAGATAAATAAACAAAATCTTTTTTAAAAAGGAGAAAAAAGAAAAGATTGAGGAGGAGGAGAGTAAAGGAAGTTAACTGCACTGGTAAAATCATTTACACTTCAACACCTTTTCAATATTCTCATTTGATGCTTATGTTAATACCCTGTACTGTTAGTACTGCATGTATTATTATCATCCACATTTTAAAGATGAGACCCAGAGAGGGGAACTGACTTCATCAAAGGCACAAAGCAAGTTAAGAGCAACTAGAGCCATAACTAGAACTCACGTCTTCCAATCTTGGAATGACCCAGTCTTGGGACCTCTTTACATTTTTGACACAGTGGGGATGAATTTATTTTTAATTTGAAGTTTTATGTTTTCCTTCCATATTTCATTTTTTTTTAATTTCAAGATTTGACTTAAATTCAAGTTAATTAACATAGAGTGTAGTATTAGTTTCAGGGGTAGAATTTAGTGATTTATCACTTGTGTGTAACACCCAGTGTTCATTACAAGTGCCCTCCTTATTGCTTATCACCCATTTACTACATCCCCTGACCCATAACCACTCCAGCAACCATGAGTTTCTTCCCTATACTTGAGTCTCTTATGATTTGCCTCCCTCTCTAATTTTATTTTATTTTTCCTTCCTTTCCCCTATTTTGATCTGTTTTGTTTCTTAAATTCCACATATGAGTGAAATCATATGGTATTTGTCTTTCTCTGACTTATTTTGATTAGCATAATACACTCTAGTTCCATTCATGTCATTACAAATGGCAAGATTTCCTTCTTTTTATGGCTGACTAATATTCCATTATATATGTACCACACCTTCTTTATCCATTCAACAATTGGTGGACATTTGTGCTGTTTCCATATTTTGGCTACTGTGGATAGTGCTGCTATAAAGGTTGTGGTGCATTTGCCTCTTTGAATCACTACTTTTGTATCCTTTGGATAAATACCAGGTAGTGCAACTTGTGGGTCATACAGTAGTTCCAATTTACCTTTCTGAGGAACCTCCATACTGTTTTCCAGAGTGGCTGCACCAGTTTGCATTCTTCACAACAGTGTAAGAGTGTTCTCCATTCTCCACATCCTTGCCAACATCTGTTTTTTCCTCAGTTGTTAATTTTAACTATTCTTTTTTTAAAATATAAATTATTTAAATTCAATTTAGTTACGTATACTGTATTCTTGGTTTCAGGGGTAGAATTTAGTGATTCATCAGATGCCTATAACACCCAGGGTTCATTATATCAACACCCTCCTTAATGCCCATCACCAGTTATGCCTTCCCCCCACCAACCTCTCCTCCAGCAACCCTCAGTCTGTTTCCTAGAGTTCAGCATCTCTTACAGTTTGGCTTCCTCTCTATTTTCATCTTATTTTATTTTTCCTTCCTTTCCCCTGTGTTAATCTGTTTTGTTTCTGAAATTTCACATATGAGTGAAATCATGTGATATGTGTCTTTCTCTGACTGACTTATTTTGTTTAGCATAATACCCTCTACTTCCACTGATGTCCATGCAAATGGCAAGATTTCATTTTTTTTTTGATGGCTGAGTAACATTCCATATATATATATATATATATATATATATATATATAAAACATCTTTATCCATTCATCTGTCAATAGACAACTGGGCAATTTCCATATTTTGGCTATTGTGGACATTGCTGCTATAAACACTGGGGGGGCAGGTGCCCCTTTGAATTACTATGATTCTATCCTTTGGATAAATACCTAGTACTGCATTTGCTGGGTCTTGGTATAGCTCCATTTTTAACTTTTTGAAGAACATCTCTACTGTTTTACAAAGTGGCTGTACCAGTTTACATTCCCAAAAAACTGTAAGAGGGATCTCCTTTCTCCCCATCCTCATCAACATCTGTTGTTTCCTGAGTTCTTAACTTTAGCAATTCTGATTGGTGTGAGGTAGTATCTCATTGTGGTTTTGACTTGGATTACCCTGATGTGGAGAGATATTGACCATTTTTTCATGTGTCTGTTGGCCATCTGTATGTCTTCTTTGGAAAAATGTCTATTCATGTCTTCTGCCCATTTTTTGACTGGATTATTTGTTTTTGGGGTGTTGAGTTTTATAAGTTCTTTACAGATCTTGGATACTAACTCTTTATCTGATATATCATTTGTAAATAACTTCTCCTATTCCATAGGTTGCCTTTTAGTTTTGTTGATTGTTTCTTTGCTGTGCAAAAGCTTTTTATTTAGATGAAGTCCCAATAGTTCATTTTTCCTTTTGTTTCTCTTGAATTTTGAGACATGTCTAGCAAAAAATTGCTCCAGTGGAGGTCAAAGAGGTTGCTGCCCATGTTCTTCTCTAGGATTTTGATGGATTACTGTCTCACATTTAATTCATTAATCCATTTTGAGTTTATTTTGCTGTATGGTGTACAATGGTCTAGTTTCATTCTTCTGTGTGTGGCTAATTTTCACAGCACCATTTGTTGAAGAGACTGTCTTTTTTCCATTGGATATTCTTTCTTGCCTTCTCAAAGATTAGTTCACCGTAGAGTTCAGGGTCCATGTCTGGGTTATCAATTATATTCCATTGATCTATGGGTCAGTCTTTATCCCAGTACCATACACTCTTTATGATTACAGCTTTGATACACAGCTTGAAGTGGGGAATTCTGATGCGTCCAGCTTTGGTTTTCCTTTTCAACATTACTTTTCTTATTCAGAGTCTTTTCTGTTTCCATACAAATTATATGATTGTTTATTCCAGCTCTGTGAAAAATGATGATGGTATTTTGAGAGAGTTTTTTTAATTTGAATTCAATTAGCGAACATATATCATTAGTTTTTATATAATGTTCAATAATTCATCAGTTGCGTGAAACACCCAGTGCTCATAACCTCACCTGCCCTCTTAACACCCATCACCCAGTTACCCCATTCTGCCACCCATCTCCATTTACACAACCCTCAGTTTGTTTCCCAGAGTCAAGAGTCTCCCATTGTTTGTTTCCCTCTCTGATTTTTCCCATTCAGTATTCCCTCCCTTCCCCTATTGTCCTCTGCACTATTCCTTATAGTCAACATATGAGTGAAACCATATGATCATTGTCTTTCTCTGCTTGACTCAGCGTGATACCCTCCAGTTCCATCCATGGTGATGCAAATGGTAGGTACTCATCCTTTCTAATGACTAATATTCCATTGTATATATGAACCACAGCTTCTTTATCCATTCATCTGTCGAAGGACATCTTGGCTCCTTCCACAATTTGGCTATTGTGGACATTGGTGCTATGAACATTGGGGTGCATGTGCCCCTTCTTTTCACTCATCTGTATCTTTGGGGTAAATACCCAGTAGTACAATTGCTGGGTCCTAGGGTAGCTCTATTTTTAACTTCTTGAGGAACCTCCACACTGTTTTCCAGAGTGGCTTTGCCAGCTTGCATTCCCCTTAACAGTGTAAGAGAGTTCCCCTTTCTCCAGATCCTCAGCAACATTTGTTGTTCCCTGTCTTGTTAATTTTAGCCACTTTAACTGGTGTAAGGTTGTATCTCATTGTGGTCTTGATTTGTATTTCCCTGATGGCAGGTGACGTGGAACATTTTTTCGTGTGTCTGTTGGCCATTTATATGTCTTCTTTGGAGAACTCTCTGTTCATGTCTTCTGCCCATTTCATGACTGGATTATTTGGTTTTGGGGTGTTGAGTTTGAGACGTTCTTTATAAATCTTGGATATCAGCCCTTTATCTGTTATGTCATTTGCAAATATTTTCTCCAGTTCCATAAGTTGCCTTTAAGTTTTGTTGATTGTTTCCTTTGTTCCGCAGAAGTTTTTTATCTTGATGAAGTCCCAATAGTTCATTTTTGCTTTTGTTTCCCTTACCTTTAGATGTGTGTCTTGGAAGAAGTTGCTGTGGCTGATGTTGAAGAAGTTACCGCCTGTGTTCTCTAGGATTTTGATGGATTCCTGCCTCACTTTTAGGTCTTCCATCCATTTAGAGTTTATTTTTCTGTATGGTGTAAGAGAATGGTCCAGTTTTATTCTTCTGCATGTGGATGTCCAGTTTCCCCAACACCATTTGTTGAAGAAACTGTCTTTTTTTCCATTGGATATTCTTTCCTTTTTTGTCAAAGATTAGTTGACCATAGAGTTGAGGGTCCATTTCTGGGCTCTCTATTCTGTTCCATTGATCTATGTGCTTGTTTTTGTGCGAGTACCATGCTGTCTTGATGATCACAGCTTTGTAATATAGTTTGAAGTCAGTCATTGTGATGCCGCCAGCATTGTTTTTCTTTTTCAACATTCCTTTGGCTATTCCGGTCTTTTCTGATTCCATCCAAATTTTAGAATTCTTTGTTCCAGCTCTGTGAAAAATGTTGATGTTATTTTGATAAGGATTGCATTGAATGTGTGGATTGCTCTGGGTAGCATAGATATTTTAACATATTTTTCTTCCAACCCCTTAACATGTAATGTTTTTCCATTTCTTTGTTTCTTCCTGAATTTCTTTCATAAGTGTTCTCTAGTTTTTGGAGTATACATCCTTTACCTCTTCGGTTAGGTTTATTCCTAGGTATCTTATGGTTTTTTGTTCAATTGTAAATGGGATCGATTCCTTAATTTCTCTTTCTTCTGTTTCATTGCAGTACATAGAAATGCAACTGATTTGTGTGCATTGATTTTATATCCTGCCACATTGCAGGATTTTTGTATGAGTTCTAGCAATTTTGTGGTGGAGTCTTTGGGTTTTCCACATAAAATATCATGTCATCTTCAAAGAGAGAGAGTTTGACTTCTTTGCAAATTTGAATGCCTTTTATTTCTTTTTGTTGGATGATTGTTGTATGATAGGACATCCAGTACTATGTTGGACAAGAGTGGTGAGAGTGGGCATCCCTTTTTTTGTACCTAACCTTAAGGGAAAAGTTCTCAGTTTTTCCCCATTGAGAACAATATCCACTGTGGGCTTTTCACAGATACTTTTTATGATATTGAGGTATGTTCCCTCTATCCCTACACTGTGGAGAGTTTTAATCAAGAAAGGATGCTGTATTTTGTCAAATACTTTTTCTGCATCAATTGAGAGATTCATATGCTTCTTGTTCTTTCTTTTATTAATGTGATGTATCACGTTGATTTATTTGCAAATGTTGAACCACCCTTCCATCCCAGGAATACATCCCATTTGGTCATGATGAATAATCCTTTTAATGCACTATCAGATCCTACTGGCTAGTAACTTGGTGAGAATTTTGGCATCCATGTTCATCATAGATATTGGTCTGTAATTCTTCTTTTTGATGGAGTCTTGGTCTGGTTTTGGGATCAAGATAATTCTGGCCTCATAGACGAGTTTGGAAGTTCTCTTTCCATTTCTATTTTGGAAACAGCTTCAGTAGAATAGATATTATTTCTTCTTTAAATGCTTGGTAGAATTCCCCTGGGAAGCCATCTGGCCCTGGGCTCTTGTTTTTTTGGTAGGTTTTTATTTTTTATTTTTATTTATTTATTTATTTTTAAGATTTTATGTATATGCCAGAGAGAGAGCACGCACAAGCAGGGGTAGCAGCAGGCAGAGGGAGAAGCAGGCTCACTGCTGAGCAAGGAGCCCAATGCGGGACTCAATCCCATTGGGATTGACCCCCCTGGGATCATGACCTGAGCCAAAAGCAGATGTTTAACCATCTGAGCCACCCAGGCGTCCCTTTGGTAGGTTTTTAATTACTGCTTCAATTCCCTTGCTTGTTATGGGTCTGTTCAGATCTTCTATTTCTTCCTGTTTCAAAGTTGGTAGTTTATAAGTTTCCAAAAATGCATCAATTTCTTCCAAATTGCCTAATTTTTGGCATATATTTGCTCATAATATGCTCTTAAAATTGATTCTATTTATTTGGTGTTGGTTGTGATCTCTCCTCTTTCGTTCATGATTTTATTAATTTGAGTCCTTTCTCTTTTCTTTTTGAAAACTTTTTCTAGGGGTTTATCAATCCTAATTTGTTCAGAGAACCAGCTTCTAGTTTCCTTATTCTGTTCTACTGTTCTGGTTTCTATTTCATTGATTTCTCCTCTAACTAATATACTTTCTCTTCTCCTGCTTGACTTAGGCTTTATTTGTTATTCTTTCTCCAGCTTCTTAGGTGTAAGTTTAGCTTCTGTATTTGAGAGAGGCTTGTATTGCAATGTACTTCCCTCTTAGGACTGTCTTTGCTCTATCCCAAAGGTTTTGAACAGCTGTATTTTCATTTCGTTTCCATGAATTTTTTACGTTCTTCTTTAATTTTCTGGTTGACCCATTCTTTCTTTAGTAGGATGCTTTTTAGCCTCCAAGTGCTTATGTTCTTTCCAATTTCCTCTTGTGATTGAGTTCAAGTTTCAAGGCATTGTGGTCTGAAAATATGCAGGGAATAATAATAGTCTTTTGGTATTGATTGAGACCTGATTTGTGACCCAGTATGTTATTTATTCTGTAGCATGTTCTCTGTGGTCTCGAGAAGAATGTGTATTCTGTTGCTTTAGGATCAAATGCTCTGTATATATCTGTGAAGTGCATCTGGTCCAGTGTGTCATTCAAATCCCTTGTTTCTTTGTTGATCTTTTGCTTAGATGATCTGTCCATTGCTCTGAGTGGGGTGTTCAAGTCCCCTGCTAATATTGTATTTTTATCAATGTGTTTCTTTAATTTTCTTATTAATTTGTTGATATAATTGGCTGCTCCCATGTTAGGACCATAAATATGTATAATTGTTTGATCTTCTTGTTGGATAGACCTTTAAGTATGATATAGAGTCCCTCTTCATCCCATACCACAGTCTTTGGTTTAAAATCTAATTTGTGTGATATGAGGATTGCTACCTTAACTTTCTTTTGAGGTCCATTAGCACTTTTAATGGTTCTCCACACCCTCATTTTCAATCTGGTGGTGCCTTTTTGTCTATAATGAGTATCTTCTAGATAGCATATAGATTAGTCTTATTTTTTTATCCAGTCTGATACACCTATATCTTTATTATTTATTTATTTATTTATTTATTTATTTATTTATTTACTATTTTTATATACTTTTAAAGATTTTATTTATTATTTATTTGAGAGAGAGACAGACAGAGATAGTGAGAGAGAGCACGAGCAGGGAGAAGAGGAAGAAGTAGGCTTCCCACCAAACAGGGAGCCCAATGCGGGACTCAAACCAGGACCCTAGGATCATGGCCTGACTGACTGAGCCACCCAGGCATCCCAATACCCTATATCTTTTGATTGGAGACTTTAGTCCTTTTACATTCAGACTGATTATTGGCTGATACAAATTTATTTCCATTGTGTTACCTGTAAAGTTGCTCTTCGTTTACATTTTGTCTTTTCCTTTCTGGTCTTTGTTACTTTGGGGCTCTCTCTCTCTTGGCTCCCTGCAATATTTCTTGACAGGTGGTTTATTGTTCATAAATTCCTTTAGTTTTTGTTTGTTCTGGAAACTCTTAATCTCTCCTTCTATTTTGAATGACAGCCTTGCTGAATAAAGTTTTCTTAGCTACATATGTTTCTCATTTATTATGTTGAATATATCATGCCAGTCCTTTCTGGCCTGCCGTGCCTCTATGTACAGGTCTGATGCCAGTGTCATGTTCTATACTTGTAGGTTTAAGACCTCTTGTCCCAAGATGCTTTTAGGATTTTCACTAAGATAAAGTCACGCTTAACCATCTGAGTCACCCAGGTGTCCCTTTGGTAGGTTTTTAATTACTGCTTCAATTCCCTTGCTTGTTATGGGTCTGTTCAGATCTTACTATGTATTGAGATGTCGATTTATTTTTATTTATTTTGAGGGAGGTTTTCTGTGCCTGCTGCACTTGAATGCCTGTTTCCTTCTCTAGATTAGGGAACTTCTCACCTATAAATTGTTCAAATAAACCTTCTGTCCCTCTCTCTCACTCTTCATCTTCTGGGACCCCTATTATTTGCTTTATGGAATTGCTGAGTTCTTGAAGTCTCCCTTCATGATCCATTAGTGGTCTTTCTCTGTTCTTTACAGCTTCTTTATTTTCCATCATATTATCTTCTATATCAGTGACTCTCTCTTCTGTCTTTCTTCTCCTTGCTATTAGGGCCTTCATTTGTGATTGCATTTCAGTAAAAGCATTATTAATTTTGGCCTGATTAGATTTTAGTTATTTTCTTCCTACATAAGGGATTCTCCAGTGTCTTTTATGTGTTTTCAAGCCCAGCTAGTATCCTTATAATCTTTTTTTTAATTCTAATTCAGACATCTTCTATCCATGTTGATTAAATCCCTGGCAGTGAGTACTGCTTCCTGTTCTTTCTTTCTTTTTTTTTGGTAAGTTTTTCCATCTCATCATTATGTCCAGAAATGAATAGATGAAGGAGAGAAAAAAGACAAAAATAACAACAGAAAATTAGAAACAAAACAAACCAAAAGAAAACAAAATTTTTAAAAGTCAAACAAGAAGTAAAACAGAACAAAACAACAAACTAGATCCTGGGTGTATTTTGCTCTGTTTGTTAAAAGAAACTGGATTCCAAAATAGGAAAGAAAGAAATATATGTACAACAATACATTAAAATAGAATGAATGGAAACCAAAAATAAAAAAGTATATATATAACATATAAGGATAAAAATTTTAAAGAATTAAGAATTGAGAAATAGCTGAAAAAAATAAAACTGAGAGACTACTGCATAATAATAATAATAATAATAATAATAATAATAATAAAAACTTCAAATGCTATATACTTTTTTCCCAAGTGCTGAAGGTTTGCAGTTCTTATGATCAGTAAAGTTGATGCTAGTGAATTGTCCCTGGGGGAGGGACTTGTTGCACTGAATCTCAGGTGTTTTTGCCAGGGTAGAATTGCCCCTCCCTTGCCAGAGGGCCAGGCTCAGTGTAAGTGTCTCCAGATTGCACTGTGTGGTGCTGTTTTGCTCTCTGAAAGTTTTCAACACTGTTGGGAGGGGTGGTGACAAGGCAACATCTCGATCTCTAGCCCAGGAGCTGAAATTTCACTCCCCTCACTCTTCAGTGAGCTCTCACAGAAAAGCAATCACTCTTGTCTCCCAAGTTTCCATCATGCCAGTGCCAACTTGCTGTTGTAATAAAAAGCTGATAAGGCTGCATTTCTTTCACGCCATGTTACCAGCCAGTAAACATCTCTGCCTTTGCTTGTGTGTGTTCTGGGGGTATGGGGGGCATGGAAAAGTATTGTTTGGACATTACTTTGGTGAGTTCCCATGTAAACAGCAGTAAAACTAAAACTATGACTTTGTTTTGGATTTAAGGAGATATTTTGGATCAGTAATAACGAATAGGAATATATGAATAAATTCAGGAATAAAATGATTTTTCCCTTGTTCCACCTATCACCATATTTCCCCAAGTAGATCTCTTTGTTTTATGTCCATTTCTATTCATGTAACTTATTTTTCATTAAACATGAATCAAAGCTGTCAAAAAAATTATCTCACAAATAAATAAAATCTTAAAAAAAAAAACCACTTGTGACTGAGCATTTTTCTCTCAGGCACACAACCCAGTTTCCAGCCTCCAAACTTTTCAGACTCCTTTGGCCTGAACCCATTTCATTCCTTCCCAGGAATGGAAGGCATCCTCACCATACTTCTGCCTTTGGCTGGGCCCCTGCTGGGAGAGTGGTTGTGTGACTGTGCAGCAGTTTGCAGTTTATGGCAATAGCGGGCAGAAAGCCTACACTTAGACTGGATCTTTTCAACTGGTTTCCCCAATCCGATGCCTGGGAATTCTGCTGCACTCAGGCTTCCCCATTCTTTTTGTGACCGCAGGGATCCTGAGGCCATGCTGTCCC
This sequence comes from Eumetopias jubatus, assembly GCF_037043125.1. NCBI lineage: Eukaryota > Metazoa > Chordata > Mammalia > Carnivora > Otariidae > Eumetopias > Eumetopias jubatus. Next base: position 75,530,132 of record NW_028274817.1, read on the forward strand.
ACATGGGATTCTGGCCCACTTTGCCACCTGAGCACCTTTATGCCAGGGACATCCCCAATGGCAGCAGACTTCTAAAAGTTCTGATTTTGCACTCTGCTGCTTATAATACTTTCTTGTATCCTCCTTAAGCAGGCTTCTTTCCCTCCATGGTTTATCTTCTGAATATTACCTCGGATTCACATCTCTGCACTTCCTACCTTGTAAAAAGTGGTCATTTTCCTATTTGTAGAATTGTAACAATTCTTTTCTCAGATCTCCAATTGATTTTGCAGATGTTCAGAATTTAATAAATATCTAGCTGAATTCCAGGGACCAGACAAAATTAGGGTCAACTACACCTCTGCCATCTTAACTCCTCAGAAGCTATATTCTTAAGATGAACTGAAATATTCTGGTAGCTTTTTCTGAGTTTGTTATGAGTCCTTCTTGTTCTGCCCTCTGAATCTATATAGAATCCATCAGCAATCTCTTCTATGTAGCAGACTTCCTTGGCTGAAAACAGCTTCTACTGCTACTGGCTATCACATCACCCACTTGTGCCAAAGGAAAGTTAAATATTATCTTTTATTTTGCCAAATAGCAACAAAGTGCAGGCTGAATTTCCTATGGAAACGTAATTTCATACTTACCCAATGATAATTTCATCTGAAAATTTTGCTCACAGATACACAGAGATACACACACACACACACTGCACACTTAACTCAAGGTCATCATACACTGGTGAGTGGATTTGGTGAAAGGGAAAGAGATTAGGTTGTATTTTCAATGGGAAATTCCGTTTCTGTAAGCCCTGCTTGGACAATTCTCCTGTATGTAGAGATACTCTGTGGAGCTCTGATCCTTTCTTTGGTGCAGTTTGGTGCATGTCTGATCTTGATGGAATATCCCAGGTAGCTCACCATATTTGAGAAAGTGGATAAGTTAATTATGACCTTGCCATTCCCATAATCTTTGGTGATGTTCTGCCAACACCTCTGTGGATTAAAGTTTTTTTTTATGATTTTATGTATTTATTTTTGAGAGAATGAGAACAAGCACATGTTGGGGGGAGGGGCAGAGGGAGAAGCAGATTCCCTGCCGAGCAGAGAGCCTGATGCAGGACTCAATCCCAGGATCCTGGGATCATGACCTGAGCTGAAGGCAGACACTAACTGACCGAGCCACCCAGGCACCCTGGATTGAAGTTCTTTAAGAAACAAATCTTTTGAGGGGCATCTGGATGGCTCAGTTGGTTAAGCATCAAACTCTTGATTTCAGCTCAGGTCTTGATCTCAGTGTCATGAGTTTGAGCCCTGGGTTGGACTCCATGTTGGGCGTGGAGCCTACTTTTTAAAAAAGGTAAAAAGAAACAAGTCTTTTGAAATCATTTGATCAGACTATACCCTTTCCAGGGCACACAGTCATGTTCTCCTTGGTAGCCTTGAAAACTAGCAGCATCACAAACATGGTAGCTATGAAAGCAAGCAGTTTAGTAGAGTGAGTCTGGAATTCCTCAATAAGGCCCATCCTCAGAAAGTTGTCATTTTACATGTCAGGATTTTCCTTAGAAAATCACCATTCATAGAGCTTGCCATTATTTTACCTGACTCAGAACCTCTGCTCAGTAGGCAAAGTTCTATCCCCAAGGCATTTGTTCAAATCAATCACTGGCACTTTTTTAATATTGCTGATGCCTGAGGCAGTGATACTAGTTAGGTCAAATAAAAGGTTGGCCAAAATAAGAAAATTTGTGTAATGAGATGCCTATAGTGGACTTTGAAAAACTCCAATATATTCCTAGGCATTTAGAAGGACATGTACATGTGCAGGCCTGTATGTGTGTCCAGGAAAGAAGAGACCATAAGCTGTCACCCTTGGCTGTCCTTGAGGCTCTGCATAAGCAGGAAGTGAAGGCTAAGACTGTGTTGTCACTTGTTTGCCAGAACATTGAAGGTGTGCCCCAAGGCACACAAAGAGGCCCACAGTAAAGGCTGACAAGCTTACTGGTTCAGAGAATTTAAGGAAATCTCTGTTCAATCCTTAGCTGACCACTAAGCTAACTGAGCAGAAACTACAGTGCCTTCATATAACTGTGAATACAAACTGTACAGAATTAGTCAAGGAAACTCACTAAACAAAGAAAAATTATAACATCAATAATAATGACAGCAAAACAGCAAAAGCAACAAATCCTGAGGGGTGAAAGGATTCTGATATCTAGAGTTGCCATATTATATCATGCAAAATGTTCAGTTTTCAACAACAACAAAAAAGTGATAAAGGCAAAGAAAATATAACCCATACCTAGGGGGAAAAAGAAGTTAATAGAAATTGTCCCTGAGGACAATTCTCTGATACTGGGTTTAATAGAAAAAGACTTTAAATAAGATATATGTTCAAAATACTACAGGAAGCCCGACCTAAAGGAATTATTAAGGAAATTATGTGAACAATGTTTCACCAAATAAAGAATATCAATAAGGAGACTGAAAAATTTTAAGGTGCAAAATATATTTTCTTGAGTTGAAAAGTGCAATAACCAAAATGCAAAACTCAACCAATAACAGCTTTGAGCTGACAGAGAAATGAATCAGTGAACTTGAAGATAGGTGTGGATTGTTAATAATGGCTCCCAAAGATGTGTCCATGTTCTAATCCCTGGAACCTGTAACTGTTACATTATTTGGAAAATGAGTCTTTGCAGATGTGATTAAGTTTAGGATCTTGAGATTAGAATATCCTGTTGAGCTCTAAATGCCATTGCAATGTCCTTATAAGAGAGATTTTAGAGGGAGATTGCACATACACACACACAACCACACACAAACACACACATACACACACAGAAGATGTGAAGATGGAAGCAGAGATTGCAGTGCTACAGTCTGAAGCCAAGGAATGCTTGGCAGCCACCAGAAGCTGGAAAGGACAAGAAATGGGTGTTCCCTTAGAACCTCTAGAAGGAGAATGGCACCAATGACACCCTTATTTCAGTTTTTGGCCAAAGCTGTTAAACAGTAAATTTTTGTAATTAAGTCACAAAATTTGTGGTAACTTGTTACAACAGCCATAGGAAACCAATATATAAGTCAATTGAAATTACTCAGTCTGAGAAACAAGAAGAAAGACTGAAGAAAAGTGAATAGAGCCTCAGAAACTTGCAGGACATCATCGAACATACAAATATGCTTATAAGGGGAAGACTCAGAAGCAAAGAATAGGACAGAAAGAATAGTTGATTAAAAATGACCAAAGACTTCCCAAATTTGATGAAAAACAATCTGTAAAACTAAGAAAGACAACAAACACCAAGTAGGATAAACTCCAAGGAATCCAGAGTGAGGCAAATCATATTAAAACCGTCAAAAGATAAAGAAAAAGAGAGCATCTTGAAAACAGCAAGAAAAAAAAAAAAGAACTTGTGATATAAAAGGGATCCCTATAAAATTAGCAGCTGACTTTTATGAGAAACAATTGAAAGCAGAAGGCAGTGGGATTACATATTCCAAGTGCTAAAAGAAAATATATGTCAACCAAGAATTCTATGTCCAGACAAAATATCCTTCAAAACAAAGGAGAAATTAAGACTTCCCAGATGAAAAAAAAATTAAGAGAATTTGTCTTTATCAGATCTTCCCTACAAAAATACTAAAGGAAATTCTATAGGTTGAGATAAGTAGACACAGAAAGTAATACAAATCCGCATGAAAAAATAAAGAACACTAATAAAGGTAATTACATAGGTATATATAAAAGACAGTAAAATGTATTTTTATTTGTAAACTTTTCCTTCTCCAAATGATGTAAAAGACAACTACATAAAGCAATAGTTATAAAACTTGTTCATGGCAGATGTAAGAGAAAACTACATAAGGCAATTGTTATAAAACTCTGTTCATGGCAGATAATTTTTTCAAGTTTTTATCTAAATTGAAGTTATTTAACATACAGTTCAACACCAGTTTCAGGTATAAAATTCAGTGATTTATCACCCACATACACCTGGTGATGGCAGATAATTTTTAAATTAGTCTGTATGACAGTTACAGCACAAAGGAGAAGGGAAGAAATGGAGCTTTATTGGAGAAAAATATTCTATTGAAATGAAGTGGGTATTAATCCATTCTAGATTGTTTAAAGTTAAGTTGTTAAATGTAATCCTCACAGAAACAATAAGAAAATGACTCAAAAATAGTGTAAGAAAAAAAATTAAAACTGTTCACTAGAAAATATTTAGCACACCCCAAAAAGCAGTAATGGAGAAATAGAAGAACAAAAAGGACAAGGCACAAAGAAAACAAATAGCAAATGGCAATTGTAAATCTTATTTTATCAGTAGTTACATTAAATGTAAATGGATTAGAACCTCTAAATGAACGGCAGGGACAACAGAATCCAAGAATCCAATGATATCCTGTGTGGAAGAAACATACTTTAGATTCAACGACACTAATAAATTGAAAGATGATGGAAAAGAGACATAACATACACACAGTGACATGGGAACTTGGATGTTGGTATTCATCAGACAAAATAAACTTTAAGGCAAAAGCAGTTTTTCAAGACAAAAAAAGGATATTTTATGATAAAATGGTCAATCCATCAAAAAGATAACAATTGTAAACATATATGCACCTCAGAACAATCTCAAAATACATGAAACAAAAACAGAATTGAAAGGAGAAATAGACCATACAACAATAATAGAAAGATTCTTCAATACCCCATTTTCACTAATGTATAGAGCAAGTAGGCAGAAGATTAACAAGTAACTGGAACACTATAAATCAACTAGCCCTACAGAAATCTATAGGATCCTTTACCCAATAATGCAGAAAACACTTTCTTCTCAAGTGCCCATGAGACATTCATCATGATAGATCATATGTTAGACCATAAAAAGCCTCAATAACTTCTAGGTGCCTGGGTGGCTCAGTCATTATGCATCTGCCTTCAGCTCAGGTCATGATCCCAGGGTCCTGGGATCAAGCCCCACATCGGGCTCCCTGCTCAGTGGGAAGCCTGCTTCTCCCTCTCCCACTCCCCCTGCTTATGTTCCCTGCTCTTGTTATCTCTCTCTCTCTCTGTCAAATAAATAAATAAAATCTTTTTGAAGAACCTCGATAATTTCAAAGAATTGAAATAAAACTATGTATGTTTCATGACCACGATGGATTTTAATTAGAAATAACTTCACACCTCTGAAAAACCAAACAAGAAATCATAAGAAAAAATGAAAAAATACTTTAATATCAATGTAAATGAAAACACAGCACACTAAAACACATGGGATACAGTAAAGCAGTGCTTAGAAGGAAAGTTATAGTTGTAATACCTATATTAAGAGATAAAGGCCTGAGATCAACAACTTATCTTTTCACCTTAAAACAAATAGAAAAAGAAAAGCACACTAAACCCAAAGCAAGAGAAGGAAGGATATAAAAGACTAGAATAGATATAAATGAAATAGAGAAGAGAAAATGTATGCAGAAAATTAATGAACCCAAATATTGATTCTTTCAAAAGATCAGCAAAATTGACACATTGTGAGTGACCAAGGGGGAAAAAAAGATTCTAATCACTAAAATCAGGAATAAAAGAACAGGCATTACTATCGAACTTGCAGAAATAGAAAGAATTATAAGGGAATATTATGAACAACATCTGCATGCCAACAAATTAGATAAACCAAATGAAATGGAAAAATTCCTAGGAAAACTAAATTCACCGCAGATAAGAATTAGAAAGTGTGCACCAACTTTGGAAAGCAGTCTGACTGTTTCTCAAAATGTTAAACATAAAGTTACCATGTGATCTCGCATTTCACTCTTAAGTATATACACAGAAATGAAAATGTGTCCTCACAAAAATAATTCATAATAGTTAAAAAGTTTAAACAACCCAAATATCTATCAACTGATAAATGCATAAATCAAATGTGGCATATCCATATAATGGAATATTTTTTGGCAGTAAAAGGGATGAAGTTATATATGCTATAATACGGATGAACCTTGTAAATAGTATGCTAAGTGAAAAAAGCCAGTCACAAAAGGCCACACACTGTATGATTCCATTCATATGAAATGTGCAGAACAGGCAAATACATAGAGACAGAAAGTAGATTATTGGTTCACGGGGTTTGGAGGGAGGAAGGAATTGGAAATGACTCCTAATTTGTACCTAACATGTGGTAACAAAAATTTTCTAAAATTAGATAGTAGTAGTGGTTATATAACTGTGACTATACTAAACACCATTGAACATACTGAACAATATTTTAAAAGACTTAAATATATGGTATGCATGTTACATTTCAGTAAATTGAAAAATATATAAATAAAGAAGAGAGAGGCAAAAGATAGGTGTTAGAACTGGATGGCAATGGCACATGGACAGAGGAAGGGTTAGGGCAATGAGGATAAGCTCAGGAGAAACACCTGCTTTGGCCCTTCCTGGAGTTTGATCAGCCGTAGCTGAAGCTTTCCTTGTAATCACTGTTTAAATCAGTCAGGAAAAGACAGATGAGCTCCACCTCACCTCAGTTGTCTTTGGGAAGTCTGACTGTGAGCTCAAGGAAAAACAGGCAGAGGTTGAGAAGGAACAGATTTAAGTGTGGCTACTCCTAGTTATTCCCCATAGGGTCTTACTGCTGCATCCCAAATGGGAGGGGGCAGGGTGGTAAAAGTTGGGGTAGGTGGGAAACAGGGATTAAATTAAGGAAGGAAGGAAGGATAATGTAAGAGACAGTTGCCCTAAACTGCATTCTTGGAGCCTCTGGAAACATTGCTAGGATTATGGTAGTGTTGTGGGATGATTAGGGAAGAGATTCAGACAGATTATTCCTTGCCATACTGATCCTGAGGTGCATGACTAACCCCAAATGCCTCCTAGATCACATTTTTCCTCTCACATGCATATTTTGCTTAGATTGGGAGCAACTTCTACCTCCCAGTGCCCATCCTGCCCTGCAGAAGACACTGTCGACTATCAATAACGTTTGACTTCTCAGGGTGAGGACTTTGATTTTTTACTTAAAAAATTATTGAATTCCAGGAGAGGAGTTAAGATAGTGGAAGAGTTGAGGGACTCTAAGCTTGTCTCATCCCTCAAGCACAGCTAGATAGTTATCGAATCATTCTAAACACCCAAGTAATCAATTGGAGGTCTGAGAGAACAAAAACTGCAAGTCTACAAGTAGAAAAGCAGCCACTCTTTGGAAGGTAAGAGGTGCAGAAGTTGGGGCAGATATAGCTGTGGATATGGCAGCGGGGAGGGGATGTGATTATGGAGGCTGCACAAAGTATTATAAGCAACAGAGCACAAAATCTGAACTTTTAAAGTCTGCTACTATGGGGGATGTGCCTGGTTGGGGGTGCTCAGGTGGGAAACTGGGGCAGAATCCCAAGTGTGACAGGGTGGTCTGAAGATCCCCTGGGTCAAAAGAAGAATGGGTGGTGCCAAAGGGCTGCAGTGTTCCCAGGAATAGTGGCAGGGAGGCAGGCCAAGGGAAACAGGTCTTGGTGCCAGGATTCTGAACTGATTTGCAATGAACTGCAAACTAACTGCTGTGTGGTCCTGCAAACTTTGCCTGGGATGGACTTGCTGATGACAAGATCCTACCCTGGGGGAGCAGCATGGATCTGTGCCCTGGGAGTCTCTAAAGTTTGGAGTTTTGGAGCTCACTCACACACCTGAGATAGATGGGATCAGACACAGGCAAGGTGAACATGATATTCTGGTGGAGACCAGGGACACAAGAGTGATTAATTGCTCTTCTGTGAGGGCTCACTGAAGAGTGGGGGTGTGAAATTTCAGTTCCAGGGCTAGACAGGTGGGTAACCCTATATTCATCATGCCCATCAGCACTGAAAGAATTCAGGGAGCGAAACAGTGCCACCTAGTGAGGGCCAGAGCTGCTTACACCAAACCCAGCACCCTGGGCTTGGAGGTACATTTCCCTTTTTTCTTTTTTTTTAATTTTATTTTATTATGTTATGTTAGTCACCATACATCATTAGTTTTTGATGTAGTGACCCATGATTCATTGCTAAGGCAAGTCTACCTGAGAATCAACACAACAGGCCCCGACCACAGAAGGCAAGCATAAACAACTTGCTCACACCAAGTATACTAATCATAGAGTGCTGCAAGCTTCAGCTCTAGGGGAAATAGAATCTAGCTTTCTTTACTCTCATTCTTTATTATTATTTTTTCATTTATTTTCTTAATTTTTCCAATTCTATTTTAAATTTTTATTAATTTCTAAAAATTGTATTTATATATACTTTTTATATTTGTTAACTATTAACTTTTATTTAAAACCAATTTATTTACTTTTTAAATTTAATTTAATTTTATTATGTTATGTTACTCACCATATAGTACATCATTAGTTTTTGATGTAGTGTTTCATGATTCACTGTTTGCATATAACATAGAGTGCTCCATGCAATATGTGCCCTCCTTAATACCCATCACTGGGCTACCCATCCCCCCACCACTTCCCCCCTAAACCCCTCAGTTATTTATTTAATTTTTTATTTAAATTCAATTACCCAACATTTCAAAAGAGTTCAATAATTCCAAAGTTGTGTATAAAACTGAGTGCTCATCACATCATGTGCCCTACTTAATGCCCATCACCCAGATACCTCATCCCCCAACCCATCTCCCCATCAGCAACCCTCAGTTGGTTTCCCAGAGTTGAGTCTCTCATGGTTTGTTTTCCTCTGATTTCTTCCCATTCAGGTTTCCCTCTCTTCCCTTATGATCCTCTGCACTGTTTCTTATATTCCACATATGAGTGAAACCATGTGATAATTTTCTTTGACTGACTTATTTCACATAACATAATATCATCCAGGTCCATACACACTGAAGTAAATGGTAAGTATTCATGCATTTTGATGGCTGAGTAATATATATATATATATATATATATATACACACACACACAACATATTCTGTATCAATTCATCTGTTGAGAGACATTTTGGCTCCTTCCACAGTTTGGCTATTGTGGACATTGCTGCTATGAACACTGTTGTGCAGGTGCCCCTTCTTTTCACTACATCTGTGTCCTTGGGGTAAATACCCAGTAGTGCAAACGTTGGTCATAAAGTAGCTCTACTTTTAATTTCTTGAGGAACCTCCATACTGTTTTCCAGAGTGGCTCTACCAGCTTGCATTCTCACCAGCAATGTAAGAGGGTTCCCCTTCTTCACATCTCTGCCAACATTTGTTGATTCTTGTCTTGCTAATTTTTGCCATTCTAACTGGTGTAAGGTGGTATCTCATTGTGGTTTTGATTTGTATTTCCCTGATGGCAAGTGATGTGGAGCATTTTTTCACGTGTCCATTGGCCATTTATATGTCTTCTTTGGAGAAATGTCTGTTCATGTCTTATACTCATTTCTTGATTATTTGCTTTTTGGGTGTTGAGTTTGAGAAGTTCTTTACAGATCTTGGATACCAGCCATCTGTAACGTCATTTGCAAATATTTTCTCTCATTCCATAGGTTGCCTTTTAGTTTTGCTGATTGGTTCTTTTGCTGTGCAAAAGCTTTTTATGTTGATGAAGTCCCAGTAGTTCATTTTTGCTTTTGTTTCCCTTTCCTTTAGAGACGTGTCTAGCAAGAACTTGTTGAGGCCAAGGTCGAAGAGGTTGCCGCCTGTGTTTTCCTCTAGGATTTTGATAGATTCTTGTCTAACCTTGAAGTCTTTCATCCATTTCGCATTTATTGTTGTGTATGTTGTAAGAGAATGATGCAGTTTCATTCTTCAATGTGTGGCTAATTTTTCCACCACTATTTATTGAAGAGACTGTCTTTTTTTCCATTGCATATTCTTTCCTGCTCTGTTGAAGATTAGTTGACCATAGAGTTGAGGGTCCATTTCTGATCTCACTACTCCATTCAATTGATCTATGTGCTTGTTTTTGTGCCAGTACCATGCTGTCTGGATGATCACAGCTCTGTGATATTGAGGTATATTCCCTCTATCCCCACACTTTGAAGAGTTTTAATCAGGAAAGAATTCTGTATTTTGTCAAATGCTTTTTTTGCATCAATTGAGAGGATCATATGGTTCTTGTCTTTTCCTTTATTAATGGGCTCTATCACATCAACTGATTCATGAATGTTGAACCACCCTTGCATCCCAGGAATAAATCACACCTGGTCGTGGTGCATAATCTTTTTAATTTACTGTTGGAACCTATTGGCTAAGATCTTGTGGAGTATTTTGGCATCCATATTCATCAGGGATGTTGGTCTGTAATTCTCCTTTCTGATGGGGTCTTTGTCTGGTTTGGGGATCAGAGACACGCTGGCCTCATAGAATAAGTTTGGAAGTTTTCCTTCTATTTTTATTTTTTGGAACATCTTCAGTAGAATAGGTATGATTTCTTCTTTAAATGTTTGGTAGAATTCCCCTGGGAAGCCATTTGGCCCTGGACTCTTGTTTTTTGGGAGGTTGTTGATTACTACTTCAATTTCGTTACTAGTTATGGTCTATTCAGGTTGTCCATTTCTTCCTGTTTCAGTCTTGGTAGTTCATAAGTTTCCAGAAATGTATCCATTTCTTCCAGATTGCTTAATTTGTTGGCATATAGTTGCTGGTAATAATTTCTAATAATTGTTTCTATTTCCCTGGTGTTAGTCATGATCTAAGTATGATATAGTGTCCCTTTATATCTCTTACTACAGTCTTTGGTTTAAAATCTAATTTGTCTGATATATGGATTGCTACCCCAGCTTTCTTTGGAGGTCTGTTGGCATGATAAATTGTTCTCCATCCCCTCACTCTCCATCTGGAGGTGTCTTTAGGTTCAAAATGAATCTCTTGTAGACAGCATATGGACGAGTCCTGCTTTTTTATCCAATCTGACATCTTGTGTCTTTTGATGGGAGCATTCAGCCTTTTACATTTAGAGTAACTGTTGAAAGATATGAATTTAGTGTCATTGTATTGCCTGGAAAGTCTGTTTCTATATTTTCTGTTTCTTTCTGGTCTATGTGACTCTTGGGGTCTCTCTTCCCTTAATATTTCTTGCAGGGCTGTCTTGGTGGTTACAAATTCTTTCATTTTCTGCCTGTCCTGAAAGCTCTTTATCTCTCCATCCATTCTGAATGACAGACTTGCTGGGTAAAGTATTCTTGGCTGCATGTTCTTTTCATTTAGTACACTGAATATGTCTTGCCAGCCCTTTCTGCCTTGCCAGGTTTTTTTGGACAGGTCTGATGTTATTCTGATGTTCCTCCCTCCATATGTTAGGAACATCCTCTCCCTGGCTATTTTCAAGATTGTTTCCTTGGCTGTAAAATTTGCAAGCTTCACTATCATATGTTGGGGTGTTGACCTATTTTTATTGATTTCAGGAGGGGTCCTCTCTGCCTCTTAGACATGAATGCTTGTTTCCTTCCCCAGATTAGGGAAGTTCTCAGCTACGATTTGCTCAAATATATCTTCTAGTCCTCTCTCTCTCTTTCCACCCCATTCAGGGATCCCAATAATTCTGACATTAGAAAGTCTCATGGAGGGGCGCCTCAGTGGCTCAGTCAGTTAAGCGGCTGCCTTTGGCTCAGGTCATGATCCCAGGGTCCTGGGATCGAGCCCCACATCGGACTCCTGCTTGGCGGGAAGCCTGCTTCTCCCTCTCCTTCTGCCTGTCTGCTGCTCCCCCTGCTTATACTCTCTCTCCCACTGTCTCTGTCTCTGTGTCAAATAAAAATAAATTAAAAAAGAAAGGTTCGTGGCATCATTATTCTCTGCAGTCCTTTTTCATGTGCTATTAGTAGCCTATCTCTGTTTTCCTCTATTTCCTTCTTTTCCATCAGCTTATGTTCTAGATCACTAATTCTCTCTTCTGCCTCATTTATCTTGGCTTTTAGAGTATCCAATTTAGACTGCATCTCATTCATAGAATTTTTTAGTTCGGCCTGATTAGATCTTATTTCTGGTACTATAGTGCCACTAATTTCAATCCTAGTTATTGACTTTGTGATTCATTTCCTGAATTCTATCAGTGACATCTTGCTTATAACTATATCCATTAGTTCTATGGCAGAGGACATTGTCTCTGTTTCTTTTCTTTGTTGAGAGTTCCTCCTCCTAGTCATTCTGCTGAGGGATGGTTGAGTGAATGAGCTGATTCCAAAATATCAACCATGACCCAAACAAGCTACACCCTAGAAAAATCCCGAGTGGTCAGAAGCCACCACAGAAAAAAACAAAGCCAAAATGAACACAAGAATAAAATTTATAAAGTTCAAATTTTTTTTAAAAGTGAGGGGAAGGAGGGCTATAATCTCTCAGTGTGGACAAAGCAGGGTGTTTCAGTTGTTCCTGAGTATATTTTGGTCTGTGTGTTAGAGGACAGTACTTCCCCAAATTACAAGGAAAATAAAACGTATATATATAAAGCTAAAAGTGAAAAGTGAAAAAAGGACTACAATAAAGTATATATCTGTAAAAAAATTTAGGTGTGAAAAATACAAGTTAAAAAGATACTATGAAATATAAGTCGAGATGATAAACATCTAGTAGAAATGAGAAAAACATAAAAAGAAAAAAAGACAAAGCATAAGAAAACAAAAAAAAAAAAAGAAGAAAAGGAGAGTTTTATCTGAAAAATAAACAAGCTGTGAGGCAACGCCTGGAGTTCAATATACTATTTTCCCCTGCATTGGGATTTTAGTCTTATGGGATCCATAGGGTTGTGGTCCACTTGTTCTTCCAGCCTGTTTTCCGGAGGAAGGGCCTGCTATGCTGTTTCTCAGGTAACCCAGCTTGAGCGGAGTTACCCTGGCCCTGTCAGGGGATGGGCTTAGTGGAAACCGGACCTCTGTGCTTTTGCTTCCTGAAGGATTTCTGCACCTCTTCCAAGGGTCAGAGCAAAAATGGCTGCACCCAAATGTCTGGCCCAGAGCAGAGAAATCACAATCTGTTCTCTTCACTAAACCCTCCAGCACAAAGAGTCTCCATTTCTGTATGCACTGCAAAGCACTTCAGCCTCCTGCAGTGCACACCAAAAGCAACTCTCTCAGGAATAGTCCCGGTGGCCTAGGAGTATCACTGCCCTTTATGCTTCTAAAACCATGACCGGCCTCTGGCTTGCCATGCACCCGAAGCTCTTGGATCATGTCTGGGCACTGCTCTAAAGCCCTTTCTTGGCCACTACCACTCTGCGAGTGTTTGCTCAGTCACGGGTGCATGTTCCTAATTTTTCAGGCTATCCAAGAGAAGAGCGATTCTCAACCAGCCCGGCTTGTGGTTTATGACAATCCAATCCGAGAGACCCTTCTTGGGCTCAGTGACCATAACCTGTTTCCTGGTTCCACTGCTCAGGCACTCTCTTGGTCCAGGAAACCCCTTTGGTTCTGAGGCTTCTCATATCCCCAGCCCATGATGTTGTACTTAGAATTCTACCTTTTCATTTCCACAACCCCTTTCAGAGAGGGATGTTGCTCTCTAGAGCAGATTTCTAAGGGTTCCGATTTTGTGCTCCAGTGTTTTATCACTTTCCAGGAGCCAGTTTATGCAGGGGTCCTCCCCCTTCTGTTTATCTTCCAATATCTCCTTGCAGATTCATGACTCTGCACATCCTACCTTGCAAAAAGCAGTTGCTTTTCTGCTTGTAAGGTATATATATTCTTACATATCAGGCTGATTTTTGGGTATTCAGAATGGTTTGGTAGATATCCAGCTAAATTCAGGGGACCAGTTGAAATTGAGTCCCCTACCTCCACCATCTTGCCTCCTTCCCACAGGTTTGTAATGTAGATTGAAGTCAGGCGTTGTGATGCCGCCAGCATTGGCTTTCTTTTTCAACATTCCCTGGCTATTCGGGGTCTTTTCTGGTCCATACAAATTTTAGGATTATTGGTTTTAATTCTGTGAAAAAGGTTGATGGTATTTTAATAGGGATTGCATTGAATGTGTAGATTGCTCTGGGTAGCATAGATATTGTAACAATATTTATTCTTCTAGTCCATGAGCATGGAATGGTTTTTCATCTCTTTCTGTCTTCCTCAATTTCTTTCATAAGTATTCTGTAGTTTTTAGAGTACAGATCCTTTACCTCTTTGGTTAGGTTTATTCCTAGAGATCTTATGGTTTTTGAAGCAACAGTAAATGGGATCTAGCTCTATTTTTAACTTCTTGAGGAAACATGATACTGTTTTCCAGAGTGGCTCTACCAGCTTGCATTCCCACAAACATTGTAAGTGTTCCCATTTCTCCACATCCTCGCCAACATTTATTGTTCCCTATCTTGTTAATTTTTGTCATTCTAACTGGTGTCAGGTGGTATCTCATTGTGGTTTTGATTTGCAATTCCCTGATGACAAGTGATGTGGACTAATTTTCATGTGTCTTTTAGCCATTTCTCTGTCTTCTCTGGAGAGGTGTTCATGTCTCCTGCCAATTTCATGACTGGATTATTTGTTTTTTGGGTGTTGAGTTTGAGAAGTTCTAGATCTTTGGTACCAGCCCTTTATCTGTAATATCATTAGCAAATATCTTCTCCCATTCCAAAGGTTGTCTTTTAGGTTTTTTTTTTTACTGTTGCCCTTACCATGCAGAAGTTTTTATCTTGATGATGTCCCAATAGTTCATTTTTGCTTTTGTTTCCTTTGCCTTTAGTGTTTTGCAAGAATTTGCTGCTGCTGAGGATGAAGAAGTTATTGTCTGCATTCTCCTCTGGGATTTTGATGGATTTCTGCCTTACATTTAGGTCTTTCATCCCATTTTGAGTTTATCTTTGTGTATGTGTAAGAGAATATTCCAGTCTCGTTCTTCTGCCTGTGGCCATCAAAATTTCCCAGCACCATTTATTGAAGAGACTTTTTTCCATTGGATATTCTTTCTTGCTTTGTCGCAGATTAGTTGATCATAAAGTTGAGGGTCCATTTCTGGGCTTTCTACTCTGTAACATTGAACATATATGTCTGTTTTTGTGCCACTACCATGCTGTGTTGATGATCCCAGCTTTGTAGTATAGTTTGAAGTCAGGCATTGTCATGCCACCAGATTCAATTTTCATTTTCAACTTTCCCCTGGTGATTCTTGATCTTTTCTGGTCCCATACAAATTTTAGGATTGTTTGTTCCAGCATTGTGAAAAATGTTGACAGTGTTTTGACAGGGATTTCATTGAATGTGTAGATTGCTCTGGACATTGTAGACATTTTAACAATATTTATTCTTCCAATCCATGAGCATGGGATGTTTTTCAATCTCTTTGTGTCTTCCTTAATTTCTTTCATATGTGTTCTGTAGTTTCTAGATTAAAGATCCTTTCCTTCGTTGGTTAGGTTTATTCCTAGTGATCTTATGGCTTTTTGTTCAATTTTAAATGGGATTGATTCCTTAATTTTTCTTCCTTTAGGCACATCATTAGTGTAGAGAAATGCTACTGATTTCTGTGCATTGTTTTTTATCCTGCATTTTTGCTGAATTGCTGTATGAGGTCTAGCAATTTGGGGGTAGGGTCTTTTGGGTTTTCCATATAAATTATCACATCATATGCAGAGTGAGAGTTTGACTTCTTTGCCAATTTGAATGTCTAGTAGTTCTTTTTGTTGCCTGATTGCTGAGGTTACAACTTCTAGTAATATGTTGAACAAGAGTGGTGAGAGTGGGCATCCCTGTCATGTTCATGACCTTAAGGGAAAAGCTCTCAGGTTTTCCCCATTGAGAATGATACTCACTGTGGGATTTTCATAGATGTCTTTTAAAATATTCAGGTATGTTCCCTTTATCCTTATGATTTCAACAGGTTTTTTTTAAAGAATTTTCATTTATTCACTTAACAGAGGAAGAGAGAGAGAGCACAAGCATGGAGAGCATCAGGAAGAGGAAGAGGGAGAAGCAGGATCCCCACCAAGCAGGGAGCCTAACACAGGGCTCTATCCCAGGACCCTGGGATCATGACCTAGCTGAAGGCAGATGCTGAACGATCTGAGCCATGCAGATGCCCTTACTTTCAACAGTTTTCATCAAGAAAAGATGCTATATTGTGTCAAATGCTTTTTCTGCTTCAATTGAGAGGATCATATGTTTTTGTATTTTCCTTTATTAATGTAATTTATCACGTTGTATTATTTGTGAATGTTGAACCACACTTGCATCCCCAGAGTAGATCCCACCAATTGCTGTTGAATAATCTTTTTATTGTACTGTTGGATCAAATTGTCTGGTATCTTGGTGAGTATTTTGCCATCCCTGTTCATCAGGGTTATTGGTTCATAATTCTCCTTTTTGATGGGGTCTTTGTATGGGTTTCCAATAAATTAAAGATAAATTTTAAAAATTCTTTGAAACTAGGGTGCCTGGGTGGCTCAGTTGGTTGAGTGACTGCCTTCGGCTCAGGTCATGATCCTGGAGTCCCGGGATCAAGTCCCACATCGGGCTCCCTGCTGCTCAGAGGATAAACAGAAAGGGGAGGGGACTGCCAGAAGCTAGCTTTTGGAAAGTAATACCCCAGTGCAAAAGTGTCCTGCACCTAGGGACAAGTGATAGCTTGGAGATCGGTGGCCGAGGGATGGGAAGGGACTGATAACAGTGCTTAAACAGAACACAGGGGCTTAAGGGGCAAAGGCTGGGACCGGGTGGCCGCAGAGCCACCCGTGGCTGCCTGAGCCTGCATCCACACCAGAGAGGACCTGGTGCGGACTGGGGCAGCCACCTCCACTGCCCACACCTGGGAGGACACAGCTTTGAACTGTGCCCACAGACCCAGGGGCCGGCCACTTATCCTGCCACAGCCCAGGACTGCCCAGTCTGGAATCACTCCCAGTTTGGGTGGCACAGGTGGCAGAGACAAGTGGGGCCTGGGGTCCGCCACTGAGGTGATTGCTTGGGGTGTGCACTGCCTGTGGGAGGCTGCAGTTTTCAGCGGCACTTACAGAGCAGGAGACTGTGTGTTCTGGAGGATTCAGAGAGGAGCAGACTGTGGCTTCTCTCCTCTGGGGTGGAGTTCTGGGTGCAGACATCTTCCTTTCTTCTGACCCTTTGAAAAGGCGTGAAAAGCCACCAGAGAACAAAAGCTGCCAGAGAACAAAAGCCCAAAAACCAGTTTCCATGGAGCTCAGCCCCTTGAAAGGGGGAGGGCAACTTCACCCAAGCAGGATTGACTGAGAAACAATGTGGCAGGCCCCTCCACCAGAAGACAAGCTGGAAGAACAAGAGGACAACAACCCTAGGCTACCTATAAAACTGTAAAACCCCAACACCAGGGGGAAATTACTATATTAAGCTCCTGGTGTTGCCTCATGGCCAGTGTATTTCTTAGATACAACTTTTTTCTCTCTCTCTTTTATTACCTACTTACCATTTCAACCAGATGTTTAATTCAATATATTCTATAGTAACTTTTTAACTTGAACATTTACACACATACACTTTTTTTTTCTTTTTATACATATAAAGGTAAAAGCTTCAATGTAGTCCTTTTTTCCTTACTCAATTCTACCTTTATATATATACCAGTTTTAATTTCCCT
Source organism: Eumetopias jubatus (assembly GCF_037043125.1). NCBI lineage: Eukaryota > Metazoa > Chordata > Mammalia > Carnivora > Otariidae > Eumetopias > Eumetopias jubatus. The sequence goes on from NW_028274817.1 coordinate 75,547,619, forward strand.
GTATCTCTGGGAAGTACTGCTCCTTACCAAAGAGAACAAAATACACCCAGGAAGAGCCGAAACACTCTACCTTGCCCACATAGAGGAATTATACCCATGTTCTCTGCACCCAATCTTTTGTTTGTTTGTTTTTTTGTCAGGCGTTTTAGGGTTTTGTTTGTTTGTTGTACTCTATTAAATCTTGTTTCATTTTGGGTTTCATTTTGGCTGGTTTTTTATGGTGGAGGCTTCTGATTGCTCCAAACTTTCGCAGGGTGCACTTTGCCTGGATTGTGGTTGATATTTTTTACTGTGTATCCCCACAAACACAACTCAACATAATGACTAGGAAGAGGAACTCCCAACAAAGAAAAGACCCAGAGATAATGGCCTCTCCTGCAGACCTAATGGATATCGATATAAGCAAGATGTCGGAAATAAACTTCAGGGTAACAGTTATGAAGATGATAGCTAGAATGGAGAAATGAATTAATGGCAACATAGAGTCTCTAAGGGCAGAAATGAGAGCTGATCAGGCAGAACTTAAAAAAGCTATCAATGATATTCTAACAGCTAGGGTAAACGAGGCAGAAGAAGGCATTAGTGATCTAGAAGACAAAGTGATGCAAAAGAACGAACACAAGGAGGCCTGGGAGAAACAGCTTAAAATCCATGAAAAAAGAATGAGAGAAATAATTAACGCCATGAAACATCCAATGTTTGGGGTCCGTGAGAGGGCGAGGAGAGAGAGAGAGAGGGAACTAGAAAATATATTTGAGGAAATCGTAGCTGCACAGTTTCCTAATCCGGGGAATGAAACAAGCATTCGTGTCCTATCCAACAAGAAGATCTAACAATTGTAAATATCTATGCCCCTAACATGGGAGCAGCCAACTACATAAGCCAACTGTTTACCAAAATAAGAGTCATATTGATACTAGTACGTTAATTGTAGGAGACCTCAACACTCCACTCTCAGCAATAGAAATAACATCTAAGCAGAAAATCAACAAAGAAGCAAGAGATTTGAATGACACACTGGACAAAAAGGACCTTATAGATACGTACAGAACATTCCACCCTAAAACAACAGAATACTCATTCTTCTCGAATGCACATGGAACTTTCTCCAACATAGACCACATACTGGGTCACAAATCAAGTCCAAACCGATACCAAAAGATTGAGATTATTCCTTGCATATTTTCATACCATAATGCTTTAAAACTGGAACTCAATCACAAGAAAAATTTGGAAGAAATCCAAATATTGAAAGCTAAAGATGACCCAGCTTAAGAAAGTTTGGGTCAACCAGGAAATTAAAAAAGAATTTATACAATTCATGGAAATGAATGAGAATGAAAACACATCGGTCCAAAACCTGTGGGATGCTGCAAAGGCGGTCCTAAGAGGGAAATACATAGCCATCCAAGCCTCACTCAAAGAAATAGAAATATCCCAAATTCACCAACTCAACACCAAAAGAACTAGAGAAAAAAGAACAAACAATGCCTAAGCCACACACTGTAAGAGAAATAATTAAGATGAAAACAGAGATCAATGAATTTGAAACCGGAAACTAGAAGCTGCGTCCTTGAAAGAATTAATAAGACTGATAAACCACTGGCCAGACTTATCCAAAAGAAAAGAGAAAGGACCCAAATTAATAAAATTATGAACGAAAGGGGAGAGATCACGACTAACACCAAGGGAATAGAAACAATTATTAGAAATTATTATCAACAACTATATGCCAATAAACTGAGCAATCTGGGTGAAATTGATGTTTTCCTGGAAATGTATAAGCTGCCAAGACTGAATCAGGAAGAAAGTGACAACCTGATAAGCCAATAACCAGTAACGAGATTGAAGCAGTGATCAAAAAGTTCCCAAGAAACAAGAGTCCAGGGCCTGATGGATTCCCTGGGGAATTCTACCAAACACTCAAAGAAGAAATAATACCTATTCTACTGAAGCTGTTTCAAAAAATAGAAACAGAAGGTAAACTTCCAGAATCATTCTACGAGGCCCGCATTACCTTAATCTCCAATGCAGACAAAGACCCCATCAAAAAGGAGAATTTCAGACCAATATCCCTGATGAATATGGATTCCAAAATCCTCAATAAAACCCTAGCTAATAGGATTCAACAATACATTAAAAAGATCATTCACCACGACCAAGTGGGATTTATCCCCGGGATGCAAGGGTGGTTCAACATTCGCGAATCAATCAATGTGATAGAACACATTAGTAAGAGGAGGGAGAAGAACCATAGGGTCCTCTCAATTGACTCAGAAAAAGCATTTAACAGAATACAACATCCTTTTCTGATTAAAACTCTTCAGAGTATAGGGGTAGAGGGAACATTCCTCAAGTTCATAAAATCCATCTATGAAAAACACACAGCAAATATCATCCTCAATGGGGAAAAGCTGGGAGCCTTTCCCTTAAGATCAGGAACACATCAAAGATGCCCACTCTCACCACTATTGTTCAACATAGTACTACAAGTCCAAGCAACAGCAATCAGACAACAAAAAGAAAATGTATTCAAATTGACAAAGAAGAAGTCAAAATCTCTCTTTTCACAGAGGACTTGATACTTTATGTGGAAAACCCAAAAGACTGCATCCCCAAATTAGTAGAACTCATACAGCAATTCAGGAATGTGGCAGGATACAAAATCAAGGCACAGAAATCAGTTGCTTTCTTATACACTAACAATGCAACTGTAGAAAGAGAATTTAGAGAAAGGATTCCATTTACAATAGCACCAAAAACCATAAGATACCACGGAATAAGCCTAACCAAAGAGGTAAATGATCTATACTCTAGGAACTACAGAACACTCATGAAATTTATGGAAGAAGAAACAAAAAGATGGAAAAACATTCCATGCTCATGGATCGGAAGAATAAACATTGCTAAAATGTCTATGCTACCCAGAACAATCTATACCTTCAACGCCATCCCAATCAAAGGTCCAGTGATATTTTTAAATGTGCTAGAACAAACAATCCTAAAATTTGTATGGAATCAGAAAAGATCCCAAATTGCCAAGGAAATGTTGAAAAAGAAAAACAAAGCTGGGGGCATCACGTTGCCCAATTTCAAGCTATATTAGAAAGCTGTGATCACCAAGACAGCATGGCACTGGCACAAAAACAGACATACAGACCAACGGAACAGAGTAGAGAGCCCAGAAATGGACCCTCAACTCTGTGGTCAAATAGTCTTTGAAAAGGCAGGAAAAAAAACATGCAATGGAAAAAAGATGGTGCTGGGAAAATTGGACAGGCTCATGCAGAAGAATGAAACTCGACCATTCTCTAACACCATACACAAAGATAAACTCAAAATGGATGACAGACCGCAATGTGAGACAGGAATCCATCAAAATCCTAGAGAAGAACATGGGTAGTAACCACTTTGACATCACCCACAGCAACTTCTTTCAAGATACATCTCCGAAAGGTAGTGAAACAAAAGCAAAAATGAACTTTTGGGACTTCATCAAGATAAAAAGCCTCTGTGCATCAAAGGAAACAGTCAAAAAAAGGAAGAGGCAACCCACAGAATGGGAGAAGATATTTGCCAATGACACTACAGATAAAGAGGGCTGGTATCTATAAAGAACTTCTCAAACTCAACACCCAAAAAACCAATTATCAAGTCAAAAAATGGGCAGAAGATATGAAAAGACACTTCTCTGAAGAAGACATACAAATGGCTAACAGACACATGAAAAAATGTTCATCATCATTAGCCATCAGGGAAATTCAAATCAAAACCACGTTGAGATACCACCTTACACCAGTTAGAATGGCAAAAATGGACAGGGCAAGAAACAACAAATGTTGGAGAGGTTCACCTCTTACACTGTTGGTGGGAATGCAAGTTGATATTATATTTCATGTCAAAAACCCAAAAGACTCTACCCCCAAATTACTAGAACTCATATAGCAATTCAGTAATGCGCCAGGATACAAAACCAATGCACAGAAATCAGTTGCTTTCTTATACACTAAGATTGTACCTGTACAAAGAGAAATTAGAGAAATAATTGCCTCATTTACAATAGCACCAAAAAACATAAGATACCTTGGAAAATCCTAACCAAAGAGGTAAAGGATCTATACCTTAGAAACTACAGAAAACTCATGAAAGAAATTGAAGAAGACACAAAAAGATGGAAAAACATTCTATGCTCATGGATCGGAAGAAAAATGTTAAAATGTCTATGCTACCCAGAGCAATCTATACCTTCAGTGCCATCCTGATCAAAATTCCAATGGCATTTTTCAAAGTGATGGAAAAAACAATCCTAAAATTTGTATGGAATCACAAAAGACCCCAAATCACCAATGAAGTGTTGAAAAGGAAAAACAAAGCTTGGGGCATCACGTTGCCTGATTTCAAGCTATATTACAAGCTGTGATCACCAAGACAGCATGGTACTGGGACAAAAATAGACACATAGACAAAATGGAACAGAATAGAGTCCAGATATGGACCCTCAACTCTATGGTCAAGTAATCTTCGACAAAGCAGCTAAATATATACAATGGAAAAAGGGCAGTCACTTCAACAAATGGTGCTGGGAATATCGGACAGCTATACAGAGAAGAATGAAACTAAACCATTCTCTTACACCGTACACAAAGATAAACTCAAAATGGATGAAAGACCTCAATGTGAGACAGGAATCCATTAAAATTCTAGAGGAGAATATAAGCAGTAACCTCTTCAACATCGGTCACAGCAACTTCTTTCAAGATACATCTCCGAAGACAAGGGAAACAAAATTGAAAATGAACTTTTGGGACTTCATCAAGATAAAAAGCTTCTTCTGCACAATGAAGGAAACAGTCAACAAAACAAAGAGGCAGGGGCACCTGGGTGGCTCAGTCAGTTAAGCGTCTGCCTTCGGCTCAGGTCGTGATCCCAGTGCCCTGGGATCGAGCCCCATATCAGCCTCCCTGCTGAGCTTCTCCATCTCCCGCTCTCCCTGCTTGTGTTCCCTCTCTCACTGTGTCTCCTCTGTCAAATAAATAAATAAAATTTAAAAAAAAAAAAACAAAGAGGCAACCTACAGAATGGGAGATTTTTGCAAATGACAGTACAGACTAAGGGCTGATATCCAAGATCTATAAGGAACTTCTCAAACTCAACACCCAAAAAACAAATAATCAAGTAAAAAATGGGCAGAAAACATGAAAGACACTTCTCCAAAGAGGACATACAAATGGACAACAGACACATGAAAAAAATGTTCATCATAGTTAGCCATCAAAGAAATTCAAATCAAAACTACACCAGTTAAATGGCAAAAATTGACAAGGCAAGAAACAACAAATGTTGGAGAGGTTGTGGAGAAAGGGGAAGCCTCTTGCACTGTTGGTGGGAATGCAAGTTGGTACAGCCACTTTGGAATAGTGTGGAGGTTCCTCAAAAACTTAAAAATAGAGCTGCCTTATGACCAAGCACTTGCACTCCTGGGTATTTACCCTATTGAGAGATGTAGTGAAAAGAAAGGCCATATGCACCCCAATGTTCATAGCAGCACGTCTGCAATAGCCAAACTGTGTAAAGAGCCAAGATGCCCTTCAACAGACGAAAGGATAAAGAAGATGTGGTCCATATATACAATGGAATATAATTCAGACATCAGAAAGGAGGATTACCCCACTTTTCACAAACATGGATGGGACTGGAGGAGATTATGTTATGTGAAATAAGACAATGAGAGAAAGTCAATTATCATATTGTTTCATTTATTTGTGGAACATAAGGAATAGCATGAAGCACATTAGGAGAAGGAAGGGAGAAATGAAGGGGCGAAAATCAGATGGGGAGACCAACCATGAGAGAGTATGGACTCCGAGAAACAAACTGACGGTGTTATAAGGGAGAGGGGTGGGGGGGATGGGATAATTGGGTGATGGGTATTATTAAGGCGGGCAAATATTGCGTGGAGCACTGGGTGCTATACGTAAACAATGAATCATGGAACACTTCATCAAAAACTAATGAGATACTGTATGGTGACTAACATAACATAATAAAAAATAAATTAAATAATCTTCTTATAATTACCTATTGAAAATAAATTTAAATTCACTATAATTAAAAAACCTAGGGGATACAGCAAGTAGTTCCTAAAAAGGAATTACATAGCAGTCCAAACCTCTCTCAAAACAATTCAGAAAAATTCCAAATACACAAACTAACCTTACACCTAAAGGACCTAGAGAAAGAACAGTAAATGAAGCCTAGACCAAGCAGAAGAGAAACAAGAAAGAGTAGAGCAGAATTCAATGAAATAGTAAGTAGAGGAGTAGTAGAACATATCAACGAAACTAGAAACTGGTCCTTTGAAAGAATTAATAAGATCAGTAAACCTCTGCCCAGACTTATCCAAAGGAAAAGAGAAAAGACACAAATTAATAAAATCAGTAATGAAAGGGGATAGATAATGACCAACACCGAGGAAATACAGACAATTTTAAGAACATATTATGAACAGCTATACACCATCAAATTAAATATCTGTAAGAAATGGATGAACTCTTAGAAAGTTATAAATTACCAAGAAAGAAACAGGAAGAGAGAAAATCTGACCAGAACAATAACTAGCAAGGAATTTGAAACAGTAATCACACACCTTCCAGAAAACAAGAGTCCATGGCCATATGTCTTTCCAGGGGAATTCTACCAAACATTTAAATAAGAAATAATACCTATTCTATTGCTGTTGGTTTATTTTTCAAGATTTTATTTATCAGAGAGAAAGAGAGAGAGCACAAGCAGGGGGAGCAGCAGGCAGAGGAAGAGAAAGAAGCAGGATCCCCTGAGTAGGGAGCCTGAAGTAGGCCTTGATCCCAGGACCCTGGGATCATGACCTGAGCCAAAGGCAGAAGCTTAACTGACTGAGCCACCCAGGTGCCCCTGAAGTTGTTTCAAAAAATAGAAATGGAAGGAGAACTTCCAAACTCGTTCTATGAGGCCAGCATTACCTTGATCCCAAAACCAGATATAGACCCCATCAGAAAGGAGAATTTCAGTCATATATCCATGAAGAAAATGGATGGCAAAATGCTCAGCAAGTTAGTAGGCAATAGAATCCAACAGTATATTAAAAAGTTTGTTCTGCATGACCATGAGGGTTTTACTCCTGGGCTACAAGGGTGGTTCAACATTGGCAAGTCAAACAGCATGCTAGAACACATTAATAAAAGAAGAGACAAGAATCTCTCAATTGATACAGAAAAAGCATTTGACAAAATACAACATCCTTTCCTGATTAAAACTCTTCAAAGTGTAGGGGTAGAGGGAACCTACCTCCATATCATAAAAGCCACCTGTAAAAAGCCCACAGCAAATATCATTCTCAATGGGGAAAACTAAGAGCTTTTCCCTTAAGGTTAGGAACACAAAAGTGATGCCCACTTTCACCACTCTTGTTCAATATAGTACTAAAAGTCCTAGCCCCAGCAATCAGACAACAAAAAGAAATAAAAGGCATTCGAATTTGCAAAGAAGTCAAACTCTGTCTCTTCGCAGATGACATACCCAAAAAACTCCTCAGAATTACTAGACCTCATACAACAATTCAGCAACGTGGCAGGATACAAAGTCAATGCACAGAAATCAGTCACTTTTCTATATACTAACAATGTGTCTGAAGGAAGAGAAATTAAGGAATTGATCCCATTTGCAACTACAGCAAAAATCATAGGATACTGTCGACCTCAGAGAGTTGGGGACCTGGGGTGGTGAAGGAACTGAGGAAAAGAGACGACAGTATAGCGAGGCACAGGGGACCCCAAGCAAACAGGCTGAGGTCCCGAGGTTTATTTTCCATAATCTAATATACCTTCTACAATGATATAGATCTCTAATGATTTACAGCAGGGGCTTAGTAAGGCACATTCTCCCAAGTACACAGGGTTAGTTAAGTGAAGCAGCGGGAGTGGAGAAGGAATAAAGAAATCTGTAACTGGCTGTGATCAATTAATTGTAAACACCATTGTACTCAGACCTTAACACAAGATGAGAACAAAGAAGCAAATGCACAGTGTGCTCTTTACAGCTGGCTTCCTATCTACAAAGCATCTTCTGCTATGTACTTTAGAACAGACCACACACATCCCAAGGGCATTTCACTCTGATCCTTTCAGGTTATTTTTAACCCTGCAATCTCGAGTTTTCTCAGAGATCTCAGAGTCTGAACGAACATGCACCAGTGGTCGTTGTGGCGTTCTGTTTCCCACAGCTCCCCCTTTCTTTTTTCAAAACAGCCACTGCCATAAGCACTCTGTGATGGAGGTTTTGGGCATTCACTCGTTTTTAGAGGGTACAGTATCCTATGAGAAATATAAGGCAACATATTAAAATTGCAAAAAGTGAGCTGCTACTAAAACTATGGGTGATACCCTGCCACCATCCCCAGGGATCCAGAACTTCCAGCACACGAGTGATATCAGAGGCTAGTTGCCCATATTGAGTTTTGGGAGGGCATTTTTAAAGGTCTCAAACATCTCTTGTTGTAGAGTCTGAATGTCTAGGGATAAATTACCACGGATGTTTTGTAAGTGATATTTAATTTGTTCCCAAGTGTGTTTGGAAACATTAAAGGGATAGGGAGTCACGATCCCTACCGTGTCCCTATCCAGTCCAGATCGGACTGGAATTCCAATCACACTTAAGAAAAACTTGCTGTTGTAAGTCAATAAGTTGATCCCCTATCCATTTTACGGCTTTTTGCAATTCGCTAACCTTTGACTGTAATTCTTTATCCAGTTTGCTCTGCGTGAGCCAGAGGTTGTGTGATTTTTCTTGCCAGGTTTTGACAAAGTCGCAAGTCTGCAAGGACGTTTGCAGGGCCACCCCAGCTGTTGCTGCTATTGTGGCAATACCAATCAGCCCCAGAATGACAAGTACTAGTGTAGCTACAAAACGTCATCCGTGGGAAAGTAACTCACTCAACATTTTTAACATGAGACCTTCAACAGTGTTTTCTTCCCATCTTCTTGTGAGATTTACCAGAATCCCAACCCCCATATGGGCCTGGAGAAGAAGGATGGAATCCATACTGCTGTTAAAAGGGATGGTACGATTAAGACGAGTATACAACCAGGAGTTGTGTAGTATAATTGTATACTATGCTCCTCATAGTATAGTTAGCTTCTATTCCTCCTATTGCGATGAGATAAGGTAAATGAACACAGGCTTGTATGGATCTCGAAGAATTGTAAGTAAACCAATAATTACTCAAAGACTGAGATGCCCCTGAGAAATTTCCTGCATAAAACTATAAAGATGCCAGTGCAGCTGGGAGCTTCCAAAGATCCCAATTTTCTGGCCCCACATGGTCTTTATTGGTTACCAAAGGAGGCTGAGGAGGTGCCAGTCCTCCTTCATGCCATGCCGTTAACCCTTTAGTATGATGAAGGGTATAAGTACCATGGTCAGTGTGATTCCACCTAATATTAGTAATGTAACCACATATGGTGCTATTCACATCCTCAGAACAGTTATTTAAAAACTTCCCGTGGGGGCCCCAATCTACCACCATTCTATTATTTAACAGAAGGATTTTTCCATGGGAACCCTACAGCGGGACCAGTATATAGGCTCAAAAACATAATGTTTATAGGAGATTGAAGTACAGACAGTATCATCAGATTTTCCCAATGTGTTAGTTGTGTTGACCTCACTAAAATTAAATGATAATCGGTCTTTATTCCCAAGGTTCTGTATGATTTGGTCAGGGGAAGGATATGGGCCCAAGTTCGTTGGTGAAGGGGGAGACATATTTTTTTTCTGTCCTAAGCATAAGGGTAATGTTTCAAATCCCAAAGAGATATTCATAAGGGTCCCTTCTTCTTCTGGTTTATATGGGGGTACAGAGGACCAAGGTGCTGGGAGATGAGTAGAGTCATTTGTAAAAAAGTAGATCCATATTCTGTCCATTCAACTAGACGCAATAAGGGAGGATGGGGTACATATGCCCAGTAGGTGTGTTTTTCACCTACCGCAGCGGAGCATGTCACCACCACTAACATAGCCAGGAACAAATGTTCAGGGGTTTTGATAGATCTGGTCGTCTCCTGGACTCGCTCCGCCCTCTGAGGGAGGGTCTTCAGTTGCGCCCAATTTGGGGGTGTTGTCGGGGGCAATTTTCATTTTTGAGGTCTCTTCAAGGAGAGTGTTGCCATCTCTTGGACAGGGGGTTGGGTAGTCAATCCCTGAAGCAGCTGAGAGAAGTCTTTTGTTGTCTTTATTGCTGGTCCTGGGCTGGACTTTCCAAAGAGGTATCCAAATTGCTTGATTGGATCCATCTGGAATGACACAAGCATAACCAGGGCCTTGAGTAATTAAATTCCTGGGCAACCAATTATTTTCCTCATTTTTTAGCCACACGGTTGTGTCCTGAGTTGAGATTGAGGCTGGCAAGAAATGTTTGTCAACTCTAATATATGGTTCTCCTTGGGCTAAATTTAAAAAATTTAAAACAAATAAGGTTTGTGCTATGACGTCTCAGGGAGCGATGCCCCCTTACTTTTTAGACATAGTTTTATGGAGTTGTTTTTTAATGGTGGCATGCACCCTCTCCACTACAGCTTGTCCCTGAGGATTATAAGGAATACCTGTGATATGCTGTATTTGCCATTCTGCAAGGAATTCTTGTACTTTATTGCTAGTATATGCTGGGCCATTGTCTGTCTTGATACAAGTAAGTAACCCCATAATAGCAAAACATTCAAGCAAATGAGAAATTACATGCCTAGCCTCTTCTGCCACCAAAGGAGTAGCATGAAGAAATCCTGAAAAGGTGTCTATTGTGACATGAATATATGAGAGGAGTCCGAAAGTGGGAAAATGAGTAATGTCCATGTGCCAAATACAATCAGGAGCTGTGCCTCTGGGATTGATGCCCGCCAGATGCTCAATTAAATGTAGAGGTCGACAAATAGGACAGGAAGAGACTATTGGCCTGGCAGAGCGCAAGAGTATTTTATAGTGTGAATGAAGGCAGTTGGCGTTGGTATGAGGATGGGCATGTTCTGCTTGTGGAGTTTCAAAAGTGTAGCCAATAAATCAGCAGACTGATTTCCCTGTGTAAGAGGGCCAGGGAGGTTAGAATGAGAGCAGATATGAGTAATGAACAAAGGGTGAGTTCGAGATTGAATTTCTAATTGTAATTCCTGAAGCAAAGGGTTAATGATAGAATGAGTTGTGGAAATAGGAGCTGTTTCCAAAGGCGCAAAAATGCCAACTACATAAGCAGAATCAGATACGATATTTATAGAATAACAAACATTCTGCAATAAGAACAATAAAGCTGCAAGTTCGACCTGTTGAGCAGAAGTGTAAGGGGTTTTTATGGAGCGCTGAATAGCAGGGCCCCAGACTCTGGCACGCCCGGAGGAAGAGCCATCAATTAAGTATGTAGGAGCTGAGGGGATTGGGGCGTTATAAACTACGCGATCTATAACCCAGGCAGTGCACTTTAGGAAGTCCCATACTTTACCTGACCGATAGTGGCAACCTATGCGCCCAGGATAATCAGCAAGAGATATTTGCAGATCAGTAGAGAAAGGAAGGACTTCCTTAGAAGATGTGGAAGAGATAGGTAAAACAATGAGTGCTGGGTCAAAACCAAGAATTTGAATAGAATGCTTTCATCCTTGGAGAATGAGTGAAGAGACAAGAGATAGATATGGAGTAACAGTTCGAGAAGTTTTTGTACGTAAAGTCACCCATTCGAGAGGTTTTTCTTCTTGTGCTATGACACCAGTCGGAGAATGAAGGGTAGGGGAAATAAGAAGAAGCAGGGGGAGAGAATCATCATACCTGTAAGCCAAGGCAGTTTTTAATCGCTCCTCAACAAACTGCAGTTCAGCCTCTGCCTCTGAGGATAGAGTGCGAGGACTATCTAAAGCAGAATGACCTTATAAAGTGTTAAATAAATTTTGTAATTTATAAGTTGGAATCCCTAGGAGAGGGCGAATCCAATTAATGACTCCTAGGAGTTTCTGAAAATCGTTAAGTGTAAGGATGGTATCCCTATGAATTTGCATTGTTTGAGATTTCACTGTGGTTCTATCTACCACAGTGCCTAGATAAGAAGTCAGAGTAGTTTGGATTTTCTCCGGGGCTATTATGAGACTGGCGGAAGTCAAATGTTGGGAAGTGGCTTGATACACCTTTTGAAATTCTGTTTCAGTTTGTGATGCCAGCAAAATATCATCCACATAATGAATGATATAGGATTGAGGATAATGATCTCTTACAGGTCTGAGGACCTGGCCAACACAATACTGACACATGGTAGGAGAATTAGTTATGCCTTGTGGCAAAACTTTCCATTGATATCGTCTCTTTGGTTCCTTATTGTTAGTGCTGGGAATAGAAAAGGCAAATTTCTCCTTATCCTCAGGGTGAATGGCTATGGTATAGAAAGTCCTTAAGGTCTATTATTATCAATGGCCATTGTTCGGGAATGGTTGTAGGAGTAGGTAACCCAGGCTGCAAGGCACCCAGAGGCTCCATGATGGCGTTAACATTCCAAAGGTCTATTAAGAGCCCCTACTTACCTGATTTCTTTCTGATAACGAAAACAGGAGCGTTCCAAGGAGATTGCGAATGCTCTATATGTCCTGCCTGCAATTGCTCTTGAATAATTTGTTCTAAGCCCTACAATTTTTCTATCAGAAGGAGCCATTGAAGAGTCCAAGCTGGGGAGGAAGTTTTACATGTTATTTTAATAGGGGCAGGCCTCTTTTCCTCAGTGGCCCCTAGAAAAACGGGTAACCCAGTCCAGCCCTATGAGTTTGTCCTTGGGCAATGATAGGCTCCGTGATTTCTTGATGTTGTCTGTCTAAGCCCTATCCTGGTTTATAGCCCATTTTTGTCATGATTTGATTAGCTGGTTGACGTGGGGGATGATTAACTTGGCTCCCCATTGTTGCAAGAGATCCCTTCCCCAAAGATAAATGGGGGTATTTAAGATGAAAGGCTGGATAACTCCATCTAATCCATCTGGTCCCTCACATTTAAGTGGCACACTACTTCGTCAAGTTTCTTCTGCCGTCACAAAACCTATTCCTTCTACTGAACTAGAGGTTGCTTGCGTGGGCCAAGTATTAGGCCAATGCTGGGAGGCTATTACTGAAATATTGGCTCGAGAGTCTACTAGACCTGAGAAAGTCCTTCCTCTAATTTTAAGAGTCATAGAAGGACAATAAGTCTGAGTTAATAATGAAGCCCATTTAACCATGAGAGGATCAGTACTACCAAATCCTCCTCGTCTGATCTGTTGGGACTGACCAATTTGTACATAGGGCAATAATATTAACTGAGCAATTCTATCTCCTCCCTTAAATGTCCAAGGAACCCGAGTCTGTGCGACCACCATTATTTCTCTGTCATAGTCAGAATCTATTACTCCAGTCATCACCTGGATTCCTTTAAGATTTGGGCTAGATTTTCTTCGCACAAGACTCACCATTCCTCTTGGTAAAGATCTGTAATAACCTGTGGGTATTTTTTGAGGCCCGAGACCAGGGTGAAGACTTACTGTGGTTAAATATACTGTGACACTTCCCTGGGTAGCGGGACTGAGGGATAACATGGAGGGTTTATGTGTGCAGCAGGAAGTTGCTGCTGGAGAGGTGACATATTGAATCCTCCGTTGTTGTTTGGGGCCCGGGGGTGGCCCCTCATCCTGTTTCCCAACCTTAATGGGAGTGGGTTACCTTGCCTGTCAAATTTGGATTTGCATTCCTTGGCCCAATGATTGCCTTTGCCACAACGAGGGCAGAGGTTAGGGGCGGTATTAAAAGGAGAATTGGCTCTAGGTTGGGGGGCTTTATGGCATTCCTTCTTGACATGTTCTATTTTTCCACAATTATAACATTTTATATCCTATTGTTTTTGTAGGGCCATGAGCTGAAGGGAAGCTATCTGAGCTTGATGTGTAAGAGTGCCAATATTTCTACATAGATGAAGATAATCGAGAATACCTCCTGTTTCTCTATGTGGCCAAATGGCTGCTTGGCAGTCATCATTAGCATTATCAAAAGCAAGCTGTCTTAGCAAGTGCTCTTTAGCAGGTTTATTATCAACGTGGTGGCCAATAGCTCCTTCAAACCGAGAAATAAAATCAGTATATGCTTCTGTAAGGCCTTGCACAATTTTTATATAACTTTGCCCCACTTCCCCTGAAGAGGTTAGCTTTTCCCAAGCTGCAAGGGTGATTTCAGATACTTCCACTGCGGCTGCAAGCAGAGTGTACACCAAACGCTTTCGAATATCTGAAAAGGGGACAGAGCCAGTGAGTATTTCAAAAGAAATATGATGCATGGCTGGGATAGCCGATTCGCCTGGGCTTTCATATAGGCAGCATCCAATAACCACATTTTCCATTGTAATAAATCCTGTGGTTTAAGGCAAGACTGCACAACTGCATGCCAATTATGAGGGATCCATTCCCCAGAATTTACCCAAGCTTTCAAAATCTCTATACTGTAACGGGCTGTGGGTCCATACAAGTGGCAAACCTTCTCTAGTTCCCTTAAAGCACTTAAATCTAATCCCTCATAGATGGGACCAGCAGCTTGTGTTTGGTCTATAGGGAAAGCCATAGATCATTAGCCCCTTGCCGTCAAAGTTCCTTTTCGAGAGGTGAGAGAGCTAGAGAAGATCATTTGAGAGGGAATAAATCTACTGTGGAGGGAGGTTGATCATCTTCGGTGGGGTCCTCCAATAAAAGCGGAGGGGCCGTGGGTGACGGCCGGGATTGTGAAGCCGTGAAATTTTTTTTACTTTCAGTCTTAGCCTTTTCTAAAGTCTCATCGTCTAATTCATATGTATGTAAAGAGTTGGTAGTTTCTTTAGCAACTTCAGCCAAGGATAACTTATCCCCAATTTCCATACACATTTTGAACCTAAAGATACATCCAGACTGAAAGAGAAGGGGTGCAGATCCATCTTCCATGCAAGTGGACCTCAAAAGAAAGGTGGGGTAGCAATTCTCATATCAGACAAATTAGATTTTAAACTAAAGACTGTAGTTAGAGACACAGAAGGACACTATATCATTATTAAAAGGTCTCTCCAACAAGAAGATCTAACAATTGTAAATATCTACACCCCCAAAATGGGAACAGCCATCTACATAAGCGAACTGTTAACCAAAATAAAGAGTCGTATTGATAACAATACGTTAATTTTAGGAGACCTCAATACTCCACTCTCAACAATAGACAGATCATCTAAGCAAAAAATCAAGACAGAAACAAGAGCTTTGAATGACACACTGGACCAGATGGACCTCATAGATATATAGAGAACATTCCACCCTAAAAACACAGAATACTCATTCTTCTTGAGCGCACATGGAACTTTCTCCAGAATAGACCACATACTGTGTCACAATCAGGTCTCAACCAATACCAAAAGATTGAGATTATTCCCTGTATATGCTCAGACCATAATGCTTTAAAACTCAATCATAAGAAAGTTTTGGAAGAAATTCAAAAACTTGGAAACTAAAGGCCACTCTGCTTAAGAATGTTAGTGTCAACAATGAAATCTAAGAAGAATTAAAAAAATTTATGGAAACCAATGGGAATGAAAACACATCGTTCCAAAACCTATGGAATGCTGCAAAGGTGGTCCTAAGGGGGAAATACATAGCCATCCAGGCCTCACTCAAAAAAATAGAAAACTCCCGATTTCACAAACTAACTCTACACCTTAAAGAACTAGAGCAAAACCAACAAACGATGCCTAAGCCACACATTATAAGAGAAATAATTAAGATTACAGCAGAGATCAATGAATTAGAAACCAGAAACACAGTGGATCAGATCAACTAAACTAGAAGCTGGTTCTTTGAAAGAATAAATAAGATTGAAAAACTACTGGCCAGACTTATCCAAAAGAAAAGAGAAAGGAACCAAAATTAATAAAATGATGAATGAAAGGGGAGAGATCATGACTAACACCAAGGAAACAGAAACAACTATTAGAAATTATAATCAGCAACTATATACTAATAAAAATGAGCAATCTGGAGGAAATCAGTGCCTTCCTGGAAAACTATAAACTGCCAAGATTGAAAAAGGAAGAAATTGACAACCTGAATAGGCCAATAAACAGTAATGAGTTTGAAGAGGGGATCAAAAACCTCCCATAAAACAAGAGTTCAGGGCCTGAGGGATTCCCTGGGGAATTCTACCAAACTTTCAAAGAAGAAATGATACCTATTCCTGAAGGGGTTCAAAAAATAGAAACAGAAGGAAAACGTTCAGACCTATTCTATGAGGCCAGCATTACCTTAATCCCCAAACCAGGCAAAAAAACCCATCAAAAGGAAAAGTTCAGACCGATATCGGGGTGAATATGGATTCCAAAATCCTCAACAAAATCCTAGCTAATAGGATCCAACAATACATTAAAAGGATCATCCACCACGACCAAGTGGGATTTATCCCCAGAACTCAAGGGTGGTTCAACATTCACAAATCAATCAGTGCTATAGAACACATTAATAAGAGGAGAGAGAGGAACCATATGGTCCTCTCAATTGATGCAGAAAAAGCATTTGACAAAATACAACATCCTTTCCTGATTAAAACTCTTCAGAGTATAGGGGTAGAGGGAACATTCCTCAAGTTCATAAAATCCATCTATGAAAAACACACAGCAAATATCATCCTCAATGGGGAAAAGCTGAGAGCCTTTGCCTTAAGATCAGGAACACGTCAAAGATGCCCACTCTCGCCACTATTGTTCAACATAGTACTACAAGTCCAAGCAACAGCAATCAGACAACAAAAAGAAAATGTATTCAAATTGACAAAGAAGAAGTCAAACTCTCTCTTTTCACAAATGATATTATCCTTTATGTGGAAAACCCAAAAGACTCCACCCCCAAATTACTAGAACTCATACAGCAATTCAGGAATGTGGCAGGATACAAAAACAATGCACAGAAATCAGTTGCTTTCCTATACAATAACAGTGCAACTGTAGAAAGAGAAATTAGAGAAATAATCACCTCCATTTACAATAGAACCAAAAACCATAAGATACCTTGGAACAAACCTAACAAAAGAGGTAAAGGATCTCTACTCTAGGAACTACAGAACATTCTTGAAAGAAATTGAAGAAAAATATTCCATGCTCATGGATCAGAAGAATAAACCTTGTTAAAATGTCTATGCTACCCAGAGCAATCTATACCTTCAATGCCATCCCAATCAAAAGTCCAGTGACTTTTCTCAAAGTGCTGGAACAAACAATCTTAAAATTTGTATGGAATCAGAAAGACCCCGAATCACCGAGGAAATGTTGAAAAAGAAAAACAAAGCTGGGGACATCACGTTGCCCGACTTCAAGCTATATTAGAAAGCTGTGATCACCAAGACAGCATGGTACTGGCACTAAAACTAGACCAATGGAACAGAATAGAGAGCCCAGATATGGACCATTAACTCTATGGTCAAATAATTTTCAACAAAACAGCAAAAAAATATGCATTGGACAAAAGACAGTCTCTTCAATAAATGGTGCTGGGAAAATTAGACAGGCACATGCAGAAGAATGAAACTCGACCATTCCCTAACACCATACACATAGATAAACTAAAAATGGATGAAAGACCTCAATGTGAGACAGGAATCCACCAAAATCCTAGAGAAGAACATAGGCAGTAACCACTTTGACATCGCCCACAGCAACTTCTTTCAAGATACATCTCCAAAGTGAAACAAAAGCTAAAACGAAATTTTGGGACTTCATCAAGATAAAAGGTTTCTGGACAACAAAGGAAACAGTCAAAAAAACGAAGAGGCAACCCACAGAATGGGAGAAGGTATTTGCAAATGACTCTAAAGAGAAAGGTCTGGTATCCAAGATCTATAAAGAACTCAAACTCAACACCCTAAAAACAATCAAGTCAAAAAATGGGCAGAAGACATGAAAAGACACTTCTCTGAAGAACACATACAAATGACTAACAGACACATGAAAACATTTTCATCATCATTAGCCATCAGGAAAATTCAAATGAAAACCACATTGAGATACCACGTTACACCAGTTGGAATGGCAAAAATAGATAGGGAGAGAAACCACAGATCTTGGAGAAGTTGTGGAGAAAGGGGAACCCTCTTACACTGTGGGTGGGAATGCAAGTTGGTACAACCACTTTGGAAAACAGTGTGGAGGTGCCTCAAAAATTTAAAAATAGAGCTGCCCGATGACCCAGCAATTGCACTCCTGGGTATTACACTGAAGACACAGATGTAGTGAAAATAAGGGCCATATGCACCCCAAAGTTCATAGCAGCAATGTCCACAATAACCAAATTGTGGAAAGAGCCGAGATGCCCTTCAACAGATGAACGGATAAAGATGTGGTCAATATATAAAATGGAATGTTACTCAGCCATCAAAAAGATGAATACCCAAATTTTACATCAACATGGATGGGACTGGAAGAGATTATGCTAAGTGAATAAGTCAAGCAGAGGAAGTCAATTATATGGTTTCAGTTATTTGTGGAACATAAGGACTAGCATGGAGAACATTAGGAGAAGGAAGGGATAAATGGGGGGGGGGAGTCAGAGGGAGAGATGAACCATGAGAGACTATGGACTCTGAGAAATAAACAGGGTTTTAGAGGGGAGGGGGAGGGGGAGGGGTTAGCTCAGTGATGGGTAGTAAGGAGGGCACATACTGCATGGAGCACTGGGTGTTATACAAAAACAAAGGATCGTTGATCACCACATCAAAAACTAATGATGTATTGTATGTTGACTAACATAACATAATTAAATTAAATTAAATTAAATTTTTAAAAAGGGAACTAATTAAGATTAAAGCAGAGATCAATGAATTAGAAACCAGAAACACAATAGATCAGATCAACGAAACTAGAAGTTGGTTCTTTGAAAGAATTAATAAGGTCGATAAACCACTTGCCAGACTTATCCAAAAGAAAAGACAAATGTCCCAAATTAATAAAATTATGAATGAAAGGGGAGACATTACGACTAACACCAAGGAAATAGAAACAATTATTAGAAATTATTATCAACAACTATATGCCAATAAACTGAGCAATCTGGATGAAACGGATGCCTTCCTGGAAACCTATAAGCTGCCAAGACTGAAACAGGAACAAATTGACAACTTCAATAGGCCAATAACCAGTAACGAGATTGAAGCAGTGATAAAACCTCCCAAAAAGCAAGAGTCCAGGGCCTGATGGATTCCCTGGGGAATTCTACCAAACATTCAAAGAAGAAATAATACCTATTCTACAGAAGGTATTTAAAAAAATAGAAACAGAAGGAAAGCTTCCAGACTCATCTATGAGGCCAGCATTACCTTAATCCCCAAACCAGGCAAAGACCCAATCAAAAGGAGAATTTTAGACCGATGACCCTGAGGAATATGGATTCCAAAATCTTCAACAAAATCCTTGCTAATAGGAACCAACAATAGAGTAAAAGGATCATCCACCATGACCACGCCTTTCCCTTAATATCAAGAACACGTCGAGGGTGCCCACTCTTGCCACTATTGTTCAACATAGTCCTGGAAGTCCTAGCAACAGCAATCAGATAACAAAAAGAAATAAAAGTTATTCAAATTGGCAAAGAAGTCCAACTCTCTCTTTTCACAAATGATATGATCTTTTATGTGAAAACCCAAAAAACTCCATCCCCAAATTACTAGAACTCATACAGCAATTTAGTAATGTGGCAATTTTTGGTGTGTGTGTGTGTGTGTGTGTGTGTGTGTGTGTGTGTGTATAAAAGTTGTTCTCGCTTTAGAATTTTCAGATACAGTTTCTTCCAACAGACAAAAATATACCCTAAATCTCTATGTATGGCTTTGTTTTGGTCTCCTGCTTGATCACATCTCTCCCCTTTTTTTTTAAATTTCTCTTCTTTTTTCAACAAACTTCTTATCTATTCCTTTTATAAATTCTTTTATAATTTTCATTTCACAGTCATATTCCACCCCCTCATCGTATTTTCCCTTACTTTGGACATACATAAGCTTTTCTTTCTTTAAAATTTTAGGAGGCACTTTCTTCTAACAGACCAAAATATGCACCAAATCTAGGGTGTGGCACTGATCTATGCACCAGCCTGATCGTATTTGATCATATTCTGTTTTTTTGTTTGTTCTTTTGTTTGTTTGTTTATCTTTTTCTTTTTCTTTTTTTTTCACTTTTTTCTTTCTTTCCTTTCTTTTCCCCTGTGTTTCGGTCTCTACTGATTTGTTTAGTGTATATTTTTCTGGGGTTGTTGTTACCTTGTTAGCATTTTATTCTCTCATTCACGTAATCTGCTCTGGACAAAATGACAAGACGGAAAAAAATCACCTCAACAAAAAGAACAAGAGGCAGTACCGACTGCCAGGGACCTAATCAATATGAACATTAGTAAGATGTCGGAACTAGGGTTCAGAATGACGATTTTAAAGATACTAGCTGGGCTTGAAAAAAACATGGAAGATACTAGAGAACCCCTTTCTGGAGAAATAAAAGAACTAAAATCTAACCAAGTCGAAATCAAAAAAGGTTATTAATGAGGTGCAATCAAAAATGGAGGCTCAGATAGGATAAATGAGGCAGAAGAGAGAATTAGTGATATAGAAGACCAAATAATGGAAAATAAAGAAGCTGAGAAAAAGAGAGATAGACAACTACTGGATCACGAGGGCAGAATTCGAGAGATAAGTGATACCATAAGATGAAGCAATATTAGAATAATTGGGATCCCAGAAGAAGAAAATGAGAGAGGAGAAGAAGGTATATTGGAGCAATTCTAGCAGAGAACTTCCCTAATTTGGGGAAGGAAACAGGCATCAAAATCCAGGAGGCACAGAGAACCTCCCTCAAAATCAATAAAAACAACTTACGAGACTCAGAGACAAAGAGAAAAACCTGAAAGCAGCTCGGGAGAAGAGATCTGTAACCTACAATAGTAGAATCATTAGACTGGCAACTGACCTATCCACAGAGACGTGGCAGGCCAGAAAGGACTAGCATGATATATTCAGAGTACTAAATGAGAAAAACATGCAGACAAGAATACTATATCCAGCTAGTTTGTCATTGAAAATAGAAGGAGAGATAAAAATCTTCCAGGACAAACAAAAACTAAAGCAATTTGCAAACACGACACCAGCCCTATAAGAAATAATGAAAGCCATCCTCTAAGCAAAGAGAGAGCCTAAAAGCAACATAGACCAGAAAGGAACACAGACAGTATACAGTAACAGTCACCTTACAGGCAATACAATGGCACTAAGTTCATATCTTTCAATAGTTACCCTGAATCTAAATGGGCTAAATGTCCCAATCAAAAGACACAGGGTATCAGATTGGATAAAAAAGACCCATTGATAAGCTGTCTGCAAGAGACTCATTTCAGACCCAAAGACACCCCCAGATTGAAAGTGAGGGTGTGGAAAACCATTTACCATGCTAATGGACACCAAAAGAAAGCAGGGGTGGCAATCCTTATATCAGACAAATCAGATTTTAAACCAAAGACTGTAATAAGAGAGGAGGAAGGACACTATATTCTCCTTAAAGGGTCTATCCTACAAGAATATTTAACAATTGTAAATATCTATGCCCCTAACATGGGAGCAGCCAATTAAAAACAAATGCAAAGAAACACGTCAAAAACAATACAATAATAGTGGGAGAATTTAACACCACCCTCATCGAAATGGGCAGATCATCTAAGCAAATGATCAACAAGGAAATAGTTTCAATGACACACTGGACCAATTGGACTTCACAGATATATTCAGAACATTCTATCCCAAAGCAACAGAATACACATTCTTCTCTAGTGCCCATGGAACATTCTCCAGAATTCATCACATCCTAGGTCACAAATCAGGTCTCAGCTGGTACCAAAAGATTGGGATCATTCCCTGCGTATTTTCAGACCACAACTCTTTGAAAGTAGAACTTAATCACAAGAGGAAAGTTGGAAAGAACTCAAATACATGGAGGCTTAAGAGCATCCTACTAAAGAATGAATGGGTCAACCAGGAAATTAAAGAAGAATTTAAAAAATTCATGGAAACAAACGAAAATGAAAACACAACTGTTCAAAATCTTTGGGATACAGCAAAGGCAGTCCTAAGAGGAAAGTATATAGCAATACAAACCTTTCTCAAGAAACAAGAAAGGTCTCAAATACAAAACTTAACCCTACACCTAAAGGAGCTGGAGAAAGAACAGCAAATAAAGCCTAAACCCAGCAGGAGAAGAGAAATAATAAAGCTCAGAGCAGAAATCAATGAAATAGAAACACTAGAACAGATCAACGAAACTAGGAGCTTGTTCTTTGAAAGAATTAACAAGATCGATAAACCCCTGGCCAGACTTATCAAAAAGAAAAGAGAAATGACACACACACACAAAAATAAAATCATGAATGAAAGAGGAGAGATCACAACCAACACCAAAGAAATACAAACAATTATAAGAACATATTATGAGCAACTATATGCCAGCAAATTAGATAAACTGGAAATAATGGATGGATTCCTAGAGATGTATCAACTACCAAAACGGAACCAGGAAGAAATAGAAAACCTGAACACAACTATACCCACTAAGGAAACTGAAGCAGGGGTATGTGCACCTCGATGTTTGTAGCAGGAGTGTCCACAATAGCCAAATTATGGACAGTTTCAAGAAGTCCATCGACAGATGAATGGATCAAGAAGTTGTGGTATATAAATACGATGGAATACACCCATCAAAAGGAATGAGATCTTGCCATTTGCAATGACGTGGATGGAAGTGGAGGGTATTTTGCTGAGTGAAATAAGTCAATCAGAGAAAGACATGTATCATATGACCTCACTGATATGAGGAATTCTTAATCTCAGAAAACAAACTGAGAGTTGCTGGAGTGGTGGGGGTGGGAGGGATGGGGTGGCTGAGTGATAGACACTCGGGAAGGGTATGTGCTATGGTCAGCACTGTGAATTGTGTAAGACTGTTGAATCACAGACCTGTACCTCTGAAACCAACAATACATTATATGTTTAAAAAGAAGAAGAAGAAAAAGATAGCAGGAAGGGAAAAATGAAGGGGGGCAAATCGGAGGGGGAGACGAACCATGAAAGACTATGGACTGAGAAACAAACTGAGGGTTCTAGAGGGGAAGAGGGTGGGAGGATGGGTTACCTTTGTGAGGGGCATTAAAGAGGGCATGTACCGAATGGAAAAAAATAATAATCGTCAACAAAATAGGAAAAATATGCAGCGGAAAAAAGAAAGTCTCTTCAATAACTCGTGCTGGGAAAATTGGACAGCCATATGCAAAAGAATGAAACTCAATCATTCTCTAACACCATACACAAAGATAAACTCAAAATGGATGAAAGACCTCAATTTGAGAAAGGTATCCATCAAAATCCTAGGAGAGAACATAGGCAGTAACCTCTTTGACTCGGCCACAGAAACTTCTTTCAAGATATTTCTCCAAAGCTAGTGAAACAAAAGCAAAATGAATTTTTGGGAGTGCATCAAGATAAAAAGCTTCGGCACAGCAAAGGAAACAGTCAACAAAACAAAGAGGCAACCCATGGAATGAGAGAAGATATTTGCAAATGACACTACAAATAAATGGTTGGTATCCAAGATCTATAAAATCTTCTCAAAATCAACACCCAAAAAACAAATAATCAAGTCAAAAAATGGGCAGAAGTCAGGAACAGACACTTGTCAAAAGAAGACATACAAATGGCTAAGAGACAGATGAAAAAGTGTTCATCATCATTAGCCATCAGGGAAATTCAAATCAAAACCACATTGAGACACCACCTTACACCAGTTAGAAGGGCAAAAATTGACAGGACAAGAAACAACAAATATTGGAGGGGTTGGGCAGAAAGGGGAATCCTCTTACACTGTTGGGGGGAATGCAAGTTGGTACAGCCACTTTGGAAAACAGTGTGGAGGTGCCTCAAAAATTTAAAAATAGAGCTACCTTATGACCCAGCAATCACAGTACTGAGTAGTACCCCAAAAACACAGATATAGTGAAAAGAAGGGCCATATGCACCCCAATGTTCATAGCAACTATATTCACAATAGCCAAATGGTGGAAAGAGCCGAGATGTCCTTCAACAGATGAATGGATAAAGATGTGGTCCATATATACAATGAAATATTACTCGGCCATCAGATAAGATGAATACCCAACTTTTAGTTCAACAGGGATAGGACTGACTATAGGAGATTATGCTACGTGAAATAAGTCAAGCAGAGAGAGTCAATTATCATATGGTTTCACTTATTTGTGGAATATAAGGAATAGCATGGAGGACTATAGAAGAAGGAAGGGAAAAATGAAGGGGAGGAAATCGGAGGGAGAGATGAACCATGAGACACTATGGACTCTGAGAGACAAACAGGGTTTTAGAGGGGAAGGGCGAGGAGGGATGGGTCAGCCCGGTGATGGGTATTAAGGAGGGCACAGGCTGCATGGAGCATTCAGTGTTGTACGAAAACCATGAATCGTGTATCATCACATCAAAAACCAATGATGAATTGCATGGTGTCTAACATAACATAATAAAATTAAAAAATAAATAAATAAAAATAAGCAATGTAGAAAAAACATCTTTCAGCTATCTTCTGTTATGCAAAAAGAAATGTTTTAAACTGTATTTATGAAAGAATATTTACGTGCCATATTGGCACACTAAGAAAAACATTATACAGTAATTCCCATTCAAATTACATATTCGTTCATTCAGGTAGAAACATTTACAAATTATGTGTAAAAGCATAAAATTTGTACCAATACATAACTCGAAGAAAGAACATTGTATTTTGGTAAAAACCAGTATTTTTCTACCATCTTTTTTCATGAAGGTTAAAAATGTTTTCAGATGTATGTGTGAAAAAATAAGGAAGGGTCATGTATTTAACTTTGAGAAACAAGTGTGTTAGGAAAGTATTTTCAAGTTATATCTTCATTCATGAAGATGGAAGCATTTTCAAATATACATGTGGAAGCATAAGGAAAGTACCATATAGTTTAATCTAAGAAAGAACACGGCATAGACACCGTCTTTCACCAAACGTTTTCTTTCAGAAAGATAGAAATATTCTCAAATATTTATGGGTAAGTGTAAGGAAAGTGCCTAAGAAAGAACTCTCTGTTGAAAACTCTTTCAAAAATATCTTCTTTCATGAAGATAGAAGGAATTTCAAAATTTATGTGTGTGGAAGCCTAAAGAAAGTGCCAGGCACTAAACGTTAAGAAAGAACATAGTATAGAAATATTTTCAACTAAAATCTTCTTTCATGAAGAGAGAAGCATATAGAAATGGATGTTTGATAATATAAGATAGATGCCATATACTTAACAGAGAGAAACACAACTTTAAATAAAAACCCTTTACCTATCAACTTCATTCATGAAGATAACAACCCTTTTAAATGTACATGGGGAAGCTGAGGAAATATGTCACATACCTAACACTATGGAAGAAAAATGTCTAGGAATGTGGTTACAGTACCGTCTTATTTCATGAAGATAGAAGCATTTTCAAAAGCGTGTCTGAAAGCATAAGGAAAGTTCCATATAAATAATTCTGAGAAAGAAGCCTTTGGAGAACGCAACTTTCTTTTTTTATTTAAATTCAGTTTTTGATATAATGTTCAATGAATCATTAGTTATGTATAACGACCCATGCTCATCATATCACATGGCCTCCTTAATGCCCATCACCCACTTACCCCATCCCCCGCCCCCCCCAAGCCTCCCTATCCTCAACCTTCAGTTTGTTACTTGGAGTCAAAAAATCTCTCATCGTTAGTCTCTCCTTCTGATTTCTTCCCGTTCACTTCTCCCTCCCTTCCCCTCTTGTCCTCTGCCCTATTCCTTACAGTGAAACCATATAATTTTCTGCTTGAATTATTTAACATAACATAATCCCTTCCAGTTCTATCCATGTCAATGTAAATGGTAGGTGTTCATTCTTTCTGATGGTTGAGTAATATTCCATTGTATAAACGGACCACACCTTTTTTATCTATTCATCTTTTGAAACACCTCTTGGCTTCTTCCACGGTTTGGCTCTTGTGGACATTGCTTCTGTGAACATTGGGGTGCAGCTGCCTCTTTTTTCACTACCTCAGTATTTTGGGGTAAGCACCCATAGTGCAACTTCTGGGTCGTAGGATAGCTTGATTTTGAATGTCTTGAGGAACCTCCATACTGTTTCCCAGCTTGCATTCCCAATTGAAAGTTTAAGAGGTTTCCCCTTTCTCCACATCCTCGCCAACATTTATTGTTCCTGTCTTGTTACTTTTGACCCTTCTAACTGGAGTAAGGCGGTATCTCGCTGTGGTTTGGCCTTGTATTTCCCTGCTGACAAGTAACATGAAGTCCAACAGTTATTTTTTTGCTTCTGTTTCCCTTGCCTTGTCTTGCAAGAAGTTGCTGAGGCCAAGATCGAAGACATTACTGCTTGTGTTACCCTCTAGGATTTTGATGGATTACTGTCACACCTTAAGGTCTTCCATTCATTCTAAGTTTATCTTTGTGTAATGTGTAAGAGAATCGCCCAATTCCATTCTTCTGCGTGTGGCTGTCCGATTTTCCCAACACCATTTATTGATGAGACTGTCTTTTTTCCATTGGATATTCTTTCCTACTTTGTCAAGATTGGTTAACCACAGAGTAGGGGATTCGTTTCTGGGCTTTCTATTCTCTTCCATTTATCTATATGTATGTCTGCTTTTGTGCCACTACCATGGTGTCTTGATGATCACAGCTTTGTAATATAGCTTGAAGTCAGGAATTGGGATGTCCCCAGCTTTGTTTCTCTTTTTCAACATTCCCCTGGGGATTCGGGGTGTTTGTAGTTCCACACAAATTTTAGGGTAGATTGTTCCACCTCTGTGAAATCATCGACGGTATTTTGGTAGGGATGGCATTGAATGTGTACTTTACTCTGGACAGCATCTACCTGTTAGCAATGTGTGTTCTTCCAATCCATGAGTATGCAATGTTTTTCCATCTCTTTGTGTCTTCCTCCATTTCTTTTATAAGGGTTCTGTAGTTTCTAGAGTATTGATCCTTTACTTCTTTGGTTTCTTCCTACGTAGCTCATGGTTTCTGGTGCATTGTAAATGGAATCGATTCCTTACTTTCTCTTTCTTGAATCACATTAATACTGTGTGGAAATCCAACTGATTTCTGTGTATCGATTTTGTATCTTGCGATGTTGCTGAATTCCTGGGTGAGTTCTAATAAATTAGGGGTGGAGTCTTTTGGGTTTTCCACATAGAGTTTGACTTCTTTGCCAATTTGAATGACTTTTATTTCTTTTTTGTTGTCTGATTGCTAAGACTTCTACTACAATAGTGAACAATTTTGGTGAGAGTGGGCATCTCTGTCGTGTCCCTGACCTTAAGGGAAAAGCTCTGTTTTTTGTTTTTTGCTTTTCCCTTTGAGAATGATATTCGCTGTAGGGTTTTCATAAATGGCTTTTATGATATTGGGGTATGTTCCCCCACTCCCTATATTTTAAAGACTTGTAATCAGGAAGGATGGTGTATTTGGTCAAATGCTACTCCTGCATCAGTTGAGAAGATCTTATGTTTCTTCTTTCTTCTTTTGTTAATGTGATTAATCATGTTGATTGATTTGCGAGTGTTTCTCCAACTAACATCCCAGGAATAATTCGCAACTGGTTGTGAATAACGTTTTATGGTTGGATACTACTGGCTAGACTATTGTTTTATTTATTTTTTTAATGTTATTATGTTATGTTAGTCACCTTAGAGTACACCACTAGTTTTTGATGTAGTGTTCCATGATTCATGGTTGTCCTACAACAAACTCAGTACTCCGTATGCTAAGTGCCCTCCTTAATACCCATCACCGGGCTAACCCATCCTCCCAAGCCCTTCCCCTCTTAAACCCTCAGTATATTTCTCCAAATCCTATACTTGCTCATGGTTTATCCCCCCCCCCTCTGATTTCCCCCCTTCAATATTCCCTTCCTTCTCCTAATGTCCTCCATGCTATTCCTTATGTTCCACAAATAAGTGAAACCATATGATAAATGTCTCTCTCTAAGTGACTTATTTCACTTAACCTAATCTACCCCAGTCTTTTCCACGTTGATGCAAAAGTTTGGTATTCATCCTTTCTGATGGCTGTGTAATATTCCGTTGTATATATGGACCACATCTTCTTTATTCATTCGTCCATTGAAGGGCATCTTGGCTCTTTCCACAGTTTGGCTATTGTGGACATTGCTGCTATGAATATTGGGGTACATATGGCCCTTCTTTTCACTACATCTGTGTTTTTTGGGTAAATAGTAGTACAAGTGCTGGGTCATTAGAGTAGCTCTATTTTTAATTTTTTGAGGAAACTCCACGTGGTTTTCCAAAGTGGCTATACCAACTTGCATTCCCACCAACAGTGTAAGAGGGGTCCCCTTTCTCCACAACCCCTCCAAGACTTGTTGTTTCCTGCCTTGTCACCTGTTGCTATTCTCACTGGCGTAAGGTGGTATCTAAATGAGGTTTTGATTTGAATTTCCCTGATGGCTGATGATGATGAACATATTTTCATGTGTCTGTTAGCCATTTATGTGTCTTCTTCTGAAAAGTGTCTGTTCCTGTCTTCAGCCTGTTTTCTGATTTGATTGTTTTGGGGGGTGTTGAGTTTGAGAAATTCTTTATAGATATTGAATATCAGCCCTTCGTCCATAGTGCCATTTGCAACTATCTTCTCCCATTCTGTGTGGCCTTTATGTTTTATTGCCTGTTTCTTTTGCTGTGCAGAAGCTTTTGATCTTGATGAAGTCCCAAAAGTTCATTTTTGCTTTTGTTTCCATGGCCTTTGGAGCTGTATCTTGAAAGAAGTTGCTGTGGCCAACGTTGAAGAGGTTACTACCTATATTCTCCTCTAGGATTTTGATGGATTCCTGTCTCACATTGAGGTCTTTCATCCATTTTGAGTTTATCTTTGTGTATGCTGTTAGAGAATGGTCGAGTTTCATTCTTCTGTATGTGGCTGTCCAACCTGACAGGCAACATTTATTGAAGAGACTGTCTTTTATCCGTTACATATTTTTTTTCTTGCTTTGTCGGAGACTATTTGACCATACAGTTGAGGGTCCATATCTGGGCTCTCTATTCCGTTCCTTTGGTCTATATGTCTGCTTTTGTGCCAGTACTTTGTTGTCTCAGTGATAACTGCCTTGCAATATAGCTTGAAATCGGGCAACGTGATGCCCTTGGCTTTGTTTTTCTTTTTCAACATATCCTTGGCGATTCAGGGTCATTTCTGAATCCATACAAATTTTAGGATTGTTTTTTCAGGAAACATTGAAAAATGCCATTGGTATTTTGATTGGGATGACATTGAAAGTATAGATTGCTCTGGGCAGCATAGACGTTTTATATTAGTTTCCTTATTCTTCTGATCCATGAGCATGGAGTACTTTTCCATCTTTTTGTGTCTTCTTTTGTGCCTGCCACGCTGTTCCTCAGGTAACCCTGTTTGGTCAGAGTTGCCCTGTTCCCTGTTGGGTGGGATGGGCTCAGTGAAAACGGGTGTTTGGGGCCTTTGGTTCTCTGGCCGCTTTCCCTTGTGGCTTTCCAGGTCTATTCCGAGAGTCAGAGCAGAAGAGACCGTTTCCAACCCTCTGCCTCAGAACAGAGAGATCGCAGTCTGTTCTTCAGTGGGCTGTCTGGGCCTCACCATCTCCGTTTCTGTCTGTGCTGCTAAAAACTGCAGCGTCCCGGGTTGTGCGCCCCTCAGCTTCCAGGTCCAGACTCGTCCCTCCCCTTTGTGTTTCTATAACCACCACCTGCCCCCTGTTAGCACGTGTGGCCCCGCCACTCCAGGTTTCAGTCTGGGGGGCTGCCCTAAAATCCTTTCCCCACTGCTACAGGTCTGTGAGTCTGTGCCCCGTCCCCAGCGTGGGAGGCTTTTGCTCACCCGTGGTGCAGGGTCCTGGAGGCTCCCCCCCCACCCTCCCACGTATCTTCTGATATCTGTCTGCGGAATCACGACTCCCCGCTTCATACCTCAAAACGACCACCTGTGATATTCTGTTTGTAAAGATCCGGATATATCTTCCCACATCTCAGGCTGATTTGGGGTGTGTTCAGAGTGGTCTGGTAGATACCCAGGTCAATTCAGGGGACCAGGTGGGATAGGGTCCCCGTCTCCTCCACCATCTTTTCCTCTAAACCCCTGGCTAGGATACTGTTGAGTATTTTGGCATCCATGTTCATCAGTAATTCTCCTTTTCGATGGGGTCTCTTTCTGGTTTGGGGATTAAGGTAATTCTGATATCATAGAAGGAGTTTGGAAGTTTCCCTTCCATTTCTATTTTTTAATCAGCTTCAGTAGCATACGTATTATTTCTTCTTTAAATTTTAGGTAGAATTCCCCCTGAGAAGCCATCTGGCCCTGAACTCTTGCTTTTTGAGGAGGTTTTTTTTTTTTTTTTTATTACCACTTCAATTTCCTTGCCAGTTCATATTTTCTAACTCTTCCTGCTTCCGTCTTGGGAGTTTGTAATTTTCCAGGAATGCATCAGTTTCTTCCAGATTGTTTAAATTTCAGGCATATACTTGCTTCGTAACATGTCCTATTAGTTGTCTGTGTTTCTTTGCTATTGGTTGTGATCTCTCCCCTTTCATTCATTATTTTATTATTTGGGCCCTGCCCTTTCTCTTTTCTTTTGGATGAGTCTGGCCAGAGGTTTATCGATCCTGTTAATTCTAACAAAGAACAACCTACTAGTTTTGTTGATATTTTCCACTGTTCTTCTGGTTTCTGTTTCATTGATTTCTGCTCTAATCCTCATGGCTTCTCTTCTCCTGCATGGCGTAGCTTTGATTTGCTGTTCTTTCTCCAGGTCCTTTAGATGTAAGGTTGTCTTGTGCATTTTGGATTTTTCTAATTATTTGAGAGAAGCTTGGATTACTGCACTCTTCCATCTTGGGACATCCTTTGCTGTATCCCAGAGGTTTTGAATAGGTGTGGTTTCATTTTCATTAGTTTTCATGAATTGTTTATGTTCTTCTTTAGTTCTCTGTTTCAACCATTCATTCATCAACAAGATGCACTTTAACCTCCAACTCTTGGATTTCCTTCCAAATTTCCTTCTTGTGATTGAGTTCCAGTTTCAAAGCATTGTGGTGTGAAAATTTGCAAAGAATAATCTCAATCTTCTCGTATTGGTTGAGACTTGATTTGTGACCCAGTATGTAATCGATCCTGGAAATTTTTCCATGTGCACTCAAGAAGAATGACTATTCTGTTGTTTTAGGGTGGAATATTCTGTATATATCTGCAAAGTCCATCTGTTTCAGTGTGTCACTCAAAGCCCTTGTTTCTCTGTTGATCTTCTGCTGAGATGATCTGTTCATTGCCGTGAGTGTGGGGTTTATGTCCCATAGTCTTAATGTATTAATATAAATAATTTTCTTTACCTTAGTTTTATTTGGTTTATATAATTGGCTAATCCCATGTTGGGGGCATAGATATTTACAGTTATTAGATGTCCTGGTTGGAGAGACACTTTAAGAGTGATATAGTGTCCCTTTACATTTGTTACTACCGTCTTTGGTTTAAAATCTAATTTGTCTGATAGGAGGATTGCTACCCCAGCTTTCTTTTGAGTTCCATTAACATGGTAGATTGTTCTTCCCTCCTTCACCTTCAGCCTGGAAATGTCTTTAGGTCTAAAATGAGTCTCTTGGGGCGCCTGGGTGGCTCAGTCGTTGGGCGTCTGCCTTCAGCTCAGGTTATGATCCCAGGGTCCTCGGTTCGAGCCCCACATCGAGCTCCCCACTCAGCTGCAAACCTGCTTGTTTCTCCCTCTCCCACTCCCCCTGCTTGTGTCCCCTCTCTTGCTGTGTCTCTCTCTGTCAAATAAATAAACCCTTTAAAAACTAAATAAATGAAATGAGTCTCTTGTAGACAGTGTATGGATGACTCTTGCTTTTTTATCCAATCTCTTACCCTGTGTCTTTTGCTTGGCACATTTAACCCTTTTACATTCAGAGTAGCGATTGAAGGATAGGATTTTAGTGCCATTGTATTGCCTGTAAAGTCCCTAGGTCTGTAGATTTTCTCGCTACTTTGTGGTCTATGTTACTCTTGGGGTCTCTCTTTACTTACAGAATCCCCCTTCATATTTCTTGCAGGGCTGTTTTTGTGCTCACAAATTCTTTCAGTTTCTGTCTGTCCTGGAATCTCTTTAGCCTTGTTGGATATAGTGTTCTTGGCTGCATGTTTTCTCATGTAGAACACTGAATGTATTTTTCCAGCCCTTTCTGAACTGCCAGATTTCTGTAACTATGTCTGATGTTATCCTGATGTTTCTCCCTCCATACATAAGGAACTTCCTCTCACTAGCGGTTCTCAGGATACCTTTTCTCTAAGATTTGACAACTTCACTGTTATAGATCAGGATGCTGATCTATTTTTATTGATTTGGGGAGGGGTCCTTTCTGCCTCTTGGACACAGATGTTTGTTTCCTTCTCCAGATTAGGGAAATTCTCAGCTATAATGTGCTCAAATACATCTTCTAACCCTATCTCTACACTCCTTCAGGGACATCAATAACTCTGACATTTCGTTTCAAGGCATTTCATTAAATTCTTGAAGCTTTTCTTCACAGGCTATTATCTGTCTTTTTTCTTCTCGTCAACTTCCATTCTTTCCATCAGCCTGTCCTCTAGATTGCTTATTCTGTCTTCTGCCTAATTCAGCCTAGCTGCTATAACATCCGATTTAGACTGCGTCTCATCCATGGCCTTCTTCAATTCGGCCTGATTAATTCTTATTTCAGTCTTTAGAGATTCAGTACTGTCACTTATGCTTTTTCAAGCCTAGCTATTAAGATTAGAGTTGCTATCCTGAATTCCATCTCTGACATCTTATGTCCCTATCGATTAGCTCTGTGGCAGAGAATATAGCTTCTGGTTCTTCCCTTTGTTGTGAATTCCTTCTAGTCATTTTGTCCCGAGATGGATGGGTGAACGAATGACCAGAGCCCAAAAATGGCAATGGCAGCTCAAGCAAAATGCACCATAGAAAAAACCAGAAGTGTTCGGCAGCTACCACAGGCAAACAAAGCTAAATTGAAACAAAACAATAAAGAAATGGGGGAGAATAGAGACTTAGTTCACAGAGTGGACAAAGCAGGGTGATCCACTTGTTCCCAATTGAATTTTAGTCTCTGGGTTAGAAGACACTACATCCCAAAATTGCCAAGAAAACATAACAAATACATTAAAATAAAATTAATAGAGTGAAAAAAGACTAGAATGAAGCCTATATCTATAAAATGTAAATGTGAAAAAGTAAATGTGAAAAAGTGACTTAAAACCTTAAGTTGGTAAGATAAGTGTTTAGTTGAAATGGGAAACGGGTGAAAAAAAAAAGATGGACAATTTTAGACTGAAGACTAAACAAGTCATCAGGAAACACCTGGAGCTCAATATACACTATTGCCCTGGGGTTGGAATTTTAAGTCTTGTGGGATCCATAAGCTTTTCATTCACCTGTTCTTCCAATCTGTCTCCTGAGGAAGGGGCCTGCTCCGCTGCTTCTCAGGTGTCTTTGCCAGGGTTGAGTTGCCCCACCCCTTGCCAGGGGGCTGGGCTCAGTGGAAGCTGGTCCTCTGTGTGGCTTTTGATTCTTGGTGGCTTTCTGTACCTCTTCAGAGGGTCAGAGCAAAACTTGCCATGCCCAGATCTCCAGCCCAGAACTGTAAGATCGTTGTTCCCCCTCTTCAGTAAACCCTTCAAGTCAAACAAACTCCACATCTGTGTACACCAAACTCTGCAGACTTCCACAGTTCACCCCCCTGCAATCCTCCCAGGGGGAGCCCCAGGGACCGGCGAGCGACACAGCACTTTTTGTCTTTGTGGCCTCACTCATGCACCCTGCTCCACAGATCCCAGGCCTCGGCAGGGTGCCACCCTACTAATATCTTGTTTCATGAAATTAGAAGTTTTCAAATATATGTGTTGATGCATAAAGAAAGTGCCTTATACTGAACTCTGAGGTACAAGTTTGTGTAGAAAGCACGTCCAACTCTTTTGTTCATGAACATATAAGCATTTTTTAAAAGTATGTATGGTAGCCTACAGAAAATATAGCAATATTAATCCGACATCTTCTTCAAATAGAGATAAAAGCATTTTCAAATATATTTGAGGAAGCATAAGGAAAGTGCCAGATATTTAACCCAGTGGGTCAACTCTGTAGAAACCATTCATCCACCAACATCTTGTGTCATGGAGATAGGGGTGTATTCACATATATATGTGGAAGCACAAGGAAAGTACTGTGAAAAAAGATTGTGTAGAAACCGTCTTTCAACTAATATATTCACGGAGATAAAAACTTTTCCAAATGTATTTGTGGAAGCACGAGGAAAGTGTCATATACGTAACACCTAAACATAGGTGTGTGTGGAAAGCAACTGGCAAATAACTTCTTTCATGAGGATGGAAAAGTTTTCAAAATATGGGTGGAAGCATAAGGACAGTGCGATATACATATCTCCAAGAAAGAACAGAGAATAGAAAACACAATTCCACTCATATCTGTTTTGGTGGAGAAAGAGATGGATGCTTCCACCCTCAGCAACAGCTACGTTAGGCGAAGCACGGATTCTCTACACTGTGGATCCTTCGAGTTAGGTGGTTGGCTTTTGGCCTGCAGGCAAACATGGGGCAACCGTACTGGCCACAGAAATGAGAACTGAGTTGAGAGGTGTCTTCGGCACCGGGCTTTATCTCCCTTGGGTTTATGTAGGGAGGCCGTTCCCCAGGCTCTCAGCCACAGTACACAGTATACAGCTTCCTCCCACACAGGGATAGACGGGAGCTAAAGCACGGTTTCTCCACAGTGTGTTCCTTCGACGGAGGTGCCTGGAACTTACGCATCCACACACACAGGCAGGAGTGCTGGCTTCGTGAAACTAGAGCTGAATCGAGAGTTGCCTCTGCCGGAAGCTGTTACTCTCGCCCCGTGACTTAGGGGATCGTTTCCCAGGCTCTCACGCACACCCACTGAAAGTGCTTCCACCCCCCACCCCCCGCCGGAAGAGTGATGCTATCTACAACACAGTCCCTCTCCACAGCTGTTTCTTCGAGTTAGTACGCTAGCAATTAGACTTCCTTAGAAAATGGGGCCACATTTCTAGCTTCATGACACAGGTGGGGAAGCGGATTCTGCCTACTGCCCCAACCTGAGTCTCACTCAGAATATGGTTTCAGAAGACCTTGCAGTGCTCACACGCACACTCAGGGACAAAGGCCTCCAGTCTCAGGAAAGTGTAATTAAACGGAAGAACGGGTTCTCTACCATGTTGTTTTTTCGAGTGAGGTGCCTGGCTTTACGACTGCATGCACACACGGGGTCACGCAACTAGCCTCATGGAAAAAGAGGTGGATGAGAGCTGCCTTCTGCACCCTCCTGTTCCTCACTCGGTTTCACGGAAGGGATCCGTTCCCCGGTCTCTCATACACGAACACTGTCTAATTCCTCCAGCTCCAAGAACAGTAACGCTAGCTAAAGGTCGGTAATCCTACAGGTTTGATTCTTTGTGGTAGTGGCCAGGTACTTAAGCATCCAGGCACACAAGGTACAGCAGTGCTTAAACTCCTAAAACAAGAGGTTAGTCGAAAGCAGACTTCCTTAAAGACCTCTTTCTAAGTAAGGGTAACGTCTAGGTCACATTTCTCATGCTTCCACAAAAACACACAACACATGAAGTTTGCACTCAGGAAGGGCGTTCTTAGCTGAGGCCCGGCGTCTCTATCGTTTTGTTCCTTTACGTTAGGTGGATGGCACTTAGGACTAAAGGCACACAGGGGGCAGACGACCACGCTTCGTGAAAGAGGAGTTGAGTCGAGAAGTGCCATGGGCCAAGAGCTTCTTTCTCCCTTGGAATTCTGCTGGGGCCCACTCCCCAGGTGGGCACATAAGCACAGTTTAAAAATGTGGCCACCCGGTGGAGAGGCGACGTGAGGGGAATCTGGTCTTTCTTACAGGCTTGTTTCTTCCAAGTCAGTGCTGAGCACGGAGCGTTCAAAACACACATGGAGCAGTAGTGTTAGCTTCAGGTAGCAAGAGTTTATCCAAGCCAAATGGAGCTTTCTGCACCGGTCTGCTTCTCCCTTGCTTATACAAAGGGGACCCGTCCACCAGGCTCTCAAACACAGTACACTGTACACGGCTTCCACCCTCCAAGACGTCGGCGGTAGCTAAAGCACGGTTTCACTACACTGTTGCTGCTTCGAGTTAGTACCCTAGCAATTAGAATTGCCTGCAAAAGTGGGACCGCAGGGCTGCTTCCTGAAACAAGTGGGGACTCGGGTTCTGCCTTCAGCCGTGTCCAGAGTCTCACCCAGAACACAGTGTTGGACTCCAATGCAGTGTTCTCAGGCAAGCATACAGCAGAAGGCTTCCACCCTCAGCAACGGCTACGTTAGCTGAAGTGCGGATTCTCTAGAGTGCAGTTCCTTTGAGATAGGTGGGTGGAATTCGGCCTGCAAGCACACAGGGGCAATGGTACAAGTCCCAGAAATGAGAGCTGAGTCGAGAAGTGTCTTCGGCACCGGCCTTTTTCTCCCTCGCATTCACAGAGGGAGGGCGTTCCCTGGGCACCCAGCTACAGTGCACGGTACACAGCTTCCTTCCACACAAGGATCAGCGGGAGCTAAAGCACGATTTCCTACAGTGTTGTGCCTTCGAGGGAGGTGCCTGGAACTTAGGCCTCACTCACAGAGGAAGCAGGAGTACTGACTTTGTGAAACTAGAACTGATTCGAGAGGTGTCACTGCACAAAGCCATTTCTCTCGCCCAGTTATTGAGAGGATCATTACCCAGACTCTCACGTGCAACCAGAGAAAGTGCGTCCAACGCCTAGAACAATAATGCTGTCTACACCAATGTCCTTCTACACTGCTGTTTCGCGAGTCAGTACGCTACACATTAGACTTCCAGGCAAAGCGGGAACGCCGCGCTGCTGTCCTGAAGCAAGGGGGGAGTCGTGTTCTGCCTTTTGCACTATCCTGAGTCTCGATCAGAATGTGGTTTCAGAAGCCCTTGCAGGGCTCTCACGCACGCTCACGGCAGAGAGCCTCCAGTCTCAAGAAAGCCTACTGAGTCGTTAGAAAGGATTCTGTACCGTGATGAGTTTTCGAGGGAGGTGGCACTGTCTTCACGCCGGCACGCACACACAGGGCCACGCAAATAGCTTCATGGAACAAAAGGTGGCTGAGATCTGCCTTCTGTACGCTCCTGTTCCTTTTCGGTTTAACGGATGGGACCCGTTCCCCGGACTCTCCTTAAAAAACACCGTGAAATTCCTCCACCTGCGAGAAAGAACGGCAATATAGCTAAAGTTCAGTAACTCTACAGCTTTGATTCTTTGTGGTAGCTCCCGGGTTCCTAGGCATCCGCGCACCCAGACTACAACAGGGCTAACCTCCTAAAACAAGAGGTGAGTTGAGAGCAGCCTTCCTTAGAGCCCTCTCTCTCAGTCAGGGTAACGTCTAGGTCCCATTTCTCATGCTTCCCAAAAACACACAGCACATCAAGTTTGCGCTCAGGAAGGGCATTCTTGGCTGAGGCCCGGGGTCTCTACCGTTTTGTTCCTTTGCGCTAGGTGGATGGCACACAGGGGCCAAACGACCCAGCCGCACTAAAGAGAGGTGCTTTGGCCTCAGCGCTTCTTTTTCCCTCGGAATTCTGCTGGGACCGACTCCCCACAGTGGCACACAAGCACAGTTGAAAAGGTTGCCACCCTGTGGAGAGGGGACTTGAGGGGAAGCTGGGCTTCCTTACAGGCATGTTTCTTACAAGTCAGTGCTGAGCACTGAGCGTTCCAAACACACGTGGAGGAGCTTCAAGTAGCAAGACCGGAGCCGAGCGGAGAGGAGCCTTTCGCAACGGCCTGCTTCTCCCTCGCTTTTACGAATGGGAAGGGTCCGCCAGCCTCTCACCCACAGTACACCGTACACGGCTTCCTCCCTCCGAGACGTGAGAGTACTGCACGGGAGACAAACACCGTTTTCTGGACGAGACTCATGATTCGGCAGAAGGCAGAACAGGACTCCCACGTGTTTGAGGAAGCCAGCCCTGCGGCCCCACTTCTCCAGGCAAGTCTAATTCATAGTGTGCTCACTCGAAGCAGCAACAGTGTAGAGAAACCGGGCTTTAGGTACCACTCGAGGTAGGTGGTTGCCTTTCAGCCTGCACGCACACACGGGGCAATGGTATTAGCCGCAGAAAGGAGAGCTGAGTCGAGAGGTGTCTTTGGCAATAGCCTTTTTATCCATCGGGTTCACATCTGGAGGCCTTTCCCCGGGCACGCAGGCCCAGTGCCGGTATACAGCTTCCTCCCCCCACCCCGCCCAGAGATCGGCGGAAGCAAAGCACGGGTTCCCCACAGTGTTGTGCCTTCGAGGGAGGCACCTAGAACATAAGCCTCCACGCACACAGGCAGAAGGAGTGTTGCCTTCGTGAAACTAGAGCTGATTCAAGAGGTGGCTCTGCACGAAGACGCTTCCTAGCCCATTGATTGAGGGGATCGTTTCCCAGGCTGTCACGCACACCCAGTGAAAGTGATTCCACCGCCCGGAAGAGTGATGCAGTCTACAACAAGGTCCCTCTACACCGTTGTTTTTTCGAGTCAGTACACTAGCCATCAGAATTCCAGCAAACTGGGGCCACCGAGGTGGCTTCCTGAAAGAGGTGCGGAGTCGTGTTCTGCTTTCTGCCAGATCACGAGTCTTGCTAAGAATATGGTTTCAGAAGCCCTTGCAGTGGTCTCACACACGCTCACGGCCGAAAGCCTCCAGTCTCTGGAAGGGTTCCTGAAGCGTTAGAACGAGTCGTCTACCGTCGTGTCTTTTCGAGTGAGGTGGCTGGCTTTACGCCGGCACGCACACACGGGGCCACACGAGGAGCCTCATGGAACAAGAGTTGGGTGAGAGCTGCCTTCTACACGCTCCTCTTCCTACTCGGTTTCACGGACGGGACCCGTTCCCCGGTCTCTCCTACACGAACACTCTCAAATATCTCCAGCTCCAGGAACAGCACTGCTAGCTAAAGTTCGGTATCGCTACAGCTTTGATTCTTTGTGGTAGTGGCCGGGGACCTAGGCATCCACGCAGAGAGGGTACAGCAGTGCTAAACTGCTCTAACAAGAGGCGAGTCGAGAGCTGCCTTCCTTACAGGCCCCTTTCTCAGTCAGGGAAACGTCTACGTCCCATTTCTCATGCTTCCAAAAAACACACAACCCAGGACGTTGGCGCTCAGGAAGGGCGTTCTTGGCTGACACCCGGGGTCTCTACCGTTCTGTTCTTTTGCGCTAGGCGGATGGCACTTCGGACCAAACGCACACAGGGGGCAGACGACCCAGCTTCGCGAAGAGTTGCGTCGAGAGGTGCTTTGGGCCCAGTGCTTCTTTCTCCCTCAGAATTCTCCTGGGACCCACTCTGCAGTTTGGCACACAAGGACAGTGGAATATGTGGCCCCCCTGTGGAGAGGCGACGTGAAGGGAAGCTGGACTTCCTGACAGGCTTCTGTCTTCCGAGTCAGTGCTGAGCACTGAGCGTTCCAAACACACTTGAAGCAGTAGTGCTAGCTTCAGGTAGCAAGAGCCGAGCCGAGCCGAGAGGTGCGTTCCGCACCGGCCTACTTCTCCCTCGCTTCTACGAATGGGACCCGTCCGCAAGGCTCTCACGCAAGGTACACCGTACACGGCTTCCTCCCTCCGAACGTCCGCAGTAGCTGAAGCCCGATTCCTCTACACTCTTGCTGCTTCGAGTTAGTACGCTAGCAATTACACTTGCCGGCAGAAGGGGGGGCCGCGGGGCTGGCTTCCTCAAACACGTGGGGAGTCGTGTTCTGCCTTCTGCCGCATCATGAGTCTCCCCCAGAAAACGGCGTTGGCCTTCCTTGCGGTGCTCTCACGATTGCGCACAGCAGAAGGCTTCCACCCTCAGCAACGGTTATGGTAGCTGACGCACGGATTCTCTACAGTGTGGATCCTGCGAGGTAGGTGGTTGCCTTTCGGCCTGCACGCACACACGGCGTAACGGTATTAGCCCAAACACTAGTGATGAGTTGAGAGGTGTCTTCCGCACCGGCCTCTTTCTCCCTCGGGTTTACGTAGGGAGGCCATTCCTCAGGCTCCCGGGCGCAGGGCACGGTATACAGCTTCCTCCGACCCAGGGATCGGCGGGGGCTAATTCACGGTTTCTCCACAGTGTTGTGCCTTCCAGGGAGGCGCCTAGAATTCAGCCCTCCACGCACAGGGGCAGGAGGAGTGCTGGCTTCGTGAAACAAGAGCTGATTCGAGAGCTGCCTCTGCACGAAGCCGTGTCTCTCGCCCAGGGATTGAGGGGATCGTTTACCAGGCTGTTCACACACACCCAGCGAACGTTCTTCCACCGCCCAGAACAGTGATGCAGCCTACAACCAGGTCCCTCTACACTGTTGTGTTTTCGAGTCAGTACGCTAGCCATCAGAATTCCAGCAAAGTGGGCCCGCCGAGGAGGCTTCCCGAAACAGGTGCGGAGTCGTGTTCTGCCTTCTGCCCGATCATGAGTCTCGCTCAGAATATGGTTTCAGAAGCCCTTGCAGGGCTCTCACGCACGCTCACGGCAGAGAGCCTCCAGTCTCAAGAAAGCCTACTGGGTCGTTAGAACGGATTCTCAACCGTGATGAGTTTTCGAGGGAGGTGGCACTGTCTT
The DNA here is from genome assembly GCF_037043125.1 of Eumetopias jubatus. Classification (NCBI taxonomy): domain Eukaryota; kingdom Metazoa; phylum Chordata; class Mammalia; order Carnivora; family Otariidae; genus Eumetopias; species Eumetopias jubatus. The sequence continues at coordinate 75,588,444 of NW_028274817.1, forward strand.
CACGCCGGCACGCACACACAGGGCCACGCGAATAGCTTCATGGAACAAAAGGTGGCTGAGATCTGCCTTCTGTACGCTCCTGTTCCTTTTCGGTTTAACGGATGGGACCCGTTCCCCGGACTCTCCTTAACGAACACTGTGAAATTCCTCCAGCTGCGAGAAAGAACGGCAATATAGCTAAAGTTCGGTAACTCTACAGCTTTGAATCTTTGTGGTAGCGCCCGGGTTCCTAGGCATCCCCGCTCCCGGACTACAAAAGGGCTAACCTCCTAAAACAAGAGGTGAGTTGAGAGCAGCCTTCCTTAGAGCCCTCTCTCTCAGTCAGGGTAACGTCTAGGTCCCATTTCTCATGCTTCCCAAAAACACACAGCACATCAAGTTTGCGCTCAGGAAGGGCGTTCTTGGCTGAGGCCCGGGATCTCTACCGTTTTGTTCCTTAGGGCTAGGTGGATGGCATTTAGGATGAAAGCCCACAGGGGCCAGACGACCCACCCGCACTAAAGAGAGGTGCTTTGGCCTCAGCGCTTCTTTTTCCCTAGGACGTCTGCTGGGACCGACTCCCCACAGTGGCACACAAGCACAGTTGAAAAGGTTGCCACCCTGTGGAGAGGGGACTTCAGGGGAAGCTGGGCTTCCTTACAGGCCTGTTTCTTACAAGTCTCTGCTGAGCACTGAGCGTTCCAGACAGACGTGGAGGAGCTTCAAGTAGCAAGACCGGAGGCGAGCCGAGAGGAGGCTTTCGCAACGGCCTGCTTCTCCCTCGCTTTTACGAATGGGAAGGGTCCGCCAGCCTCTCACCCACAGTACCCGGTACTCGGCTTCCTCCCTCTGAGACGTGAGAGTACGGCACGGGACACAAACACCGTTTTCTGGAGGAGACTCATGCTGCGGCAGAAGGCAGAACAGGACTCCCACGTGTTTCAGGAAGCCAGCCCTGCGGCCCCATTTTCGGAGTGAGACTCAGGGGGCGGCAGAAGGTGGGACACGACTCCCCACTTGTTTCATGAAGCCAGGCCCGCGGCCCCACTTTGGCATGCAAGCCACATGGCCAGTGTACGAACTGGGAGCAAATACAGTGTAGAGAATCCGTGCTTTAGCTACCGCAGACCTCCCTGCGGGATGAAGCTGTGTTCGGTGTCCGAGCGCGAAGGCCTGGGGAACGGTTTCCATACGCCCGACCGGGTTTAGAAACAGGCCGTTGCGGGAGGCACCTCTCGGCTGAGCTCTTGCTACCTGGAGCTGCTAACTCGACACTGCTCCCCGTGGCTCCGGAACTCTCGGTGCTCAACCCTGCCCTGGAAGAAAGAAGCCTGGGAGCAAAGCACAGCTCTAGCTCCTGTCCCCTCTCCACAGGGTGCGGCCTCCTGTTCACCCGTGCTTGTGTGCCACCCTGGGGAGTGGGTCCCAGCAGCATTCCAAGGGAGAAAGATGCAGTGCCCCAAGGCGCCTCTCGGCTCCCCGCCTCTGTCCTGAAGCTGGGTCGTCTGGCCCTGTGTGCGTTTAGCCCGAAGTGCCATCCGCCTAACGCAAAGGAACCAAGCGCCAGAGGCCCCGCGCCTCAGCCAAGAAGGCCCTCCCTGAGCGCCCACTTCACCTGTGGGCTGTTTGGGTGAAAGCACGAGCAAAGGAACCGAGCCGTTACTCTGACCGAGACACAGGCCTGTGAGGAAGGCTGCTCTCTCGACTCCTCTCTTGTGGGAGGCGGTTAGCACTGCTGTGCCCTGTGGGCCTGCCTGGAGACCTAGGTCCCTGGCCGCTCCGCCTGAAGAATCCAGGCGAACAGTGCAGGAACTTTAGCTCAGAGCAGTGGAGAGGAACCGTGATGGAGACAGCATCACGGCTCCGCAGGGTGGCAATGCTTTCAGTGTGTCTGCTTGAGAGCCTTAGGAAACGATTCCCCGAAATCACAGGGCGAGAGAAACGGCTTCGCGCAGAGGCACCTCACGCGCCGGCTCTCGTGTCACAGAGCCAGCACTCCTCCGGCATGGGTGCGTGTGGATCCCTGAGTTCCAGCCCCTCCTTCGAAGGCAGAAATCGGTGCAGATACCGTGCCTGGAGCTCCCGCCGGTCACTGGGTTAGAGGATGCGGAGTACTGTGTGCTGTGCCTGAGAGCTGTGAGAACGACCTCCCCAAGGCCCACCCGAGCGAGACAAAGGCCGGGGACGAAGACCCACCTCTTGGCTCAGCTCTGGTTTGTGGGCCTCGTTCCGTTCCCCGTGTGTCAGTGCAGGCCGCAAAACAACCACCTGACTCAGAGGAAACACACTGTGGAGCTTCCTGGCTTCAGCCAGGATAGCCATTCCTGAGGGTGGAAGCATTTTTCCTCTTTGCCTGCGGGCGTGGGCTGCCAGCGAGTCCAAACCCATTCTCGGAGTGAGACTCAGGCGGCGGCAGAAGGCGGGACACGGCTCCCCACTTGTTTAAGGAAACCAGGCCCGCGGCTCCGCTTTGGCATGCAAGCCTCATGGCCAGCGTACGAACACGGAGCAAACACAGTGTAGAGAATGCGTGCTTTAGCTACCGCCGACCTCCCCACGGGAGAAGGCAGTGTTCGGTGTCTGGGCGCGAAACCTGGGGAACGTGTTCCATACGCCCGAGCGGGTTTAAAAACAGGCCGTTGCGGGAGGCACCTCTCGGCTCAGCTCTTGCTACCTGGAGCTGCTAACTCGACACTGCTCCCTGTGGCTCTGGAATTCTCGGTGCTCAACCCTGCCCTGGAAGAAAGAAGCCTGGGAGCAAAGCACAGCTCTAGCTCCCGTCCCCTCTCCACAGGGTGCGGCCTCCTGTTCACCCGTGCTTGTGTGCCACCCTGGGGAGTGGGTCCCAGCAGCATTCCAAGGGAGAAAGATGCAGGGCCCCAAGGCGCCTCTCGGCTCCCCGCCTCTGTCCTGAAGCTGGGTCGTCTGGCCCTGTGTGCGTTTAGCCCGAAAGGCCATCCGCCTAACGCAAAGGAACCAAGCGCCAGAGGCACCGTGCCTCAGCCAAGAATGCCCGCCCTAAGCGCCCACTTCACCTGTGGGCTGTTTGGGTGAAAGCACAAGCAAAGGAACCGAGCCGTTACTCTGACCGAGACACAGGCCTGTGAGGAAGGCTGCTCTCTCGACTCCTCTCTTGTGGGAGGCGGTTAGCACTGCTATGCCCTGTGGGCCTGCCTGGAGGCCTAGGTCCCTGGCCGCTCCGCCTGAGGAATCCAGGCGAACAGTCCTCGAAATTTAGCTCAGACCAGAGGAGAGGAACCGTGATGGAGACAGCATCACGGCTCCGGAGGGTGGCAACGCTTTCAGTGTGTCTGCGTGAGAGCCTTAGGAAACGATTCCCCGAAATCACAGGGCGAGAGGAACGGCTTCGCGCAGAGGCACCTCACGCGCCGGCTCTCGTGTCTCAGAGCCAGCACTCCTCCGGCATGGGTGCGTGTGGATCCCTGAGTTCCAGGCTCCTCCTTCGAAGGCAGAAATCGGTGCAGATACCGTGCCTGGAGCTCCCGCCGGTCAGTGTAACCCAGCGGAATACTGTGAGCTGTGGCTGAGAGCTCTGGGAACGGCCTCCCTAAGGCCCACCCGAGCGAGGCAAACGCCGGGGACGAAAACCCACCTCTTGGCTCAGCTCTGGTTTCTGGGCCTCGTTCCGTTGCCCCGTGTGTCAGTGCAGGAGCAAAACAACCACCTGACTCGGAGGAACCACACTGTGGAGCTTCCTGGCTTCAGCCAGGATAGCCGTTCCTGAGGGTGGAAGCATTTTGCTCTGTGCCTGCGGGCGTGGGCTGCCAGCGAGTCCAAACCCATTCTCGGAGAGAGACTCAGGCGGCGGCAGAAGGCGGGACACGGCTCCCCACTTGTTTAAGGAAACCAGGCCCGCGGCTCCGCTTTGGCATGCAAGCCTCATGGCCAGCGTACGAACACGGAGCAAACACAGTGTAGAGAATGCGTGCTTTAGCTACCGCCGACCTCCCTGTGGGAGAAGGCAGTGTTCGGTGTCCGGGCGCGAAAGCCTGGGGAACGTGTTCCATACGCCCGAGCGGGGTTAGAAACAGGCCGTTGCGGGAGGCACCTCTCGGCTCAGCTCTTGCTACCTGGAGCTGCTAACTCGACACTGCTCCCCGTGGCTCTGGAACTCTCGGTGCTCAACCGTACCCTGGAAGAAAGAAGCCTGGGAGCAAAGCACAGCTCTAACTCCCGTCCCCTCTCCACAGGGTGCGACCTCCTGTTCACCCGTGCTTGTGTGCCCGCCTGGGGAGTGGGTCCCAGCAGAATTCCAAGGAAGAAAGAAGCAGGCGCCCAAGGCGCCTCTCGGCTCCCTTCCTCTGTCCTGAAGCTAGGTCGACTGGCCCTGTGTGCGTTTAGCCCGAACTGCCATCCGCCTAACGCAAAGGAACCAAGCGCCAGAGGCCACGCGCCTCCGCCAATAAGGCCCTGCCTGAGCGCTCACTTCACCTGTGGGCTGTTTGGTTGAAAGCACGAGCAAAGGAACCGAGCCGTTACTCTGACCGAGACACAGGACTGTGAGGAAGGCTGCTCTCTTGACTCCTCTCTTGTGGGAGGCCTGTAGCACTGCTGTGCCCTGTGGGCCTGCCTGGAGGCCTAGGTCCCTGGCCGCTCCGCCTAAAATATCCAGGCGAACAGTCCTCGAAATTTAGCTCAAAGCAGAGGAGAGGAACCGTGATGGAGACAGCATCACGGCTCCGGAGGGTGGCAACGCTTTCAGTGTGTCTGCGTGAGAGCCTTAGGAAACGATTCCCCGAAATCACAGGGCGAGAGGAACGGCTCCGCGCAGAGGCACCTCACGCGCCGGCTCTCGTGTCACAGAGCCAGCACTCCTCCGGCATGGGTGCGTGTGGATCCCTGAGTTCCAGGCCCCTCCTTCGAAGGCAGAAATCGGTGAAGATACCGTGCCTGGAGCTCCCGCCGTTCACTGGTTTAAAGGATCCGGAATACTGTGTGCTGTGGCTGACAGCTCGGGGAACGGCCTCCCCAAGGCCCACCCGAGCGAGACAAAGGCCGGGGCCGAAGACCCACCTGTTGGCTCAGCTCTGGTTTCTGGGCCTCGTTCCATTGCCCCTTGTGTGAGTGCAGGCCGCAAAACCACCACCTGACTCGGAGGAACCACACTGGGGAGCTTCCTGGCTTCAGCCAGGATAGCCGTTCCTGAGGGTGGAAGCATTTTGCTCTGTGCCTGCGTGCGTGCGCTGCCAGCGAGTCCAAACCCATTCTCGCAGAGAGACTCAGGCGGCGGCAGAAGGTGGGACACGACTCCCCACTTGTTTCATGAAGCCAGGCCCGCGGCCCCGCTTTGGCATGCAAGCCACATGGCCAGTGTACGAACTTGGAGCAAATACAGTGTAGAGAATCCGTGCTTTAGCTACCGCCGACCTCCCTGCGGGATGAAGCTGTGTTCGGTGTCCGAGCGCGAAGGCCTGGGGAACGGTTTCCATACGCCCGACCGGGTTTAGAAACAGGCCGTTGCGGGACGCACCTCTCGGCTCAGCTCTTGCTACCTGGAGCTGCTAACTCGACACTGCTCCCCGTGGCTCTGGAACTCTCGGTGCTCAACCCTGCCCTGGAAGAAAGAAGCCTGGGAGCAAAGCACAGCTCTAGCTCCTGTCCCCTCTCCACAGGGTGCGGCGTCCTGTTCACCCGTGCTTGTGTGCCACCCTGGGGAGTGGGTCCCAGCAGCATTCCAAGGGAGAAAGATGCAGGGCCCCAAGGCGCCTCTCGGCTCCCCGCCTCTGTCCTGAAGCTGGGTCGTCTGGCCCTGTGTGCGTTTAGCCCGAAGTGCCATCCGCCTAACGCAAAGGAACCAAGCGCCAGAGTCCCCGCGCCTCAGCCAAGAAGGCCCTCCCTGAGCGCCCACTTCACCTGTGGGCTGTTTGGGTGAAAGCACGAGCAAAGGAACCGAGCCGTTACTCTGACCGAGACACAGGCCTGTGAGGAAGGCTGCTCTCTCGACTCCTCTCTTGTGGGAGGCGGTTAGCACTGCTATGCCCTGTGGGCCTGCCTGGAGGCCTAGGTCCCTGGCCGCTCCGCCTGAGGAATCCAGGCGAACAGTCCTCGAAATTTAGCTCAGAGCAGAGGAGAGGAACCGTGATGGAGACAGCATCACGGCTCCGGAGGGTGGCAACGCTTTCAGTGTGTCTGCGTGAGAGCCTTAGGAAACGATTCCCCGAAATCACAGGGCGAGAGGAACGGCTTCGCGCAGAGGCACCTCACGCGCCGACTCTCGTGTCACAGAGCCAGCACTCCTCCGGCATGGGTGCGTGTGGATCCCTGAGTTCCAGGCCCCTCCTTCGAAGGCAGAAATCGGTGCAGATACCGTGCCTGGAGCTCCCGCCTTTCACTGGGTTAAAGGATCCGGAATACTGTGTGCTGTGGCTGAGAGATCTGGGAACGGCCTCCCCAAGGCCCACCCGAGCGAGACAAAGACCGGGGCCGAAAACCCACCGCTCGGCTCAGCTCTGGTTTTTGGGCCTCGTTCCGTTGCCCCTTGTGTGAGTGCAGGCCGCAAAACCACCACCTGACTCGGAGGAACCACACTGGGGAGCTTCCTGGCTTCAGCCAGGATAGCCGTTCCTGAGGGTGGAAGCATTTTGCTCTGTGCCTGCGGGCGTGCGCTGCCAGCGAGTCCAAACCCATTCTCGGAGAGAGACTCAGGCGGCGGCAGAAGGTGGGACACGACTCCCCACTTGTTTCATGAAGCCAGGCCCGCGGCCCCGCTTTGGCATGCAAGCCACATGGCCAGTGTACGAACTTGGAGCAAATACAGGGTAGAGAATCCGTGCTTTAGCTACCGCCGAACTTCCTGCGGGATGAAGCTGTGTTCGGTGTCCGAGCGCGAAGGCCTGGGGAACGGTTTCCATACGCCCGACCGGGTTTAGAAACAGGCCGTTGCGGGAGGCACCTCTCGGCTGAGCTCTTGCTACCTGGAGCTGCTAACTCGACACTGCTCCCCGTGGCTCCGGAACTCTTGGTGCTCAACCCTGCCCTGGAAGAAAGAAGCCTGGGAGCAAAGCACAGCTCTAGCTCCTGTCCCCTCTCCACAGGGTGCGGCGTCCTGTTCACCCGTGCTTGTGTGCCACCCTGGGGAGTGGGTCCCAGCAGCATTCCAAGGGAGAAAGATGCAGTGCCCCAAGGCGCCTCTCGGCTCCCCGCCTCTGTCCTGAAGCTGGGTCGTCTGGCCCTGTGTGCGTTTAGCCCGAAGTGCCATCCGCCTAACGCAAAGGAACCAAGCGCCAGAGGCCCCGCGCCTCAGCCAAGAAGGCCCTCCCTGAGCGCCCACTTCACCTGTGGGCTGTTTGGGTGAAAGCACGAGCAAAGGAACCGAGCCGTTACTCTGACCGAGACACAGGCCTGTGAGGAAGGCTGCTCTCTCGACTCCTCTCTTGTGGGAGGCGGTTAGCACTGCTGTGCCCTGTGGGCCTGCCTGGAGGCCTAGGTCCCTGGCCGCTCCGCCTGAAGAATCCAGGCGAACAGTGCAGGAACTTTAGCTCAGAGCAGTGGAGAGGAACCGTGATGGAGACAGCATCACGGCTCCGCAGGGTGGCAATGCTTTCAGTGTGTCTGCTTGAGAGCCTTAGGAAACGATTCCCCGAAATCACAGGGCGAGAGAAACGGCTTCGCGCAGAGGCACCTCACGCGCCGGCTCTCGTGTCACAGAGCCAGCACTCCTCCGGCATGGGTGCGTGTGGATCCCTGAGTTCCAGCCCCTCCTTCGAAGGCAGAAATCGGTGCAGATACCGTGCCTGGAGCTCCCGCCGGTCACTGGGTTAGAGGATGCGGAGTACTGTGTGCTGTGCCTGAGAGCTCTGAGAACGACCTCCCCAAGGCCCACCCGAGCGAGACAAAGGCCGGGGACGAAGACCCACCTCTTGGCTCAGCTCTGGTTTGTGGGCCTCGTTCCGTTCCCCGTGTGTCAGTGCAGGCCGCAAAACAACCACCTGACTCAGAGGAAACACACTGTGGAGCTTCCTGGCTTCAGCCAGGATAGCCATTCCTGAGGGTGGAAGCATTTTTCCTCTTTGCCTGCGGGCGTGGGCTGCCAGCGAGTCCAAACCCATTCTCGGAGTGAGACTCAGGCGGCGGCAGAAGGCGGGACACGGCTCCCCACTTGTTTAAGAAACCAGGCCCGCGGCTCCGCTTTGGCATGCAAGCCTCATGGCCAGCGTACGAACACGGAGCAAACACAGTGTAGAGAATGCGTGCTTTAGCTACCGCCGACCTCCCCGCGGGAGAAGGCAGTGTTCGGTGTCTGGGCGCGAAACCTGGGGAACGTGTTCCATACGCCCGAGCGGGTTTAAAAACAGGCCGTTGCGGGAGGCACCTCTCGGCTCAGCTCTTGCTACCTGGAGCTGCTAACTCGACACTGCTCCCTGTGGCTCTGGAATTCTCGGTGCTCAACCCTGCCCTGGAAGAAAGAAGCCTGGGCGCAAAGCACAGCTCTAGCTCCCATCCTCTCTCCACAGGGTGCGGCGTCCTGTTCACCCGTGCTTGTGTGCCACCCTGGGGAGTGGGTCCCAGCAGCATTCCAAGGGAGAAAGAAGCAGGCGCTCAAGGGGCCTCTCGGTTCCCCGCCTCTCTCCTGAAGCTAGGTCGACTGGCCCTGTGTGCGTTTAGCCCGAACTGCCATCCGCCCAACGCAAAGGAACCAAGCCCCATAGGCCCCGTGCCTCAGCCAAGAAGGCCCTCCCTGAGCGCCCACTTCACCTGTGGCCTGTTTGGTTGAAAGCACGAGCAAAGGAACCGAGCCGTTACTCTGACCGAGACACAGGACTCTGAGGAAGGCTGCTCTCTTGACTCCTCTCTTGTGGGAGGCGGTTAGCACTGCTGTGCCCTGTGGGCCTGCCTGGAGGCCTAGGTCCCTGGCCGCTCCGCCTGAAGATTCCAGGCGAACAGTCCTCAAAATTTAGCTCTAAGCAGAGGAGAGGAACCGTGATGGAGACAGCATCACGGCTCCGGAGGGTGGCAACGCTTTCAGTGTGTCTGCGTGAGAGCCTTAGGAAACGATTCCCCGAAATCACAGGGCGAGAGGAACGGCTTCGCGCAGAAGCACCTCACGCGCCGGCTCTCGTGTCACAGAGGCAGCACTCCTCCGGCATGGGTACGTGTGGATCCCTGAGTTCCAAGCCCCTCCTTCGAAGATAGAAATCGGTGCAGATACCGTGCCTGGAGCTCCCGCCTTTCACTGGGTTAAAGGATCCGGAATACTGTGTGCTGTGGCTGAGAGCTCTGGGAACGGCCTCCCCAAGGCCCACCCGAGGGAGACAAAGGCCGGGGCCGAAGACCCACCTCTTGGCTCAGCTCTGGTTTCTGGGCCTCGTTCTTTTGCCCCCTGTGTGAGTGCACGCCGCAAAACAACCACCTGACTCGGAGGAACCACACTGGGGAGCTTCCTGGCTTCAGCCAGGATAGCCGTTCCTGAGGGTGGAAGCATTTTGCTGTGTGCCTGCGGGCGTGCGCTGCCAGCGAGTCCAAACGCATTCTCGGGTGAGACTCAGACGGCGGCAGAATGATTCCGCTAATGTCTTTCATCTCCAAAGTTACTTTGAGAAGCAGAAAGCAGAGTGGCAGACGGAGCCTCAGGAGCCCCCCATCCCTGAGTCCCTGGCCGCTGCAGCTGCTGCTGCCCAGCAACTCCAAGTGGCTTGAAAGCAGGACACTCGGCAGACAGCCACCTTTAGGCAGCAGCCCCCACCTATGAAGGTAAGTGAGCTGGGTAAGGGTTGTGGAGGAAGCAAGGTATCTACAAGCAGCCCCATGGAAGCCTAGGACTGGGGCTTTGTAGTTACTTATTTGGTGCCTTTCTAAAACAGACTTTGCTTGGGACACAGAGGAAGTGTTGGTGTTTATGTGCTATAGCAGACCAGCTGATTTTATTGTTTTATATTCCCCGAGGGGCTACAATGCAGGAAGGTTGGCAGCTTCTGCTAAAGCATAATTTTAAAAAGTTAGAGACAAGACTTGTGCAAATATATAGTGAGCATGTGTTGTTAATGAGGGAGTCAGCAGGATTACAAAACTGGTTCCAAAAGCACTTGAGAAACAGGTAACTATATAGTAAGAAAAGGAAAGGAATGCTGAAATAAGTTTGCAAAATTAAATACAGAACTGGTTGATGTCCTACAGGGCAATAAACTGTAACCTTTGTGATTATCTTTTCTTTGGAACAGAAATAATCTGCATCTCTACTGGGCAACAACCATTTGTAGCTTATTAGCATAAATCACAGTGTGGGTCCTAATCAATAGTAAATAGTCAAACAAAGGGACATTCTCTTAGAGCAGGGGTCAGCAAACTAGAACGCACAGGCCAAGTCTGACTTGCTTGTAAATAAAGTTTTACTGGTATACACACATGCTTTTTTGTTTATGTATTATCTGTAACTTCTTCCATGTAGAACAATTATAGTTGAGTAGTTGCAACTAACACCATGTAACCTGAAAAGTCTAAAATATTTACTCTTTTGGCATTTGTAGAGAAAGTTTACTGATACCTATCCTAAAGAATTAAATAATCCTTAATAGAGCCTGTTGGACTATGTTCCAATATAATGTTAAAATGATATGTAATTCTCATTTTGCCTTATTTCCAAATTCTGGATATTTTTCCTCAATAACCCTCTTTGACCCTCATCCCCTTATAGCCTTTACTTCCCTTACATCTGGCACTGATCTCTCTACTTGTTGAGAAGTACTAGTAACCTCTTCCTGTTGAGAAATCACAATTGCTTTCTGGACCCTTGGGGATCAGAAGGCTGAACCATAGGCTAGAAGAATCTGATCACTAACTTTCTTTGTCCTGTGTCCTCCCACCAGGCCTGCTTATCATGTCATCAGCAAATTCATCGGAATGCACCTATATGTCCTCTGTGCAAAGCCAAGAGTCGGTCCCGGAACCCCAAAAAGCCAAAACGGAAGCAGGATGAATGAAGAGATGGAGAACACATGGAGCTCTGCTACTCATAACCTCTCCCCTTGGCCAGAGTGATTAATGTCCTGATTTGAAACCACCCTACCCCACCTCTACTGAGTTTCCTATTTAATGTGATGGAAGCACAACCCCTCTCACTTTGCTCTTATTTCTTTCTTCTCTTGGGGTTTCTGACTTAAGAAGAGATATGGTTCAGGTGCTAATGACAGTGTATCCGATGATCCCTTCTCTCCCACCCACATTTCAACCCCTGCCCTTGTTTGAAGCTGAAGAAAGGGCAGAAGGCCCAGATGTGATTCTCTGCCTCTTGTGTCTAATGCCTGGGGCCTAAGGGCTGAGGGCTAGAGGAGGCCCTTGTTTCAGGTGAAAGCTCCAGTGTGCCCCCTCCCTGTACTTTTGCCTTAGGCTCTGAAGGGACAACAGTCTTCTTGCTGGACTTTCCAGTAAACTTGGTGTATATATCTTCCCCACGTGCCCCTTAATTTCATCTCATCTAAGCAAGGGCCAGAGGTAAGTTGGACAAGCCCTCCTTTTCATCTTCATTTGGGAGGCCTGGCTGTTATTATGGAGTTCACTCCCATGCCAATCTCCCAGATATGCTAAAGTTCTCAGGTACAGGTTGTGTGTCTAGAGATCCTGAGACCTGCAGGCCTTTCCCATAACTCTCATTTTTCAAATCAGTGGCAGAAGTTCCCCACAGTGAAATCAGAGAGCCACACCCAGTCCACAAATCCTAAATAACTTGCTGCCTAAATCATTGGGCTCTACTGTAGGGGCTAACCTTAGGATGAGAGGAGCCCCAGGCTGACATCTGTGTTGCCAAGTGTCCAAAACTATTTTTGTTCCAAACCATTATTCTGGCACTTACTCAATGATATTTCTTAGGGGTTAGAGGCATGAGTTGAGAGTCAAGTGAATGCCAACCATTTTACATATGTAAGAGTGTGGACTTCCCCTCCATTCATCTCTCCCTCTCTTGGGTCCGCCCTCTTCTATAAGGTAGCCTCAGCTCAGGTCAGCTGCTAGCCACCCCCTTTCCTATAGATTCTGTTGATGGCCTTCCTTTAGAGAAGAAAAGGCACTGGATTCCCCAGGCCCTCCTCTCTACCCTCATACTCTCTACCCTCCTCTCTACCAAAATCAGATCTCTAGTCAAGTCACTCTTAGACTTAAAGGACAGAGATGGGGGTTGGCTTTAGATCCAAGTCTCAGTCCCTGGCTGGGGAAAGGGGATATTTTCCCTTCTTTTCTTAACTGTAGTTTTAATTTGCCACAGTGTTTTTTATTCACAATATAAAAAGTTCCTCTGCTCTTTGAAAGTGAGAGTGTTATGTCTGTACAAATTCTTTTAAATAAACATTTGTTCACTGGAGTGAATGCTGATGAGTGCCTATAAGTACCAAGTAATAGAAAAGATATAGTGATTTTTCCCCTCCTGGGTAGCTCTTCACTTTAATTCACTCAACCCTACAAATGAGGAAACCAAACATACCAGTGCACAGTAATTTATTATTATTATAATTGCCATTTATTCAGTAATTACTCTGTGCCAGGTCTCTGCAAGATGCTTTATGTACATGATTGTATTTGATTTTCAAAACAATCTTTTAAGCTAAGTATTTTTATTACATTTTCCAAAAAGGTAAAACAAAGCTCAGAGAAATTAAATAACTTTCCCAGAGTTAAATAACTGGTAAGAGAAATTTCAAGATTTGAATCCAGATTTGGTTCTTGAGCCCATTTTTTTCTACTTTTCTCTATAATCATTTTTTTTCTTTAAGCCTTTCTCCCTTTTGGGATGGTTTAATGATGGAGTAGTTGAAGTAACTCTAAACTAGAAATTAGGGACTAGGAATCCAGTGAGTGTTGCAGGAATACAAAGGCCTAGTTCCCTATAGAAATACAATAGGGAACAACAGTGAAAGACCATCCTAGTTTCAGAGCTCTCTATAGGGTGGACTGAGGTTTCCATTAAGACTGCACTGCAGTTCATCAGCACCCTCTGCTCAACCCTGCCTCCTCTAATGCTTCTCCTCTACAAGTGTTAATCCCAAGACCTTCCTAGTTAACATCCTGTACATTAAATAGTCCCAGTGCTTCCCAGTAACCCAATAGCTGACAAAAATACCTCTGTGCCTCAGTGTCCTCATCTGGAAAATGGGGAAAATAATAATACCTTCTTCTGAGGCTATTGTAAGTAATGCTAGGTACACAGTAAGCACTCAGTAAGTGTAAATTTCCTTCAAGTAGATTGAATGACTGGTCAAAGAAATACTATTTTTCTTACCTGACATTACTTCATTACCCGAGACTTTGTTCATCTACAAGCCTGCTTTTGAGGTGGCCCAGGCTAACTGTGGGCAAAGGGAGGACACTCAGCTATGTGACTTAGGGTACATCTTAATCTGTATAGGCCTCAGTAGGTCCCTGTAAGTATATGAGGAGTGGTTATTGCTCTGCATCCTTGCACACTGGAGGTCAGATTTGTCAATTCTAAATGTCAGTTGTAGCACCACTAACTAGATCAGCCATTTCCCAGAGACACTTCTGAATGGGAAGGAACAGTCATGTGTTGAGCACCTACACCTGCTAACCACTGGGTGGGGTGCTACTACCTCATTTAGTTTCTTTGGTTCATTTATCTATTGTTGTGAAACAAACCACCCCAAAACTTAGTGGCTTAAAACAACAATTTATTTGCTCATGACCTGCAATTTGTACAAGACTTGCTGGGAATAGCTTATCTACATTCCATGTGGTGTTGCCTCAGACAGCTTGGCAAGGAGGATCCATGATGTCTGCACTCTCATATCTGGCACCTCAGCTGGGCTGCCTGGGCTTCCCACCTCCTTTGTTAGTATTTTATCCTCCACAGCCTCTCCTCCACTTGCCCTCTCATCTCAGTAGAGTAGTCAGATATTTTTTACATGATGACAGGCTTCCAAAGGATAAAAAACAAAGCCTTTTGTGGCATAAGACCAGGAGTGATATAGCAACACTGCTGCTGTACTCTATTGGTCTAAACAAGTCACACAGTTAGCCCAAATTTAAGAAGTGGAGAATATCCTAATGGGAAGGGCTACATGCTTGTCAGAGATGGGAGGAATTGTTGGCCATATTTGCAGACGATCTACCACATTTTCCAACAACCTTGCAAGGAAGGTGTTATTTGTGCCTATTTTATAAATGATAAAACTGGCTCAAAGAGTTAAAGTAATTGCCCAACAACTAAGAAAAAGGCGCAGCCAGGAGTCAGACCCAGGTCCCTTTTCCTCTAAGGCTGTGTTCCTTCTGCCTAACTACACTGCTGGCAGGAAGTCTGAGACCTGCTTAAAGGAAAAGAAGGAAAGAGAAGGAATAAAAACAGAGTGAAATAAGACAATGGGGATGTACAAGTTTGGAGACATCTGAGTGGCTCAATCGGTTAAGTGTCTGCCTTTGGCTCAGGTCATGATCCCAGAGTCCTGGGATTAAGTACCAAATCAGACTCCCTGCTCCCTCTGCACTTCCCCCCTGCTCATGATCTCTCTCTCTCTTTCTCACTCTCAGATAAATAAACAAAATCTTTTTTAAAAAGGAGAAAAAAGAAAAGATTGAGGAGGAGGAGAGTAAAGGAAGTTAACTGCACTGGTAAAATCATTTACACTTCAAGCACCTTTTCAATATTCTCATTTGATGCTTATGTTAATACCCTGTACTGTTAGTACTGCATGTATTATTATCATCCACATTTTAAAGATGAGACCCAGAGAGGGGAACTGACTTCATCAAAGGCACAAAGCAAGTTAAGAGCAACTAGAGCCATAACTAGAACTCACGTCTTCCAATCTTGGAATGACCCAGTCTGGGGACCTCTTTACATTTTTGACACAGTGGGGATGAATTTATTTTTAATTTGAAGTTTTATGTTTTCCTTCCATATTTCATTTTTTTTTAATTTCAAGATTTGACTTAAATTCAAGTTAATTAACATAGAGTGTAGTATTAGTTTCAGGGGTAGAATTTAGTGATTTATCACTTATGTGTAACACCCAGTGTTCATTACAAGTGCCCTCCTTATTGCTTATCACCCATTTACTACATCCCCTGACCCATAACCACTCCAGCAACCATGAGTTTCTTCCCTATACTTGAGTCTCTTATGATTTGCCTCCCTCTCTAATTTTATTTTATTTTTCCTTCCTTTCCCCTATTTTGATCTGTTTTGTTTCTTAAATTCCACATATGAGTGAAATCATATGGTATTTGTCTTTCTCTGACTTATTTTGATTAGCATAATACACTCTAGTTCCATTCATGTCATTACAAATGGCAAGATTTCCTTCTTTTTATGGCTGACTAATATTCCATTATATATGTACCACACCTTCTTTATCCATTCAACAATTGGTGGACATTTGTGCTGTTTCCATATTTTGGCTACTGTGGATAGTGCTGCTATAAAGATTGTGGTGCATTTGCCTCTTTGAATCACTACTTTTGTATCCTTTGGATAAATACCAGGTAGTGCAACTTGTGGGTCATACAGTAGTTCCAATTTACCTTTCTGAGGAACCTCCATACTGTTTTCCAGAGTGGCTGCACCAGTTTGCATTCTTCACAACAGTGTAAGAGTGTTCTCCATTCTCCACATCCTTGCCAACATCTGTTTTTTCCTCAGTTGTTAATTTTAACTATTCTTTTTTTAAAATATAAATTATTTAAATTCAATTTAGTTACGTATACTGTATTCTTGGTTTCAGGGGTAGAATTTAGTGATTCATCAGATGCCTATAACACCCAGGGTTCATTATATCAACACCCTCCTTAATGCCCATCACCAGTTATGCCTTCCCCCCACCAACCTCTCCTCCAGCAACCCTCAGTCTGTTTCCTAGAGTTCAGCATCTCTTACAGTTTGGCTTCCTCTCTATTTTCATCTTATTTTATTTTTCCTTCCTTTCCCCTGTGTTAATCTGTTTTGTTTCTGAAATTTCACATATGAGTGAAATCATGTGATATGTGTCTTTCTCTGACTGACTTATTTTGTTTAGCATAATACCCTCTACTTCCACTGATGTCCATGCAAATGGCAAGATTTCATTTTTTTTGATGGCTGAGTAACATTCCATATATATATATATATATATATATATATATATATATATATATATATATATATATATATATATATATAACATCTTTATCCATTCATCTGTCAATAGACAACTGGGCAATTTCCATATTTTGGCTATTGTGGACATTGCTGCTATAAACACTGGGGGGGCAGATGCCCCTTTGAATTACTATGATTCTATCCTTTGGATAAATACCTAGTACTGCATTTGCTGGGTCTTGGTATAGCTCCATTTTTAACTTTTTGAAGAACATCTCTACTGTTTTACAAAGTGGCTGTACCAGTTTACATTCCCAAAAAACTGTAAGAGGGATCTCCTTTCTCCCCATCCTCATCAACATCTGTTGTTTCCTGAGTTCTTAACTTTAGCAATTCTGATTGGTGTGAGGTAGTATCTCATTGTGGTTTTGACTTGGATTACCCTGATGTGGAGAGATATTGACCATTTTTTCATGTGTCTGTTGGCCATCTGTATGTCTTCTTTGGAAAAATGTCTATTCATGTCTTCTGCCCATTTTTTGACTGGATTATT
The DNA here is from genome assembly GCF_037043125.1 of Eumetopias jubatus. NCBI lineage: Eukaryota > Metazoa > Chordata > Mammalia > Carnivora > Otariidae > Eumetopias > Eumetopias jubatus. The sequence continues at coordinate 75,605,009 of NW_028274817.1, forward strand.
TGTTTTTGGGGTGTTGAGTTTTATAAGTTCTTTACAGATCTTGGATACTAACTCTTTATCTGATATATCATTTGTAAATAACTTCTCCTATTCCATAGGTTGCCTTTTAGTTTTGTTGATTGTTTCTTTGCTGTGCAAAAGCTTTTTATTTAGATGAAGTCCCAATAGTTCATTTTTCCTTTTGTTTCTCTTGAATTTTGAGACATGTCTAGCAAAAAATTGCTCCAGTGGAGGTCAAAGAGGTTGCTGCCCATGTTCTTCTCTAGGATTTTGATGAATTACTGTCTCACATTTAATTCATTAATCCATTTTGAGTTTATTTTGCTGTATGGTGTACAATGGTCTAGTTTCATTCTTCTGTGTGTGGCTAATTTTCACAGCACCATTTGTTGAAGAGACTGTCTTTTTTCCATTGGATATTCTTTCTTGCCTTCTCAAAGATTAGTTCACCGTAGAGTTCAGGGTCCATGTCTGGGTTATCAATTATATTCCATTGATCTATGGGTCAGTCTTTATCCCAGTACCATACACTCTTTATGATTACAGCTTTGATACACAGCTTGAAGTGGGGAATTCTGATGCGTCCAGCTTTGGTTTTCCTTTTCAACATTACTTTTCTTATTCAGAGTCTTTTCTGTTTCCATACAAATTATATGATTGTTTATTCCAGCTCTGTGAAAAATGATGATGGTATTTTGAGAGAGTTTTTTTAATTTGAATTCAATTAGCGAACATATATCATTAGTTTTTATATAATGTTCAATAATTCATCAGTTGCGTGAAACACCCAGTGCTCATAACCTCACCTGCCCTCTTAACACCCATCACCCAGTTACCCCATTCTGCCACCCATCTCCATTTACACAACCCTCAGTTTGTTTCCCAGAGTCAAGAGTCTCCCATTGTTTGTTTCCCTCTCTGATTTTTCCCATTCAGTATTCCCTCCCTTCCCCTATTGTCCTCTGCACTATTCCTTATAGTCAACATATGAGTGAAACCATATGATCATTGTCTTTCTCTGCTTGACTCAGCGTGATACCCTCCAGTTCCATCCATGGTGATGCAAATGGTAGGTACTCATCCTTTCTAATGACTAATATTCCATTGTATATATGAACCACAGCTTCTTTATCCATTCATCTGTCGAAGGACATCTTGGCTCCTTCCACAATTTGGCTATTGTGGACATTGGTGCTATGAACATTGGGGTGCATGTGCCCCTTCTTTTCACTCATCTGTATCTTTGGGGTAAATACCCAGTAGTACAATTGCTGGGTCCTAGGGTAGCTCTATTTTTAACTTCTTGAGGAACCTCCACACTGTTTTCCAGAGTGGCTTTGCCAGCTTGCATTCCCCTTAACAGTGTAAGAGAGTTCCCCTTTCTCCAGATCCTCAGCAACATTTGTTGTTCCCTGTCTTGTTAATTTTAGCCACTTTAACTGGTGTAAGGTTGTATCTCATTGTGGTCTTGATTTGTATTTCCCTGATGGCAGGTGACGTGGAACATTTTTTCGTGTGTCTGTTGGCCATTTATATGTCTTCTTTGGAGAACTCTCTGTTCATGTCTTCTGCCCATTTCATGACTGGATTATTTGGTTTTGGGGTGTTGAGTTTGAGACGTTCTTTATAAATCTTGGATATCAGCCCTTTATCTGTTATGTCATTTGCAAATATTTTCTCCAGTTCCATAAGTTGCCTTTAAGTTTTGTTGATTGTTTCCTTTGTTCCGCAGAAGTTTTTTATCTTGATGAAGTCCCAATAGTTCATTTTTGCTTTTGTTTCCCTTACCTTTAGATGTGTGTCTTGGAAGAAGTTGCTGTGGCTGATGTTGAAGAAGTTACCGCCTGTGTTCTCTAGGATTTTGATGGATTCCTGCCTCACTTTTAGGTCTTCCATCCATTTAGAGTTTATTTTTCTGTATGGTGTAAGAGAATGGTCCAGTTTTATTCTTCTGCATGTGGATGTCCAGTTTCCCCAACACCATTTGTTGAAGAAACTGTCTTTTTTTCCATTGGATATTCTTTCCTTTTTTGTCAAAGATTAGTTGACCATAGAGTTGAGGGTCCATTTCTGGGCTCTCTATTCTGTTCCATTGATCTATGTGCTTGTTTTTGTGCGAGTACCATGCTGTCTTGATGATCACAGCTTTGTAATATAGTTTGAAGTCAGTCATTGTGATGCCGCCAGCATTGTTTTTCTTTTTCAACATTCCTCTGGCTATTCCGGTCTTTTCTGATTCCATCCAAATTTTAGAATTCTTTGTTCCAGCTCTGTGAAAAATGTTGATGTTATTTTGATAAGGATTGCATTGAATGTGTGGATTGCTCTGGGTAGCATAGATATTTTAACATATTTTTCTTCCAATCCCTTAACATGTAATGTTTTTCCATTTCTTTGTTTCTTCCTGAATTTCTTTCATAAGTGTTCTCTAGTTTTTGGAGTATACATCCTTTACCTCTTCGGTTAGGTTTATTCCTAGGTATCTTATGGTTTTTTGTTCAATTGTAAATGGGATCGATTCCTTAATTTCTCTTTCTTCTGTTTCATTGCAGTACATAGAAATGCAACTGATTTGTGTGCATTGATTTTATATCCTGCCACATTGCAGGATTTTTGTATGAGTTCTAGCAATTTTGTGGTGGAGTCTTTGGGTTTTCCACATAAAATATCATGTCATCTTCAAAGAGAGAGAGTTTGACTTCTTTGCAAATTTGAATGCCTTTTATTTCTTTTTGTTGGATGATTGTTGTATGATAGGACATCCAGTACTATGTTGGACAAGAGTGGTGAGAGTGGGCATCCCTTTTTTTGTACCTAACCTTAAGGGAAAAGTTCTCAGTTTTTCCCCATTGAGAACAATATCCACTGTGGGCTTTTCACAGATACTTTTTATGATATTGAGGTATGTTCCCTCTATCCCTACACTGTGGAGAGTTTTAATCAAGAAAGGATGCTGTATTTTGTCAAATACTTTTTCTGCATCAATTGAGAGATTCATATGCTTCTTGTTCTTTCTTTTATTAATGTGATGTATCACGTTGATTTATTTGCAAATGTTGAACCACCCTTCCATCCCAGGAATACATCCCATTTGGTCATGATGAATAATCCTTTTAATGCACTATCAGATCCTACTGGCTAGTAACTTGGTGAGAATTTTGGCATCCATGTTCATCATAGATATTGGTCTGTAATTCTTCTTTTTGATGGAGTCTTGGTCTGGTTTTGGGATCAAGATAATTCTGGCCTCATAGACGAGTTTGGAAGTTCTCTTTCCATTTCTATTTTGGAAACAGCTTCAGTAGAATAGATATTATTTCTTCTTTAAATGCTTGGTAGAATTCCCCTGGGAAGCCATCTGGCCCTGGGCTCTTGTTTTTTTGGTAGGTTTTTATTTTTTATTTTTATTTATTTATTTATTTTTAAGATTTTATGTATATGCCAGAGAGAGAGCACGCACAAGCAGGGGTAGCAGCAGGCAGAGGGAGAAGCAGGCTCACTGCTGAGCAAGGAGCCCAATGCGGGACTCAATCCCATTGGGATTGACCCCCCTGGGATCATGACCTGAGCCAAAAGCAGATGTTTAACCATCTGAGCCACCCAGGCGTCCCTTTGGTAGGTTTTTAATTACTGCTTCAATTCCCTTGCTTGTTATGGGTCTGTTCAGATCTTCTATTTCTTCCTGTTTCAAAGTTGGTAGTTTATAAGTTTCCAAAAATGCATCAATTTCTTCCAAATTGCCTAATTTTTGGCATATATTTGCTCATAATATGCTCTTAAAATTGATTCTATTTATTTGGTGTTGGTTGTGATCTCTCCTCTTTCGTTCATGATTTTATTAATTTGAGTCCTTTCTCTTTTCTTTTTGAAAACTTTTTCTAGGGGTTTATCAATCCTAATTTGTTCAGAGAACCAGCTTCTAGTTTCCTTATTCTGTTCTACTGTTCTGGTTTCTATTTCATTGATTTCTCCTCTAACTAATATACTTTCTCTTCTCCTGCTTGACTTAGGCTTTATTTGTTATTCTTTCTCCAGCTTCTTAGGTGTAAGTTTAGCTTCTGTATTTGAGAGAGGCTTGTATTGCAATGTACTTCCCTCTTAGGACTGTCTTTGCTCTATCCCAAAGGTTTTGAACAGCTGTATTTTCATTTCGTTTCCATGAATTTTTTACGTTCTTCTTTAATTTTCTGGTTGACCCATTCTTTCTTTAGTAGGATGCTTTTTAGCCTCCAAGTGCTTATGTTCTTTCCAATTTCCTCTTGTGATTGAGTTCAAGTTTCAAGGCATTGTGGTCTGAAAATATGCAGGGAATAATAATAGTCTTTTGGTATTGATTGAGACCTGATTTGTGACCCAGTATGTTATTTATTCTGTAGCATGTTCTCTGTGGTCTCGAGAAGAATGTGTATTCTGTTGCTTTAGGATCAAATGCTCTGTATATATCTGTGAAGTCCATCTGGTCCAGTGTGTCATTCAAATCCCTTGTTTCTTTGTTGATCTTTTGCTTAGATGATCTGTCCATTGCTCTGAGTGGGGTGTTCAAGTCCCCTGCTAATATTGTATTTTTATCAATGTGTTTCTTTAATTTTCTTATTAATTTGTTGATATAATTGGCTGCTCCCATGTTAGGACCATAAATATGTATAATTGTTTGATCTTCTTGTTGGATAGACCTTTAAGTATGATATAGAGTCCCTCTTCATCCCATACCACAGTCTTTGGTTTAAAATCTAATTTGTGTGATATGAGGATTGCTACCTTAACTTTCTTTTGAGGTCCATTAGCACTTTTAATGGTTCTCCACACCCTCATTTTCAATCTGGTGGTGCCTTTTTGTCTATAATGAGTATCTTCTAGATAGCATATAGATTAGTCTTATTTTTTTATCCAGTCTGATACACCTATATCTTTATTATTTATTTATTTATTTATTTATTTACTATTTTTATATATTTTTAAAGATTTTATTTATTATTTATTTGAGAGAGAGACAGACAGAGATAGTGAGAGAGAGCACGAGCAGGGAGAAGAGGAAGAAGTAGGCTTCCCACCAAACAGGGAGCCCAATGCGGGACTCGAACCAGGACCCTAGGATCATGGCCTGACTGACTGAGCCACCCAGGCATCCCAATACCCTATATCTTTTGATTGGAGACTTTAGTCCATTTACATTCAGACTGATTATTGACTGATACAAATTTATTTCCATTGTGTTACCTGTAAAGTTGCTCTTCGTTTACATTTTGTCTTTTCCTTTCTGGTCTTTGTTACTTTGGGGCTCTCTCTCTCTTGGCTCCCTGTAATATTTCTTGACAGGTGGTTTATTGTTCATAAATTCCTTTAGTTTTTGTTTGTTCTGGAAACTCTTAATCTCTCCTTCTATTTTGAATGACAGCCTTGCTGAATAAAGTTTTCTTAGCTACATATGTTTCTCATTTATTATGTTGAATATATCATGCCAGTCCTTTCTGGCCTGCCGTGCCTCTATGTACAGGTCTGATGCCAGTGTCATGTTCTATACTTGTAGGTTTAAGACCTCTTGTCCCAAGATGCTTTTAGGATTTTCACTAAGATAAAGTCACGCTTAACCATCTGAGTCACCCAGGTGTCCCTTTGGTAGGTTTTTAATTACTGCTTCAATTCCCTTGCTTGTTATGGGTCTGTTCAGATCTTACTATGTATTGAGATGTCGATTTATTTTTATTTATTTTGAGGGAGGTTTTCTGTGCCTGCTGCACTTGAATGCCTGTTTCCTTCTCTAGATTAGGGAACTTCTCACCTATAAATTGTTCAAATAAACCTTCTGTCCCTCTCTCTCACTCTTCATCTTCTGGGACCCCTATTATTTGCTTTATGGAATTGCTGAGTTCTTGAAGTCTCCCTTCATGATCCATTAGTGGTCTTTCTCTGTTCTTTACAGCTTCTTTATTTTCCATCATATTATCTTCTATATCAGTGACTCTCTCTTCTGTCTTTCTTCTCCTTGCTATTAGGGCCTTCATTTGTGATTGCATTTCAGTAAAAGCATTATTAATTTTGGCCTGATTAGATTTTAGTTATTTTCTTCCTACACAAGGGATTCTCCAGTGTCTTCTATGTGTTTTCAAGCCCAGCTAGTATCCTTATAATCTTTTTTTTAATTCTAATTCAGACATCTTCTATCCATGTTGATTAAATCCCTGGCAGTGAGGACTGCTTCCTGTTCTTTCTTTCTTTTTTTTTTGGTAAGTTTTTCCATCTCATCATTATGTCCAGAAATGAATAGATGAAGGAGAGAAAAAAGACAAAAATAACAACAGAAAATTAGAAACAAAACAAACCAAAAGAAAACAAAATTTTTAAAAGTCAAACAAGAAGTAAAACAGAACAAAACAACAAACTAGATCCTGGGTGTATTTTGCTCTGTTTGTTAAAAGAAACTGGATTCCAAAATAGGAAAGAAAGAAATATATGTACAACAATACATTAAAATAGAATGAATGGAAACCAAAAATAAAAAAGTATATATATAACATATAAGGATAAAAATTTTAAAGAATTAAGAATTGAGAAATAGCTGAAAAAAATAAAACTGAGAGACTACTGCATAATAATAATAATAATAATAATAATAAAAACTTCAAATGCTATATACTTTTTTCCCAAGTGCTGAAGGTTTGCAGTTCTTATGATCAGTAAAGTTGATGCTAGTGAATTGTCCCTGGGGGAGGGACTTGTTGCACTGAATCTCAGGTGTTTTTGCCAGGGTAGAATTGCCCCTCCCTTGCCAGAGGGCCAGGCTCAGTGTAAGTGTCTCCAGATTGCACTGTGTGGTGCTGTTTTGCTCTCTGAAAGTTTTCAACACTGTTGGGAGGGGTGGTGACAAGGCAACATCTCGATCTCTAGCCCAGGAGCTGAAATTTCACTCCCCTCACTCTTCAGTGAGCTCTCACAGAAAAGCAATCACTCTTGTCTCCCAAGTTTCCATCATGCCAGTGCCAACTTGCTGTTGTAATAAAAAGCTGATAAGGCTGCATTTCTTTCACGCCATGTTACCAGCCAGTAAACATCTCTGCCTTTGCTTGTGTGTGTTCTGGGGGTATGGGGGGCATGGAAAAGTATTGTTTGGACATTACTTTGGTGAGTTCCCATGTAAACAGCAGTAAAACTAAAACTATGACTTTGTTTTGGATTTAAGGAGATATTTTGGATCAGTAATAACGAATAGGAATATATGAATAAATTCAGGAATAAAATGATTTTTCCCTTGTTCCACCTATCACCATATTTCCCCAAGTAGATCTCTTTGTTTTATGTCCATTTCTATTCATGTAACTTATTTTTCATTAAACATGAATCAAAGCTGTCAAAAAAATTATCTCACAAATAAATAAAATCTTAAAAAAAAAAACCACTTGTGACTGAGCATTTTTCTCTCAGGCACACAACCCAGTTTCCAGCCTCCAAACTTTTCAGACTCCTTTGGCCTGAACCCATTTCATTCCTTCCCAGGAATGGAAGGCATCCTCACCATACTTCTGCCTTTGGCTGGGCCCCTGCTGGGAGAGTGGTTGTGTGACTGTGCAGCAGTTTGCAGTTTATGGCAATAGCGGGCAGAAAGCCTACACTTAGACTGGATCTTTTCAACTGGTTTCCCCAATCCGATGCCTGGGAATTCTGCTGCACTCAGGCTTCCCCATTCTTTTTGTGACCGCAGGGATCCTGAGGCCATGCTGTCCCACATGGGATTCTGGCCCACTTTGCCACCTGAGCACCTTTATGCCAGGGACATCCCCAACGGCAGCAGACTTCTAAAAGTTCTGATTTTGCACTCTGCTGCTTATAATACTTTCTTGTATCCTCCTTAAGCAGGCTTCTTTCCCTCCATGGTTTATCTTCTGAATATTACCTCGGATTCACATCTCTGCACTTCCTACCTTGTGAAAAGTGGTCATTTTCCTATTTGTAGAATTGTAACAATTCTTTTCTCAGATCTCCAATTGATTTTGCAGATGTTCAGAATTTAATAAATATCTAGCTGAATTCCAGGGACCAGACAAAATTAGGGTCAACTACACCTCTGCCATCTTAACTCCTCAGAAGCTATATTCTTAAGATGAACTGAAATATTCTGGTAGCTTTTTCTGAGTTTGTTATGAGTCCTTCTTGTTCTGCCCTCTGAATCTATATAGAATCCATCAGCAATCTCTTCTATGTAGCAGACTTCCTTGGCTGAAAACAGCTTCTACTGCTACTGGCTATCACATCACCCACTTGTGCCAAAGGAAAGTTAAATATTATCTTTTATTTTGCCAAATAGCAACAAAGTGCAGGCTGAATTTCCTATGGAAACGTAATTTCATACTTACCCAATGATAATTTCATCTGAAAATTTTGCTCACAGATACACAGAGATACACACACACACACACTGCACACTTAACTCAAGGTCATCATACACTGGTGAGTGGATTTGGTGAAAGGGAAAGAGATTAGGTTGTATTTTCAATGGGAAATTCCATTTCTGTAAGCCCTGCTTGGACAATTCTCCTGTATGTAGAGATACTCTGTGGAGCTCTGATCCCTTCTTTGGTGCAGTTTGGTGCATGTCCGATCTTGATGGAATATCCCAGGTAGCTCACCATATTTGAGAAAGTGGATAAGTTAATTATGACCTTGCCGTTCCCATAATCTTTGGTGATGTTCTGCCAACACCTCTGTGGATTAAAGTTTTTTTTATGATTTTATGTATTTATTTTTGAGAGAGTGAGAACAAGCACATGTTGGGGGGAGGGGCAGAGGGAGAAGCAGATTCCCTGCCGAGCAGAGAGCCTGATGCAGGACTCAATCCCAGGATCCTGGGATCATGACCTGAGCTGAAGGCAGACACTAACTGACCGAGCCACCCAGGCACCCTGGATTGAAGTTCTTTAAGAAACAAATCTTTTGAGGGGCATCTGGATGGCTCAGTTGGTTAAGCATCAAACTCTTGATTTCAGCTCAGGTCTTGATCTCAGTGTCATGAGTTTGAGCCCTGGGTTGGACTCCATGTTGGGCGTGGAGCCTACTTTTTAAAAAAGGTAAAAAGAAACAAGTCTTTTGAAATCATTTGATCAGACTATACCCTTTCCAGGGCACACAGTCATGTTCTCCTTGGTAGCCTTGAAAACTAGCAGCATCACAAACATGGTAGCTATGAAAGCAAGCAGTTTAGTAGAGTGAGTCTGGAATTCCTCAATAAGGCCCATCCTCAGAAAGTTGTCATTTTACATGTCAGGATTTTCCTTAGAAAATCACCATTCATAGAGCTTGCCATTATTTTACCTGACTCAGAACCTCTGCTCAGTAGGCAAAGTTCTATCCCCAAGGCATTTGTTCAAATCAATCACTGGCACTTTTTTAATATTGCTGATGCCTGAGGCAGTGATACTAGTTAGGTCAAATAAAAGGTTGGCCAAAATAAGAAAATTTGTGTAATGAGATGCCTATAGTGGACTTTGAAAAACTCCAATATATTCCTAGGCATTTAGAAGGACATGTACATGTGCAGGCCTGTATGTGTGTCCAGGAAAGAAGAGACCATAAGCTGTCACCCTTGGCTGTCCTTGAGGCTCTGCATAAGCAGGAAGTGAAGGCTAAGACTGTGTTGTCACTTGTTTGCCAGAACATTGAAGGTGTGCCCCAAGGCACACAAAGAGGCCCACAGTAAAGGCTGACAAGCTTACTGGTTCAGAGAATTTAAGGAAATCTCTGTTCAATCCTTAGCTGACCACTAAGCTAACTGAGCAGAAACTACAGTGCCTTCATATAACTGTGAATACAAACTGTACAGAATTAGTCAAGGAAACTCACTAAACAAAGAAAAATTATAACATCAATAATAATGACAGCAAAACAGCAAAAGCAACAAATCCTGAGGGGTGAAAGGATTCTGATATCTAGAGTTGCCATATTATATCATGCAAAATGTTCAGTTTTCAACAACAACAAAAAAGTGATAAAGGCAAAGAAAATATAACCCATACCTAGGGGGAAAAAGAAGTTAATAGAAATTGTCCCTGAGGACAATTCTCTGATACTGGGTTTAATAGAAAAAGACTTTAAATAAGATATATGTTCAAAATACTACAGGAAGCCCGACCTAAAGGAATTATTAAGGAAATTATGTGAACAATGTTTCACCAAATAAAGAATATCAATAAGGAGACTGAAAAATTTTAAGGTGCAAAATATATTTTCTTGAGTTGAAAAGTGCAATAACCAAAATGCAAAACTCAACCAATAACAGCTTTGAGCTGACAGAGAAATGAATCAGTGAACTTGAAGATAGGTGTGGATTGTTAATAATGGCTCCCAAAGATGTGTCCATGTTCTAATCCCTGGAACCTGTAACTGTTACATTATTTGGAAAATGAGTCTTTGCAGATGTGATTAAGTTTAGGATCTTGAGATTAGAATATCCTGTTGAGCTCTAAATGCCATTGCAATGTCCTTATAAGAGAGATTTTAGAGGGAGATTGCACATACACACACACAACCACACACAAACACACACATACACACACAGAAGATGTGAAGATGGAAGCAGAGATTGCAGTGCTACAGTCTGAAGCCAAGGAATGCTTGGCAGCCACCAGAAGCTGGAAAGGACAAGAAATGGGTGTTCCCTTAGAACCTCTAGAAGGAGAATGGCACCGATGACACCCTTATTTCAGTTTTTGGCCAAAGCTGTTAAACAGTAAATTTTTGTAATTAAGTCACAAAATTTGTGGTAACTTGTTACAACAGCCATAGGAAACCAATATATAAGTCAATTGAAATTACTCAGTCTGAGAAACAAGAAGAAAGACTGAAGAAAAGTGAATAGAGCCTCAGAAACTTGCAGGACATCATCGAACATACAAATATGCTTATAAGGGGAAGACTCAGAAGCAAAGAATAGGACAGAAAGAATAGTTGATTAAAAATGACCAAAGACTTCCCAAATTTGATGAAAAACAATCTGTAAAACTAAGAAAGACAACAAACACCAAGTAGGATAAACTCCAAGGAATCCAGAGTGAGGCAAATCATATTAAAACCGTCAAAAGATAAAGAAAAAGAGAGCATCTTGAAAACAGCAAGAAAAAAAAAAAAGAACTTGTGATATAAAAGGGATCCCTATAAAATTAGCAGCTGACTTTTATGAGAAACAATTGAAAGCAGAAGGCAGTGGGATTACATATTCCAAGTGCTAAAAGAAAATATATGTCAACCAAGAATTCTATGTCCAGACAAAATATCCTTCAAAACAAAGGAGAAATTAAGACTTCCCAGATGAAAAAAAAATTAAGAGAATTTGTCTTTATCAGATCTTCCCTACAAAAATACTAAAGGAAATTCTATAGGTTGAGATAAGTAGACACAGAAAGTAATACAAATCCGCATGAAAAAATAAAGAACACTAATAAAGGTAATTACATAGGTATATATAAAAGACAGTAAAATGTATTTTTATTTGTAAACTTTTCCTTCTCCAAATGATGTAAAAGACAACTACATAAAGCAATAGTTATAAAACTTGTTCATGGCAGATGTAAGAGAAAACTACATAAGGCAATTGTTATAAAACTCTGTTCATGGCAGATAATTTTTTCAAGTTTTTATCTAAATTGAAGTTATTTAACATACAGTTCAACACCAGTTTCAGGTATAAAATTCAGTGATTTATCACCCACATACACCTGGTGATGGCAGATAATTTTTAAATTAGTCTGTATGACAGTTACAGCACAAAGGAGAAGGGAAGAAATGGAGCTTTATTGGAGAAAAATATTCTATTGAAATGAAGTGGGTATTAATCCATTCTAGATTGTTTAAAGTTAAGTTGTTAAATGTAATCCTCACAGAAACAATAAGAAAATGACTCAAAAATAGTGTAAGAAAAAAAATTAAAACTGTTCACTAGAAAATATTTAGCACACCCCAAAAAGCAGTAATGGAGAAATAGAAGAACAAAAAGGACAAGGCACAAAGAAAACAAATAGCAAATGGCAATTGTAAATCTTATTTTATCAGTAGTTACATTAAATGTAAATGGATTAGAACCTCTAAATGAACGGCAGGGACAACAGAATCCAAGAATCCAATGATATCCTGTGTGGAAGAAACATACTTTAGATTCAACGACACTAATAAATTGAAAGATGATGGAAAAGAGACATAACATACACACAGTGACATGGGAACTTGGATGTTGGTATTCATCAGACAAAATAAACTTTAAGGCAAAAGCAGTTTTTCAAGACAAAAAAAGGATATTTTATGATAAAATGGTCAATCCATCAAAAAGATAACAATTGTAAACATATATGCACCTCAGAACAATCTCAAAATACATGAAACAAAAACAGAATTGAAAGGAGAAATAGACCATACAACAATAATAGAAAGATTCTTCAATACCCCATTTTCACTAATGTATAGAGCAAGTAGGCAGAAGATTAACAAGTAACTGGAACACTATAAATCAACTAGCCCTACAGAAATCTATAGGATCCTTTACCCAATAATGCAGAAAACACTTTCTTCTCAAGTGCCCATGAGACATTCATCATGATAGATCATATGTTAGACCATAAAAAGCCTCAATAACTTCTAGGTGCCTGGGTGGCTCAGTCATTATGCATCTGCCTTCAGCTCAGGTCATGATCCCAGGGTCCTGGGATCAAGCCCCACATCGGGCTCCCTGCTCAGTGGGAAGCCTGCTTCTCCCTCTCCCACTCCCCCTGCTTATGTTCCCTGCTCTTGTTATCTCTCTCTCTCTCTGTCAAATAAATAAATAAAATCTTTTTGAAGAACCTCGATAATTTCAAAGAATTGAAATAAAACTATGTATGTTTCATGACCACGATGGATTTTAATTAGAAATAACTTCACACCTCTGAAAAACCAAACAAGAAATCATAAGAAAAAATGAAAAAATACTTTAATATCAATGTAAATGAAAACACAGCACACTAAAACACATGGGATACAGTAAAGCAGTGCTTAGAAGGAAAGTTATAGTTGTAATACCTATATTAAGAGATAAAGGCCTGAGATCAACAACTTATCTTTTCACCTTAAAACAAATAGAAAAAGAAAAGCACACTAAACCCAAAGCAAGAGAAGGAAGGATATAAAAGACTAGAATAGATATAAATGAAATAGAGAAGAGAAAATGTATGCAGAAAATTAATGAACCCAAATATTGATTCTTTCAAAAGATCAGCAAAATTGACACATTGTGAGTGACCAAGGGGGAAAAAAAGATTCTAATCACTAAAATCAGGAATAAAAGAACAGGCATTACTATCGAACTTGCAGAAATAGAAAGAATTATAAGGGAATATTATGAACAACATCTGCATGCCAACAAATTAGATAAACCAAATGAAATGGAAAAATTCCTAGGAAAACTAAATTCACCGCAGATAAGAATTAGAAAGTGTGCACCAACTTTGGAAAGCAGTCTGACTGTTTCTCAAAATGTTAAACATAAAGTTACCATGTGATCTCGCATTTCACTCTTAAGTATATACACAGAAATGAAAATGTGTCCTCACAAAAATAATTCATAATAGTTAAAAAGTTTAAACAACCCAAATATCTATCAACTGATAAATGCATAAATCAAATGTGGCATATCCATATAATGGAATATTTTTTGGCAGTAAAAGGGATGAAGTTATATATGCTATAATACGGATGAACCTTGTAAATAGTATGCTAAGTGAAAAAAGCCAGTCACAAAAGGCCACACACTGTATGATTCCATTCATATGAAATGTGCAGAACAGGCAAATACATAGAGACAGAAAGTAGATTATTGGTTCACGGGGTTTGGAGGGAGGAAGGAATTGGAAATGACTCCTAATTTGTACCTAACATGTGGTAACAAAAATTTTCTAAAATTAGATAGTAGTAGTGGTTATATAACTGTGACTATACTAAACACCATTGAACATACTGAACAATATTTTAAAAGACTTAAATATATGGTATGCATGTTACATTTCAGTAAATTGAAAAATATATAAATAAAGAAGAGAGAGGCAAAAGATAGGTGTTAGAACTGGATGGCAATGGCACATGGACAGAGGAAGGGTTAGGGCAATGAGGATAAGCTCAGGAGAAACACCTGCTTTGGCCCTTCCTGGAGTTTGATCAGCCGTAGCTGAAGCTTTCCTTGTAATCACTGTTTAAATCAGTCAGGAAAAGACAGATGAGCTCCACCTCACCTCAGTTGTCTTTGGGAAGTCTGACTGTGAGCTCAAGGAAAAACAGGCAGAGGTTGAGAAGGAACAGATTTAAGTGTGGCTACTCCTAGTTATTCCCCATAGGGTCTTACTGCTGCATCCCAAATGGGAGGGGGCAGGGTGGTAAAAGTTGGGGTAGGTGGGAAACAGGGATTAAATTAAGGAAGGAAGGAAGGATAATGTAAGAGACAGTTGCCCTAAACTGCATTCTTGGAGCCTCTGGAAACATTGCTAGGATTATGGTAGTGTTGTGGGATGATTAGGGAAGAGATTCAGACAGATTATTCCTTGCCATACTGATCCTGAGGTGCATGACTAACCCCAAATGCCTCCTAGATCACATTTTTCCTCTCACATGCATATTTTGCTTAGATTGGGAGCAACTTCTACCTCCCAGTGCCCATCCTGCCCTGCAGAAGACACTGTCGACTATCAATAACGTTTGACTTCTCAGGGTGAGGACTTTGATTTTTTACTTAAAAAATTATTGAATTCCAGGAGAGGAGTTAAGATAGTGGAAGAGTTGAGGGACTCTAAGCTTGTCTCATCCCTCAAGCACAGCTAGATAGTTATCGAATCATTCTAAACACCCAAGTAATCAATTGGAGGTCTGAGAGAACAAAAACTGCAAGTCTACAAGTAGAAAAGCAGCCACTCTTTGGAAGGTAAGAGGTGCAGAAGTTGGGGCAGATATAGCTGTGGATATGGCAGCGGGGAGGGGATGTGATTATGGAGGCTGCACAAAGTATTATAAGCAACAGAGCACAAAATCTGAACTTTTAAAGTCTGCTACTATGGGGGATGTGCCTGGTTGGGGGTGCTCAGGTGGGAAACTGGGGCAGAATCCCAAGTGTGACAGGGTGGTCTGAAGATCCCCTGGGTCAAAAGAAGAATGGGTGGTGCCAAAGGGCTGCAGTGTTCCCAGGAATAGTGGCAGGGAGGCAGGCCAAGGGAAACAGGTCTTGGTGCCAGGATTCTGAACTGATTTGCAATGAACTGCAAACTAACTGCTGTGTGGTCCTGCAAACTTTGCCTGGGATGGACTTGCTGATGACAAGATCCTACCCTGGGGGAGCAGCATGGATCTGTGCCCTGGGAGTCTCTAAAGTTTGGAGTTTTGGAGCTCACTCACACACCTGAGATAGATGGGATCAGACACAGGCAAGGTGAACATGATATTCTGGTGGAGACCAGGGACACAAGAGTGATTAATTGCTCTTCTGTGAGGGCTCACTGAAGAGTGGGGGTGTGAAATTTCAGTTCCAGGGCTAGACAGGTGGGTAACCCTATATTCATCATGCCCATCAGCACTGAAAGAATTCAGGGAGCGAAACAGTGCCACCTAGTGAGGGCCAGAGCTGCTTACACCAAACCCAGCACCCTGGGCTTGGAGGTACATTTCCCTTTTTTCTTTTTTTTTAATTTTATTTTATTATGTTATGTTAGTCACCATACATCATTAGTTTTTGATGTAGTGACCCATGATTCATTGCTAAGGCAAGTCTACCTGAGAATCAACACAACAGGCCCCGACCACAGAAGGCAAGCATAAACAACTTGCTCACACCAAGTATACTAATCATAGAGTGCTGCAAGCTTCAGCTCTAGGGGAAATAGAATCTAGCTTTCTTTACTCTCATTCTTTATTATTATTTTTTCATTTATTTTCTTAATTTTTCCAATTCTATTTTAAATTTTTATTAATTTCTAAAAATTGTATTTATATATACTTTTTATATTTGTTAACTATTAACTTTTATTTAAAACCAATTTATTTACTTTTTAAATTTAATTTAATTTTATTATGTTATGTTACTCACCATATAGTACATCATTAGTTTTTGATGTAGTGTTTCATGATTCACTGTTTGCATATAACATAGAGTGCTCCATGCAATATGTGCCCTCCTTAATACCCATCACTGGGCTACCCATCCCCCCACCACTTCCCCCCTAAACCCCTCAGTTATTTATTTAATTTTTTATTTAAATTCAATTACCCAACATTTCAAAAGAGTTCAATAATTCCAAAGTTGTGTATAAAACTGAGTGCTCATCACATCATGTGCCCTACTTAATGCCCATCACCCAGATACCTCATCCCCCAACCCATCTCCCCATCAGCAACCCTCAGTTGGTTTCCCAGAGTTGAGTCTCTCATGGTTTGTTTTCCTCTGATTTCTTCCCATTCAGGTTTCCCTCTCTTCCCTTATGATCCTCTGCACTGTTTCTTATATTCCACATATGAGTGAAACCATGTGATAATTTTCTTTGACTGACTTATTTCACATAACATAATATCATCCAGGTCCATACACACTGAAGTAAATGGTAAGTATTCATGCATTTTGATGGCTGAGTAATATATATATATATATATATATACACACACACACAACATATTCTGTATCAATTCATCTGTTGAGAGACATTTTGGCTCCTTCCACAGTTTGGCTATTGTGGACATTGCTGCTATGAACACTGTTGTGCAGGTGCCCCTTCTTTTCACTACATCTGTGTCCTTGGGGTAAATACCCAGTAGTGCAAACGTTGGTCATAAAGTAGCTCTACTTTTAATTTCTTGAGGAACCTCCATACTGTTTTCCAGAGTGGCTCTACCAGCTTGCATTCTCACCAGCAATGTAAGAGGGTTCCCCTTCTTCACATCTCTGCCAACATTTGTTGATTCTTGTCTTGCTAATTTTTGCCATTCTAACTGGTGTAAGGTGGTATCTCATTGTGGTTTTGATTTGTATTTCCCTGATGGCAAGTGATGTGGAGCATTTTTTCACGTGTCCATTGGCCATTTATATGTCTTCTTTGGAGAAATGTCTGTTCATGTCTTATACTCATTTCTTGATTATTTGCTTTTTGGGTGTTGAGTTTGAGAAGTTCTTTACAGATCTTGGATACCAGCCATCTGTAACGTCATTTGCAAATATTTTCTCTCATTCCATAGGTTGCCTTTTAGTTTTGCTGATTGGTTCTTTTGCTGTGCAAAAGCTTTTTATGTTGATGAAGTCCCAGTAGTTCATTTTTGCTTTTGTTTCCCTTTCCTTTAGAGACGTGTCTAGCAAGAACTTGTTGAGGCCAAGGTCGAAGAGGTTGCCGCCTGTGTTTTCCTCTAGGATTTTGATAGATTCTTGTCTAACCTTGAAGTCTTTCATCCATTTCGCATTTATTGTTGTGTATGTTGTAAGAGAATGATGCAGTTTCATTCTTCAATGTGTGGCTAATTTTTCCACCACTATTTATTGAAGAGACTGTCTTTTTTTCCATTGCATATTCTTTCCTGCTCTGTTGAAGATTAGTTGACCATAGAGTTGAGGGTCCATTTCTGATCTCACTACTCCATTCAATTGATCTATGTGCTTGTTTTTGTGCCAGTACCATGCTGTCTGGATGATCACAGCTCTGTGATATTGAGGTATATTCCCTCTATCCCCACACTTTGAAGAGTTTTAATCAGGAAAGAATTCTGTATTTTGTCAAATGCTTTTTTTGCATCAATTGAGAGGATCATATGGTTCTTGTCTTTTCCTTTATTAATGGGCTCTATCACATCAACTGATTCATGAATGTTGAACCACCCTTGCATCCCAGGAATAAATCACACCTGGTCGTGGTGCATAATCTTTTTAATTTACTGTTGGAACCTATTGGCTAAGATCTTGTGGAGTATTTTGGCATCCATATTCATCAGGGATGTTGGTCTGTAATTCTCCTTTCTGATGGGGTCTTTGTCTGGTTTGGGGATCAGAGACACGCTGGCCTCATAGAATAAGTTTGGAAGTTTTCCTTCTATTTTTATTTTTTGGAACATCTTCAGTAGAATAGGTATGATTTCTTCTTTAAATGTTTGGTAGAATTCCCCTGGGAAGCCATTTGGCCCTGGACTCTTGTTTTTTGGGAGGTTGTTGATTACTACTTCAATTTCGTTACTAGTTATGGTCTATTCAGGTTGTCCATTTCTTCCTGTTTCAGTCTTGGTAGTTCATAAGTTTCCAGAAATGTATCCATTTCTTCCAGATTGCTTAATTTGTTGGCATATAGTTGCTGGTAATAATTTCTAATAATTGTTTCTATTTCCCTGGTGTTAGTCATGATCTAAGTATGATATAGTGTCCCTTTATATCTCTTACTACAGTCTTTGGTTTAAAATCTAATTTGTCTGATATATGGATTGCTACCCCAGCTTTCTTTGGAGGTCTGTTGGCATGATAAATTGTTCTCCATCCCCTCACTCTCCATCTGGAGGTGTCTTTAGGTTCAAAATGAATCTCTTGTAGACAGCATATGGACGAGTCCTGCTTTTTTATCCAATCTGACATCTTGTGTCTTTTGATGGGAGCATTCAGCCTTTTACATTTAGAGTAACTGTTGAAAGATATGAATTTAGTGTCATTGTATTGCCTGGAAAGTCTGTTTCTATATTTTCTGTTTCTTTCTGGTCTATGTGACTCTTGGGGTCTCTCTTCCCTTAATATTTCTTGCAGGGCTGTCTTGGTGGTTACAAATTCTTTCATTTTCTGCCTGTCCTGAAAGCTCTTTATCTCTCCATCCATTCTGAATGACAGACTTGCTGGGTAAAGTATTCTTGGCTGCATGTTCTTTTCATTTAGTACACTGAATATGTCTTGCCAGCCCTTTCTGCCTTGCCAGGTTTTTTTGGACAGGTCTGATGTTATTCTGATGTTCCTCCCTCCATATGTTAGGAACATCCTCTCCCTGGCTATTTTCAAGATTGTTTCCTTGGCTGTAAAATTTGCAAGCTTCACTATCATATGTTGGGGTGTTGACCTATTTTTATTGATTTCAGGAGGGGTCCTCTCTGCCTCTTAGACATGAATGCTTGTTTCCTTCCCCAGATTAGGGAAGTTCTCAGCTACGATTTGCTCAAATATATCTTCTAGTCCTCTCTCTCTCTTTCCACCCCATTCAGGGATCCCAATAATTCTGACATTAGAAAGTCTCATGGAGGGGCGCCTCAGTGGCTCAGTCAGTTAAGCGGCTGCCTTTGGCTCAGGTCATGATCCCAGGGTCCTGGGATCGAGCCCCACATCGGACTCCTGCTTGGCGGGAAGCCTGCTTCTCCCTCTCCTTCTGCCTGTCTGCTGCTCCCCCTGCTTATACTCTCTCTCCCACTGTCTCTGTCTCTGTGTCAAATAAAAATAAATTAAAAAAGAAAGGTTCGTGGCATCATTATTCTCTGCAGTCCTTTTTCATGTGCTATTAGTAGCCTATCTCTGTTTTCCTCTATTTCCTTCTTTTCCATCAGCTTATGTTCTAGATCACTAATTCTCTCTTCTGCCTCATTTATCTTGGCTTTTAGAGTATCCAATTTAGACTGCATCTCATTCATAGAATTTTTTAGTTCGGCCTGATTAGATCTTATTTCTGGTACTATAGTGCCACTAATTTCAATCCTAGTTATTGACTTTGTGATTCATTTCCTGAATTCTATCAGTGACATCTTGCTTATAACTATATCCATTAGTTCTATGGCAGAGGACATTGTCTCTGTTTCTTTTCTTTGTTGAGAGTTCCTCCTCCTAGTCATTCTGCTGAGGGATGGTTGAGTGAATGAGCTGATTCCAAAATATCAACCATGACCCAAACAAGCTACACCCTAGAAAAATCCCGAGTGGTCAGAAGCCACCACAGAAAAAAACAAAGCCAAAATGAACACAAGAATAAAATTTATAAAGTTCAAATTTTTTTTAAAAGTGAGGGGAAGGAGGGCTATAATCTCTCAGTGTGGACAAAGCAGGGTGTTTCAGTTGTTCCTGAGTATATTTTGGTCTGTGTGTTAGAGGACAGTACTTCCCCAAATTACAAGGAAAATAAAACGTATATATATAAAGCTAAAAGTGAAAAGTGAAAAAAGGACTACAATAAAGTATATATCTGTAAAAAAATTTAGGTGTGAAAAATACAAGTTAAAAAGATACTATGAAATATAAGTCGAGATGATAAACATCTAGTAGAAATGAGAAAAACATAAAAAGAAAAAAAGACAAAGCATAAGAAAACAAAAAAAAAAAAAGAAGAAAAGGAGAGTTTTATCTGAAAAATAAACAAGCTGTGAGGCAACGCCTGGAGTTCAATATACTATTTTCCCCTGCATTGGGATTTTAGTCTTATGGGATCCATAGGGTTGTGGTCCACTTGTTCTTCCAGCCTGTTTTCCGGAGGAAGGGCCTGCTATGCTGTTTCTCAGGTAACCCAGCTTGAGCGGAGTTACCCTGGCCCTGTCAGGGGATGGGCTTAGTGGAAACCGGACCTCTGTGCTTTTGCTTCCTGAAGGATTTCTGCACCTCTTCCAAGGGTCAGAGCAAAAATGGCTGCACCCAAATGTCTGGCCCAGAGCAGAGAAATCACAATCTGTTCTCTTCACTAAACCCTCCAGCACAAAGAGTCTCCATTTCTGTATGCACTGCAAAGCACTTCAGCCTCCTGCAGTGCACACCAAAAGCAACTCTCTCAGGAATAGTCCCGGTGGCCTAGGAGTATCACTGCCCTTTATGCTTCTAAAACCATGACCGGCCTCTGGCTTGCCATGCACCCGAAGCTCTTGGATCATGTCTGGGCACTGCTCTAAAGCCCTTTCTTGGCCACTACCACTCTGCGAGTGTTTGCTCAGTCACGGGTGCATGTTCCTAATTTTTCAGGCTATCCAAGAGAAGAGCGATTCTCAACCAGCCCGGCTTGTGGTTTATGACAATCCAATCCGAGAGACCCTTCTTGGGCTCAGTGACCATAACCTGTTTCCTGGTTCCACTGCTCAGGCACTCTCTTGGTCCAGGAAACCCCTTTGGTTCTGAGGCTTCTCATATCCCCAGCCCATGATGTTGTACTTAGAATTCTACCTTTTCATTTCCACAACCCCTTTCAGAGAGGGATGTTGCTCTCTAGAGCAGATTTCTAAGGGTTCCGATTTTGTGCTCCAGTGTTTTATCACTTTCCAGGAGCCAGTTTATGCAGGGGTCCTCCCCCTTCTGTTTATCTTCCAATATCTCCTTGCAGATTCATGACTCTGCACATCCTACCTTGCAAAAAGCAGTTGCTTTTCTGCTTGTAAGGTATATATATTCTTACATATCAGGCTGATTTTTGGGTATTCAGAATGGTTTGGTAGATATCCAGCTAAATTCAGGGGACCAGTTGAAATTGAGTCCCCTACCTCCACCATCTTGCCTCCTTCCCACAGGTTTGTAATGTAGATTGAAGTCAGGCGTTGTGATGCCGCCAGCATTGGCTTTCTTTTTCAACATTCCCTGGCTATTCGGGGTCTTTTCTGGTCCATACAAATTTTAGGATTATTGGTTTTAATTCTGTGAAAAAGGTTGATGGTATTTTAATAGGGATTGCATTGAATGTGTAGATTGCTCTGGGTAGCATAGATATTGTAACAATATTTATTCTTCTAGTCCATGAGCATGGAATGGTTTTTCATCTCTTTCTGTCTTCCTCAATTTCTTTCATAAGTATTCTGTAGTTTTTAGAGTACAGATCCTTTACCTCTTTGGTTAGGTTTATTCCTAGAGATCTTATGGTTTTTGAAGCAACAGTAAATGGGATCTAGCTCTATTTTTAACTTCTTGAGGAAACATGATACTGTTTTCCAGAGTGGCTCTACCAGCTTGCATTCCCACAAACATTGTAAGTGTTCCCATTTCTCCACATCCTCGCCAACATTTATTGTTCCCTATCTTGTTAATTTTTGTCATTCTAACTGGTGTCAGGTGGTATCTCATTGTGGTTTTGATTTGCAATTCCCTGATGACAAGTGATGTGGACTAATTTTCATGTGTCTTTTAGCCATTTCTCTGTCTTCTCTGGAGAGGTGTTCATGTCTCCTGCCAATTTCATGACTGGATTATTTGTTTTTTGGGTGTTGAGTTTGAGAAGTTCTAGATCTTTGGTACCAGCCCTTTATCTGTAATATCATTAGCAAATATCTTCTCCCATTCCAAAGGTTGTCTTTTAGGTTTTTTTTTTTACTGTTGCCCTTACCATGCAGAAGTTTTTATCTTGATGATGTCCCAATAGTTCATTTTTGCTTTTGTTTCCTTTGCCTTTAGTGTTTTGCAAGAATTTGCTGCTGCTGAGGATGAAGAAGTTATTGTCTGCATTCTCCTCTGGGATTTTGATGGATTTCTGCCTTACATTTAGGTCTTTCATCCCATTTTGAGTTTATCTTTGTGTATGTGTAAGAGAATATTCCAGTCTCGTTCTTCTGCCTGTGGCCATCAAAATTTCCCAGCACCATTTATTGAAGAGACTTTTTTCCATTGGATATTCTTTCTTGCTTTGTCGCAGATTAGTTGATCATAAAGTTGAGGGTCCATTTCTGGGCTTTCTACTCTGTAACATTGAACATATATGTCTGTTTTTGTGCCACTACCATGCTGTGTTGATGATCCCAGCTTTGTAGTATAGTTTGAAGTCAGGCATTGTCATGCCACCAGATTCAATTTTCATTTTCAACTTTCCCCTGGTGATTCTTGATCTTTTCTGGTCCCATACAAATTTTAGGATTGTTTGTTCCAGCATTGTGAAAAATGTTGACAGTGTTTTGACAGGGATTTCATTGAATGTGTAGATTGCTCTGGACATTGTAGACATTTTAACAATATTTATTCTTCCAATCCATGAGCATGGGATGTTTTTCAATCTCTTTGTGTCTTCCTTAATTTCTTTCATATGTGTTCTGTAGTTTCTAGATTAAAGATCCTTTCCTTCGTTGGTTAGGTTTATTCCTAGTGATCTTATGGCTTTTTGTTCAATTTTAAATGGGATTGATTCCTTAATTTTTCTTCCTTTAGGCACATCATTAGTGTAGAGAAATGCTACTGATTTCTGTGCATTGTTTTTTATCCTGCATTTTTGCTGAATTGCTGTATGAGGTCTAGCAATTTGGGGGTAGGGTCTTTTGGGTTTTCCATATAAATTATCACATCATATGCAGAGTGAGAGTTTGACTTCTTTGCCAATTTGAATGTCTAGTAGTTCTTTTTGTTGCCTGATTGCTGAGGTTACAACTTCTAGTAATATGTTGAACAAGAGTGGTGAGAGTGGGCATCCCTGTCATGTTCATGACCTTAAGGGAAAAGCTCTCAGGTTTTCCCCATTGAGAATGATACTCACTGTGGGATTTTCATAGATGTCTTTTAAAATATTCAGGTATGTTCCCTTTATCCTTATGATTTCAACAGGTTTTTTTTAAAGAATTTTCATTTATTCACTTAACAGAGGAAGAGAGAGAGAGCACAAGCATGGAGAGCATCAGGAAGAGGAAGAGGGAGAAGCAGGATCCCCACCAAGCAGGGAGCCTAACACAGGGCTCTATCCCAGGACCCTGGGATCATGACCTAGCTGAAGGCAGATGCTGAACGATCTGAGCCATGCAGATGCCCTTACTTTCAACAGTTTTCATCAAGAAAAGATGCTATATTGTGTCAAATGCTTTTTCTGCTTCAATTGAGAGGATCATATGTTTTTGTATTTTCCTTTATTAATGTAATTTATCACGTTGTATTATTTGTGAATGTTGAACCACACTTGCATCCCCAGAGTAGATCCCACCAATTGCTGTTGAATAATCTTTTTATTGTACTGTTGGATCAAATTGTCTGGTATCTTGGTGAGTATTTTGCCATCCCTGTTCATCAGGGTTATTGGTTCATAATTCTCCTTTTTGATGGGGTCTTTGTATGGGTTTCCAATAAATTAAAGATAAATTTTAAAAATTCTTTGAAACTAGGGTGCCTGGGTGGCTCAGTTGGTTGAGTGACTGCCTTCGGCTCAGGTCATGATCCTGGAGTCCCGGGATCAAGTCCCACATCGGGCTCCCTGCTGCTCAGAGGATAAACAAAAAGGGGAGGGGACTGCCAGAAGCTAGCTTTTGGAAAGTAATACCCCAGTGCAAAAGTGTCCTGCACCTAGGGACAAGTGATAGCTTGGAGATCGGTGGCCGAGGGATGGGAAGGGACTGATAACAGTGCTTAAACAGAACACAGGGGCTTAAGGGGCAAAGGCTGGGACCGGGTGGCCGCAGAGCCACCCGTGGCTGCCTGAGCCTGCATCCACACCAGAGAGGACCTGGTGCGGACTGGGGCAGCCACCTCCACTGCCCACACCTGGGAGGACACAGCTTTGAACTGTGCCCACAGACCCAGGGGCCGGCCACTTATCCTGCCACAGCCCAGGACTGCCCAGTCTGGAATCACTCCCAGTTTGGGTGGCACAGGTGGCAGAGACAAGTGGGGCCTGGGGTCCGCCACTGAGGTGATTGCTTGGGGTGTGCACTGCCTGTGGGAGGCTGCAGTTTTCAGCGGCACTTACAGAGCAGGAGACTGTGTGTTCTGGAGGATTCAGAGAGGAGCAGACTGTGGCTTCTCTCCTCTGGGGTGGAGTTCTGGGTGCAGACATCTTCCTTTCTTCTGACCCTTTGAAAAGGCGTGAAAAGCCACCAGAGAACAAAAGCTGCCAGAGAACAAAAGCCCAAAAACCAGTTTCCATGGAGCTCAGCCCCTTGAAAGGGGGAGGGCAACTTCACCCAAGCAGGATTGACTGAGAAACAATGTGGCAGGCCCCTCCACCAGAAGACAAGCTGGAAGAACAAGAGGACAACAACCCTAGGCTACCTATAAAACTGTAAAACCCCAACACCAGGGGGAAATTACTATATTAAGCTCCTGGTGTTGCCTCATGGCCAGTGTATTTCTTAGATACAACTTTTTTCTCTCTCTCTTTTATTACCTACTTACCATTTCAACCAGATGTTTAATTCAATATATTCTATAGTAACTTTTTAACTTGAACATTTACACACATACACTTTTTTTTTCTTTTTATACATATAAAGGTAAAAGCTTCAATGTAGTCCTTTTTTCCTTACTCAATTCTACCTTTATATATATACCAGTTTTAATTTCCCTGTATCTCTGGGAAGTACTGCTCCTTACCAAAGAGAACAAAATACACCCAGGAAGAGCCGAAACACTCTACCTTGCCCACATAGAGGAATTATACCCATGTTCTCTGCACCCAATCTTTTGTTTGTTTGTTTTTTTGTCAGGCGTTTTAGGGTTTTGTTTGTTTGTTGTACTCTATTAAATCTTGTTTCATTTTGGGTTTCATTTTGGCTGGTTTTTTATGGTGGAGGCTTCTGATTGCTCCAAACTTTCGCAGGGTGCACTTTGCCTGGATTGTGGTTGATATTTTTTACTGTGTATCCCCACAAACACAACTCAACATAATGACTAGGAAGAGGAACTCCCAACAAAGAAAAGACCCAGAGATAATGGCCTCTCCTGCAGACCTAATGGATATCGATATAAGCAAGATGTCGGAAATAAACTTCAGGGTAACAGTTATGAAGATGATAGCTAGAATGGAGAAATGAATTAATGGCAACATAGAGTCTCTAAGGGCAGAAATGAGAGCTGATCAGGCAGAACTTAAAAAAGCTATCAATGATATTCTAACAGCTAGGGTAAACGAGGCAGAAGAAGGCATTAGTGATCTAGAAGACAAAGTGATGCAAAAGAACGAACACAAGGAGGCCTGGGAGAAACAGCTTAAAATCCATGAAAAAAGAATGAGAGAAATAATTAACGCCATGAAACATCCAATGTTTGGGGTCCGTGAGAGGGCGAGGAGAGAGAGAGAGAGGGAACTAGAAAATATATTTGAGGAAATCGTAGCTGCACAGTTTCCTAATCCGGGGAATGAAACAAGCATTCGTGTCCTATCCAACAAGAAGATCTAACAATTGTAAATATCTATGCCCCTAACATGGGAGCAGCCAACTACATAAGCCAACTGTTTACCAAAATAAGAGTCATATTGATACTAGTACGTTAATTGTAGGAGACCTCAACACTCCACTCTCAGCAATAGAAATAACATCTAAGCAGAAAATCAACAAAGAAGCAAGAGATTTGAATGACACACTGGACAAAAAGGACCTTATAGATACGTACAGAACATTCCACCCTAAAACAACAGAATACTCATTCTTCTCGAATGCACATGGAACTTTCTCCAACATAGACCACATACTGGGTCACAAATCAAGTCCAAACCGATACCAAAAGATTGAGATTATTCCTTGCATATTTTCATACCATAATGCTTTAAAACTGGAACTCAATCACAAGAAAAATTTGGAAGAAATCCAAATATTGAAAGCTAAAGATGACCCAGCTTAAGAAAGTTTGGGTCAACCAGGAAATTAAAAAAGAATTTATACAATTCATGGAAATGAATGAGAATGAAAACACATCGGTCCAAAACCTGTGGGATGCTGCAAAGGCGGTCCTAAGAGGGAAATACATAGCCATCCAAGCCTCACTCAAAGAAATAGAAATATCCCAAATTCACCAACTCAACACCAAAAGAACTAGAGAAAAAAGAACAAACAATGCCTAAGCCACACACTGTAAGAGAAATAATTAAGATGAAAACAGAGATCAATGAATTTGAAACCGGAAACTAGAAGCTGCGTCCTTGAAAGAATTAATAAGACTGATAAACCACTGGCCAGACTTATCCAAAAGAAAAGAGAAAGGACCCAAATTAATAAAATTATGAACGAAAGGGGAGAGATCACGACTAACACCAAGGGAATAGAAACAATTATTAGAAATTATTATCAACAACTATATGCCAATAAACTGAGCAATCTGGGTGAAATTGATGTTTTCCTGGAAATGTATAAGCTGCCAAGACTGAATCAGGAAGAAAGTGACAACCTGATAAGCCAATAACCAGTAACGAGATTGAAGCAGTGATCAAAAAGTTCCCAAGAAACAAGAGTCCAGGGCCTGATGGATTCCCTGGGGAATTCTACCAAACACTCAAAGAAGAAATAATACCTATTCTACTGAAGCTGTTTCAAAAAATAGAAACAGAAGGTAAACTTCCAGAATCATTCTACGAGGCCCGCATTACCTTAATCTCCAATGCAGACAAAGACCCCATCAAAAAGGAGAATTTCAGACCAATATCCCTGATGAATATGGATTCCAAAATCCTCAATAAAACCCTAGCTAATAGGATTCAACAATACATTAAAAAGATCATTCACCACGACCAAGTGGGATTTATCCCCGGGATGCAAGGGTGGTTCAACATTCGCGAATCAATCAATGTGATAGAACACATTAGTAAGAGGAGGGAGAAGAACCATAGGGTCCTCTCAATTGACTCAGAAAAAGCATTTAACAGAATACAACATCCTTTTCTGATTAAAACTCTTCAGAGTATAGGGGTAGAGGGAACATTCCTCAAGTTCATAAAATCCATCTATGAAAAACACACAGCAAATATCATCCTCAATGGGGAAAAGCTGGGAGCCTTTCCCTTAAGATCAGGAACACATCAAAGATGCCCACTCTCACCACTATTGTTCAACATAGTACTACAAGTCCAAGCAACAGCAATCAGACAACAAAAAGAAAATGTATTCAAATTGACAAAGAAGAAGTCAAAATCTCTCTTTTCACAGAGGACTTGATACTTTATGTGGAAAACCCAAAAGACTGCATCCCCAAATTAGTAGAACTCATACAGCAATTCAGGAATGTGGCAGGATACAAAATCAAGGCACAGAAATCAGTTGCTTTCTTATACACTAACAATGCAACTGTAGAAAGAGAATTTAGAGAAAGGATTCCATTTACAATAGCACCAAAAACCATAAGATACCACGGAATAAGCCTAACCAAAGAGGTAAATGATCTATACTCTAGGAACTACAGAACACTCATGAAATTTATGGAAGAAGAAACAAAAAGATGGAAAAACATTCCATGCTCATGGATCGGAAGAATAAACATTGCTAAAATGTCTATGCTACCCAGAACAATCTATACCTTCAACGCCATCCCAATCAAAGGTCCAGTGATATTTTTAAATGTGCTAGAACAAACAATCCTAAAATTTGTATGGAATCAGAAAAGATCCCAAATTGCCAAGGAAATGTTGAAAAAGAAAAACAAAGCTGGGGGCATCACGTTGCCCAATTTCAAGCTATATTAGAAAGCTGTGATCACCAAGACAGCATGGCACTGGCACAAAAACAGACATACAGACCAACGGAACAGAGTAGAGAGCCCAGAAATGGACCCTCAACTCTGTGGTCAAATAGTCTTTGAAAAGGCAGGAAAAAAAACATGCAATGGAAAAAAGATGGTGCTGGGAAAATTGGACAGGCTCATGCAGAAGAATGAAACTCGACCATTCTCTAACACCATACACAAAGATAAACTCAAAATGGATGACAGACCGCAATGTGAGACAGGAATCCATCAAAATCCTAGAGAAGAACATGGGTAGTAACCACTTTGACATCACCCACAGCAACTTCTTTCAAGATACATCTCCGAAAGGTAGTGAAACAAAAGCAAAAATGAACTTTTGGGACTTCATCAAGATAAAAAGCCTCTGTGCATCAAAGGAAACAGTCAAAAAAAGGAAGAGGCAACCCACAGAATGGGAGAAGATATTTGCCAATGACACTACAGATAAAGAGGGCTGGTATCTATAAAGAACTTCTCAAACTCAACACCCAAAAAACCAATTATCAAGTCAAAAAATGGGCAGAAGATATGAAAAGACACTTCTCTGAAGAAGACATACAAATGGCTAACAGACACATGAAAAAATGTTCATCATCATTAGCCATCAGGGAAATTCAAATCAAAACCACGTTGAGATACCACCTTACACCAGTTAGAATGGCAAAAATGGACAGGGCAAGAAACAACAAATGTTGGAGAGGTTCACCTCTTACACTGTTGGTGGGAATGCAAGTTGATATTATATTTCATGTCAAAAACCCAAAAGACTCTACCCCCAAATTACTAGAACTCATATAGCAATTCAGTAATGCGCCAGGATACAAAACCAATGCACAGAAATCAGTTGCTTTCTTATACACTAAGATTGTACCTGTACAAAGAGAAATTAGAGAAATAATTGCCTCATTTACAATAGCACCAAAAAACATAAGATACCTTGGAAAATCCTAACCAAAGAGGTAAAGGATCTATACCTTAGAAACTACAGAAAACTCATGAAAGAAATTGAAGAAGACACAAAAAGATGGAAAAACATTCTATGCTCATGGATCGGAAGAAAAATGTTAAAATGTCTATGCTACCCAGAGCAATCTATACCTTCAGTGCCATCCTGATCAAAATTCCAATGGCATTTTTCAAAGTGATGGAAAAAACAATCCTAAAATTTGTATGGAATCACAAAAGACCCCAAATCACCAATGAAGTGTTGAAAAGGAAAAACAAAGCTTGGGGCATCACGTTGCCTGATTTCAAG
Organism: Eumetopias jubatus; assembly: GCF_037043125.1. Lineage (NCBI taxonomy): Eukaryota > Metazoa > Chordata > Mammalia > Carnivora > Otariidae > Eumetopias > Eumetopias jubatus. The sequence goes on from NW_028274817.1 coordinate 75,634,612, forward strand.
CTATATTACAAGCTGTGATCACCAAGACAGCATGGTACTGGGACAAAAATAGACACATAGACAAAATGGAACAGAATAGAGTCCAGATATGGACCCTCAACTCTATGGTCAAGTAATCTTCGACAAAGCAGCTAAATATATACAATGGAAAAAGGGCAGTCACTTCAACAAATGGTGCTGGGAATATCGGACAGCTATACAGAGAAGAATGAAACTAAACCATTCTCTTACACCGTACACAAAGATAAACTCAAAATGGATGAAAGACCTCAATGTGAGACAGGAATCCATTAAAATTCTAGAGGAGAATATAAGCAGTAACCTCTTCAACATCGGTCACAGCAACTTCTTTCAAGATACATCTCCGAAGACAAGGGAAACAAAATTGAAAATGAACTTTTGGGACTTCATCAAGATAAAAAGCTTCTTCTGCACAATGAAGGAAACAGTCAACAAAACAAAGAGGCAGGGGCACCTGGGTGGCTCAGTCAGTTAAGCGTCTGCCTTCGGCTCAGGTCGTGATCCCAGTGCCCTGGGATCGAGCCCCATATCAGCCTCCCTGCTGAGCTTCTCCATCTCCCGCTCTCCCTGCTTGTGTTCCCTCTCTCACTGTGTCTCCTCTGTCAAATAAATAAATAAAATTTAAAAAAAAAAAAACAAAGAGGCAACCTACAGAATGGGAGATTTTTGCAAATGACAGTACAGACTAAGGGCTGATATCCAAGATCTATAAGGAACTTCTCAAACTCAACACCCAAAAAACAAATAATCAAGTAAAAAATGGGCAGAAAACATGAAAGACACTTCTCCAAAGAGGACATACAAATGGACAACAGACACATGAAAAAAATGTTCATCATAGTTAGCCATCAAAGAAATTCAAATCAAAACTACACCAGTTAAATGGCAAAAATTGACAAGGCAAGAAACAACAAATGTTGGAGAGGTTGTGGAGAAAGGGGAAGCCTCTTGCACTGTTGGTGGGAATGCAAGTTGGTACAGCCACTTTGGAATAGTGTGGAGGTTCCTCAAAAACTTAAAAATAGAGCTGCCTTATGACCAAGCACTTGCACTCCTGGGTATTTACCCTATTGAGAGATGTAGTGAAAAGAAAGGCCATATGCACCCCAATGTTCATAGCAGCACGTCTGCAATAGCCAAACTGTGTAAAGAGCCAAGATGCCCTTCAACAGACGAAAGGATAAAGAAGATGTGGTCCATATATACAATGGAATATAATTCAGACATCAGAAAGGAGGATTACCCCACTTTTCACAAACATGGATGGGACTGGAGGAGATTATGTTATGTGAAATAAGACAATGAGAGAAAGTCAATTATCATATTGTTTCATTTATTTGTGGAACATAAGGAATAGCATGAAGCACATTAGGAGAAGGAAGGGAGAAATGAAGGGGCGAAAATCAGATGGGGAGACCAACCATGAGAGAGTATGGACTCCGAGAAACAAACTGACGGTGTTATAAGGGAGAGGGGTGGGGGGGATGGGATAATTGGGTGATGGGTATTATTAAGGCGGGCAAATATTGCGTGGAGCACTGGGTGCTATACGTAAACAATGAATCATGGAACACTTCATCAAAAACTAATGAGATACTGTATGGTGACTAACATAACATAATAAAAAATAAATTAAATAATCTTCTTATAATTACCTATTGAAAATAAATTTAAATTCACTATAATTAAAAAACCTAGGGGATACAGCAAGTAGTTCCTAAAAAGGAATTACATAGCAGTCCAAACCTCTCTCAAAACAATTCAGAAAAATTCCAAATACACAAACTAACCTTACACCTAAAGGACCTAGAGAAAGAACAGTAAATGAAGCCTAGACCAAGCAGAAGAGAAACAAGAAAGAGTAGAGCAGAATTCAATGAAATAGTAAGTAGAGGAGTAGTAGAACATATCAACGAAACTAGAAACTGGTCCTTTGAAAGAATTAATAAGATCAGTAAACCTCTGCCCAGACTTATCCAAAGGAAAAGAGAAAAGACACAAATTAATAAAATCAGTAATGAAAGGGGATAGATAATGACCAACACCGAGGAAATACAGACAATTTTAAGAACATATTATGAACAGCTATACACCATCAAATTAAATATCTGTAAGAAATGGATGAACTCTTAGAAAGTTATAAATTACCAAGAAAGAAACAGGAAGAGAGAAAATCTGACCAGAACAATAACTAGCAAGGAATTTGAAACAGTAATCACACACCTTCCAGAAAACAAGAGTCCATGGCCATATGTCTTTCCAGGGGAATTCTACCAAACATTTAAATAAGAAATAATACCTATTCTATTGCTGTTGGTTTATTTTTCAAGATTTTATTTATCAGAGAGAAAGAGAGAGAGCACAAGCAGGGGGAGCAGCAGGCAGAGGAAGAGAAAGAAGCAGGATCCCCTGAGTAGGGAGCCTGAAGTAGGCCTTGATCCCAGGACCCTGGGATCATGACCTGAGCCAAAGGCAGAAGCTTAACTGACTGAGCCACCCAGGTGCCCCTGAAGTTGTTTCAAAAAATAGAAATGGAAGGAGAACTTCCAAACTCGTTCTATGAGGCCAGCATTACCTTGATCCCAAAACCAGATATAGACCCCATCAGAAAGGAGAATTTCAGTCATATATCCATGAAGAAAATGGATGGCAAAATGCTCAGCAAGTTAGTAGGCAATAGAATCCAACAGTATATTAAAAAGTTTGTTCTGCATGACCATGAGGGTTTTACTCCTGGGCTACAAGGGTGGTTCAACATTGGCAAGTCAAACAGCATGCTAGAACACATTAATAAAAGAAGAGACAAGAATCTCTCAATTGATACAGAAAAAGCATTTGACAAAATACAACATCCTTTCCTGATTAAAACTCTTCAAAGTGTAGGGGTAGAGGGAACCTACCTCCATATCATAAAAGCCACCTGTAAAAAGCCCACAGCGAATATCATTCTCAATGGGGAAAACTAAGAGCTTTTCCCTTAAGGTTAGGAACACAAAAGTGATGCCCACTTTCACCACTCTTGTTCAATATAGTACTAAAAGTCCTAGCCCCAGCAATCAGACAACAAAAAGAAATAAAAGGCATTCGAATTTGCAAAGAAGTCAAACTCTGTCTCTTCGCAGATGACATACCCAAAAAACTCCTCAGAATTACTAGACCTCATACAACAATTCAGCAACGTGGCAGGATACAAAGTCAATGCACAGAAATCAGTCACTTTTCTATATACTAACAATGTGTCTGAAGGAAGAGAAATTAAGGAATTGATCCCATTTGCAACTACAGCAAAAATCATAGGATACTGTCGACCTCAGAGAGTTGGGGACCTGGGGTGGTGAAGGAACTGAGGAAAAGAGACGACAGTATAGCGAGGCACAGGGGACCCCAAGCAAACAGGCTGAGGTCCCGAGGTTTATTTTCCATAATCTAATATACCTTCTACAATGATATAGATCTCTAATGATTTACAGCAGGGGCTTAGTAAGGCACATTCTCCCAAGTACACAGGGTTAGTTAAGTGAAGCAGCGGGAGTGGAGAAGGAATAAAGAAATCTGTAACTGGCTGTGATCAATTAATTGTAAACACCATTGTACTCAGACCTTAACACAAGATGAGAACAAAGAAGCAAATGCACAGTGTGCTCTTTACAGCTGGCTTCCTATCTACAAAGCATCTTCTGCTATGTACTTTAGAACAGACCACACACATCCCAAGGGCATTTCACTCTGATCCTTTCAGGTTATTTTTAACCCTGCAATCTCGAGTTTTCTCAGAGATCTCAGAGTCTGAACGAACATGCACCAGTGGTCGTTGTGGCGTTCTGTTTCCCACAGCTCCCCCTTTCTTTTTTCAAAACAGCCACTGCCATAAGCACTCTGTGATGGAGGTTTTGGGCATTCACTCGTTTTTAGAGGGTACAGTATCCTATGAGAAATATAAGGCAACATATTAAAATTGCAAAAAGTGAGCTGCTACTAAAACTATGGGTGATACCCTGCCACCATCCCCAGGGATCCAGAACTTCCAGCACACGAGTGATATCAGAGGCTAGTTGCCCATATTGAGTTTTGGGAGGGCATTTTTAAAGGTCTCAAACATCTCTTGTTGTAGAGTCTGAATGTCTAGGGATAAATTACCACGGATGTTTTGTAAGTGATATTTAATTTGTTCCCAAGTGTGTTTGGAAACATTAAAGGGATAGGGAGTCACGATCCCTACCGTGTCCCTATCCAGTCCAGATCGGACTGGAATTCCAATCACACTTAAGAAAAACTTGCTGTTGTAAGTCAATAAATTGATCCCCTATCCATTTTACGGCTTTTTGCAATTCGCTAACCTTTGACTGTAATTCTTTATCCAGTTTGCTCTGCGTGAGCCAGAGGTTGTGTGATTTTTCTTGCCAGGTTTTGACAAAGTCGCAAGTCTGCAAGGACGTTTGCAGGGCCACCCCAGCTGTTGCTGCTATTGTGGCAATACCAATCAGCCCCAGAATGACAAGTACTAGTGTAGCTACAAAACGTCATCCGTGGGAAAGTAACTCACTCAACATTTTTAACATGAGACCTTCAACAGTGTTTTCTTCCCATCTTCTTGTGAGATTTACCAGAATCCCAACCCCCATATGGGCTTGGAGAAGAAGGATGGAATCCATACTGCTGTTAAAAGGGATGGTACGATTAAGACGAGTATACAACCAGGAGTTGTGTAGTATAATTGTATACTATGCTCCTCATAGTATAGTTAGCTTCTATTCCTCCTATTGCGATGAGATAAGGTAAATGAACACAGGCTTGTATGGATCTCGAAGAATTGTAAGTAAACCAATAATTACTCAAAGACTGAGATGCCCCTGAGAAATTTCCTGCATAAAACTATAAAGATGCCAGTGCAGCTGGGAGCTTCCAAAGATCCCAATTTTCTGGCCCCACATGGTCTTTATTGGTTACCAAAGGAGGCTGAGGAGGTGCCAGTCCTCCTTCATGCCATGCCGTTAACCCTTTAGTATGATGAAGGGTATAAGTACCATGGTCAGTGTGATTCCACCTAATATTAGTAATGTAACCACATATGGTGCTATTCACATCCTCAGAACAGTTATTTAAAAACTTCCCGTGGGGGCCCCAATCTACCACCATTCTATTATTTAACAGAAGGATTTTTCCATGGGAACCCTACAGCGGGACCAGTATATAGGCTCAAAAACATAATGTTTATAGGAGATTGAAGTACAGACAGTATCATCAGATTTTCCCAATGTGTTAGTTGTGTTGACCTCACTAAAATTAAATGATAATCGGTCTTTATTCCCAAGGTTCTGTATGATTTGGTCAGGGGAAGGATATGGGCCCAAGTTCGTTGGTGAAGGGGGAGACATATTTTTTTTCTGTCCTAAGCATAAGGGTAATGTTTCAAATCCCAAAGAGATATTCATAAGGGTCCCTTCTTCTTCTGGTTTATATGGGGGTACAGAGGACCAAGGTGCTGGGAGATGAGTAGAGTCATTTGTAAAAAAGTAGATCCATATTCTGTCCATTCAACTAGACGCAATAAGGGAGGATGGGGTACATATGCCCAGTAGGTGTGTTTTTCACCTACCGCAGCGGAGCATGTCACCACCACTAACATAGCCAGGAACAAATGTTCAGGGGTTTTGATAGATCTGGTCGTCTCCTGGACTCGCTCCGCCCTCTGAGGGAGGGTCTTCAGTTGCGCCCAATTTGGGGGTGTTGTCGGGGGCAATTTTCATTTTTGAGGTCTCTTCAAGGAGAGTGTTGCCATCTCTTGGACAGGGGGTTGGGTAGTCAATCCCTGAAGCAGCTGAGAGAAGTCTTTTGTTGTCTTTATTGCTGGTCCTGGGCTGGACTTTCCAAAGAGGTATCCAAATTGCTTGATTGGATCCATCTGGAATGACACAAGCATAACCAGGGCCTTGAGTAATTAAATTCCTGGGCAACCAATTATTTTCCTCATTTTTTAGCCACACGGTTGTGTCCTGAGTTGAGATTGAGGCTGGCAAGAAATGTTTGTCAACTCTAATATATGGTTCTCCTTGGGCTAAATTTAAAAAATTTAAAACAAATAAGGTTTGTGCTATGACGTCTCAGGGAGCGATGCCCCCTTACTTTTTAGACATAGTTTTATGGAGTTGTTTTTTAATGGTGGCATGCACCCTCTCCACTACAGCTTGTCCCTGAGGATTATAAGGAATACCTGTGATATGCTGTATTTGCCATTCTGCAAGGAATTCTTGTACTTTATTGCTAGTATATGCTGGGCCATTGTCTGTCTTGATACAAGTAAGTAACCCCATAATAGCAAAACATTCAAGCAAATGAGAAATTACATGCCTAGCCTCTTCTGCCACCAAAGGAGTAGCATGAAGAAATCCTGAAAAGGTGTCTATTGTGACATGAATATATGAGAGGAGTCCGAAAGTGGGAAAATGAGTAATGTCCATGTGCCAAATACAATCAGGAGCTGTGCCTCTGGGATTGATGCCCGCCAGATGCTCAATTAAATGTAGAGGTCGACAAATAGGACAGGAAGAGACTATTGGCCTGGCAGAGCGCAAGAGTATTTTATAGTGTGAATGAAGGCAGTTGGCGTTGGTATGAGGATGGGCATGTTCTGCTTGTGGAGTTTCAAAAGTGTAGCCAATAAATCAGCAGACTGATTTCCCTGTGTAAGAGGGCCAGGGAGGTTAGAATGAGAGCAGATATGAGTAATGAACAAAGGGTGAGTTCGAGATTGAATTTCTAATTGTAATTCCTGAAGCAAAGGGTTAATGATAGAATGAGTTGTGGAAATAGGAGCTGTTTCCAAAGGCGCAAAAATGCCAACTACATAAGCAGAATCAGATACGATATTTATAGAATAACAAACATTCTGCAATAAGAACAATAAAGCTGCAAGTTCGACCTGTTGAGCAGAAGTGTAAGGGGTTTTTATGGAGCGCTGAATAGCAGGGCCCCAGACTCTGGCACGCCCGGAGGAAGAGCCATCAATTAAGTATGTAGGAGCTGAGGGGATTGGGGCGTTATAAACTACGCGATCTATAACCCAGGCAGTGCACTTTAGGAAGTCCCATACTTTACCTGACCGATAGTGGCAACCTATGCGCCCAGGATAATCAGCAAGAGATATTTGCAGATCAGTAGAGAAAGGAAGGACTTCCTTAGAAGATGTGGAAGAGATAGGTAAAACAATGAGTGCTGGGTCAAAACCAAGAATTTGAATAGAATGCTTTCATCCTTGGAGAATGAGTGAAGAGACAAGAGATAGATATGGAGTAACAGTTCGAGAAGTTTTTGTACGTAAAGTCACCCATTCGAGAGGTTTTTCTTCTTGTGCTATGACACCAGTCGGAGAATGAAGGGTAGGGGAAATAAGAAGAAGCAGGGGGAGAGAATCATCATACCTGTAAGCCAAGGCAGTTTTTAATCGCTCCTCAACAAACTGCAGTTCAGCCTCTGCCTCTGAGGATAGAGTGCGAGGACTATCTAAAGCAGAATGACCTTATAAAGTGTTAAATAAATTTTGTAATTTATAAGTTGGAATCCCTAGGAGAGGGCGAATCCAATTAATGACTCCTAGGAGTTTCTGAAAATCGTTAAGTGTAAGGATGGTATCCCTATGAATTTGCATTGTTTGAGATTTCACTGTGGTTCTATCTACCACAGTGCCTAGATAAGAAGTCAGAGTAGTTTGGATTTTCTCCGGGGCTATTATGAGACTGGCGGAAGTCAAATGTTGGGAAGTGGCTTGATACACCTTTTGAAATTCTGTTTCAGTTTGTGATGCCAGCAAAATATCATCCACATAATGAATGATATAGGATTGAGGATAATGATCTCTTACAGGTCTGAGGACCTGGCCAACACAATACTGACACATGGTAGGAGAATTAGTTATGCCTTGTGGCAAAACTTTCCATTGATATCGTCTCTTTGGTTCCTTATTGTTAGTGCTGGGAATAGAAAAGGCAAATTTCTCCTTATCCTCAGGGTGAATGGCTATGGTATAGAAAGTCCTTAAGGTCTATTATTATCAATGGCCATTGTTCGGGAATGGTTGTAGGAGTAGGTAACCCAGGCTGCAAGGCACCCAGAGGCTCCATGATGGCGTTAACATTCCAAAGGTCTATTAAGAGCCCCTACTTACCTGATTTCTTTCTGATAACGAAAACAGGAGCGTTCCAAGGAGATTGCGAATGCTCTATATGTCCTGCCTGCAATTGCTCTTGAATAATTTGTTCTAAGCCCTACAATTTTTCTATCAGAAGGAGCCATTGAAGAGTCCAAGCTGGGGAGGAAGTTTTACATGTTATTTTAATAGGGGCAGGCCTCTTTTCCTCAGTGGCCCCTAGAAAAACGGGTAACCCAGTCCAGCCCTATGAGTTTGTCCTTGGGCAATGATAGGCTCCGTGATTTCTTGATGTTGTCTGTCTAAGCCCTATCCTGGTTTATAGCCCATTTTTGTCATGATTTGATTAGCTGGTTGACGTGGGGGATGATTAACTTGGCTCCCCATTGTTGCAAGAGATCCCTTCCCCAAAGATAAATGGGGGTATTTAAGATGAAAGGCTGGATAACTCCATCTAATCCATCTGGTCCCTCACATTTAAGTGGCACACTACTTCGTCAAGTTTCTTCTGCCGTCACAAAACCTATTCCTTCTACTGAACTAGAGGTTGCTTGCGTGGGCCAAGTATTAGGCCAATGCTGGGAGGCTATTACTGAAATATTGGCTCGAGAGTCTACTAGACCTGAGAAAGTCCTTCCTCTAATTTTAAGAGTCATAGAAGGACAATAAGTCTGAGTTAATAATGAAGCCCATTTAACCATGAGAGGATCAGTACTACCAAATCCTCCTCGTCTGATCTGTTGGGACTGACCAATTTGTACATAGGGCAATAATATTAACTGAGCAATTCTATCTCCTCCCTTAAATGTCCAAGGAACCCGAGTCTGTGCGACCACCATTATTTCTCTGTCATAGTCAGAATCTATTACTCCAGTCATCACCTGGATTCCTTTAAGATTTGGGCTAGATTTTCTTCGCACAAGACTCACCATTCCTCTTGGTAAAGATCTGTAATAACCTGTGGGTATTTTTTGAGGCCCGAGACCAGGGTGAAGACTTACTGTGGTTAAATATACTGTGACACTTCCCTGGGTAGCGGGACTGAGGGATAACATGGAGGGTTTATGTGTGCAGCAGGAAGTTGCTGCTGGAGAGGTGACATATTGAATCCTCCGTTGTTGTTTGGGGCCCGGGGGTGGCCCCTCATCCTGTTTCCCAACCTTAATGGGAGTGGGTTACCTTGCCTGTCAAATTTGGATTTGCATTCCTTGGCCCAATGATTGCCTTTGCCACAACGAGGGCAGAGGTTAGGGGCGGTATTAAAAGGAGAATTGGCTCTAGGTTGGGGGGCTTTATGGCATTCCTTCTTGACATGTTCTATTTTTCCACAATTATAACATTTTATATCCTATTGTTTTTGTAGGGCCATGAGCTGAAGGGAAGCTATCTGAGCTTGATGTGTAAGAGTGCCAATATTTCTACATAGATGAAGATAATCGAGAATACCTCCTGTTTCTCTATGTGGCCGAATGGCTGCTTGGCAGTCATCATTAGCATTATCAAAAGCAAGCTGTCTTAGCAAGTGCTCTTTAGCAGGTTTATTATCAACGTGGTGGCCAATAGCTCCTTCAAACCGAGAAATAAAATCAGTATATGCTTCTGTAAGGCCTTGCACAATTTTTATATAACTTTGCCCCACTTCCCCTGAAGAGGTTAGCTTTTCCCAAGCTGCAAGGGTGATTTCAGATACTTCCACTGCGGCTGCAAGCAGAGTGTACACCAAACGCTTTCGAATATCTGAAAAGGGGACAGAGCCAGTGAGTATTTCAAAAGAAATATGATGCATGGCTGGGATAGCCGATTCGCCTGGGCTTTCATATAGGCAGCATCCAATAACCACATTTTCCATTGTAATAAATCCTGTGGTTTAAGGCAAGACTGCACAACTGCATGCCAATTATGAGGGATCCATTCCCCAGAATTTACCCAAGCTTTCAAAATCTCTATACTGTAACGGGCTGTGGGTCCATACAAGTGGCAAACCTTCTCTAGTTCCCTTAAAGCACTTAAATCTAATCCCTCATAGATGGGACCAGCAGCTTGTGTTTGGTCTATAGGGAAAGCCATAGATCATTAGCCCCTTGCCGTCAAAGTTCCTTTTCGAGAGGTGAGAGAGCTAGAGAAGATCATTTGAGAGGGAATAAATCTACTGTGGAGGGAGGTTGATCATCTTCGGTGGGGTCCTCCAATAAAAGCGGAGGGGCCGTGGGTGACGGCCGGGATTGTGAAGCCGTGAAATTTTTTTTACTTTCAGTCTTAGCCTTTTCTAAAGTCTCATCGTCTAATTCATATGTATGTAAAGAGTTGGTAGTTTCTTTAGCAACTTCAGCCAAGGATAACTTATCCCCAATTTCCATACACATTTTGAACCTAAAGATACATCCAGACTGAAAGAGAAGGGGTGCAGATCCATCTTCCATGCAAGTGGACCTCAAAAGAAAGGTGGGGTAGCAATTCTCATATCAGACAAATTAGATTTTAAACTAAAGACTGTAGTTAGAGACACAGAAGGACACTATATCATTATTAAAAGGTCTCTCCAACAAGAAGATCTAACAATTGTAAATATCTACACCCCCAAAATGGGAACAGCCATCTACATAAGCGAACTGTTAACCAAAATAAAGAGTCGTATTGATAACAATACGTTAATTTTAGGAGACCTCAATACTCCACTCTCAACAATAGACAGATCATCTAAGCAAAAAATCAAGACAGAAACAAGAGCTTTGAATGACACACTGGACCAGATGGACCTCATAGATATATAGAGAACATTCCACCCTAAAAACACAGAATACTCATTCTTCTTGAGCGCACATGGAACTTTCTCCAGAATAGACCACATACTGTGTCACAATCAGGTCTCAACCAATACCAAAAGATTGAGATTATTCCCTGTATATGCTCAGACCATAATGCTTTAAAACTCAATCATAAGAAAGTTTTGGAAGAAATTCAAAAACTTGGAAACTAAAGGCCACTCTGCTTAAGAATGTTAGTGTCAACAATGAAATCTAAGAAGAATTAAAAAAATTTATGGAAACCAATGGGAATGAAAACACATCGTTCCAAAACCTATGGAATGCTGCAAAGGTGGTCCTAAGGGGGAAATACATAGCCATCCAGGCCTCACTCAAAAAAATAGAAAACTCCCGATTTCACAAACTAACTCTACACCTTAAAGAACTAGAGCAAAACCAACAAACGATGCCTAAGCCACACATTATAAGAGAAATAATTAAGATTACAGCAGAGATCAATGAATTAGAAACCAGAAACACAGTGGATCAGATCAACTAAACTAGAAGCTGGTTCTTTGAAAGAATAAATAAGATTGAAAAACTACTGGCCAGACTTATCCAAAAGAAAAGAGAAAGGAACCAAAATTAATAAAATGATGAATGAAAGGGGAGAGATCATGACTAACACCAAGGAAACAGAAACAACTATTAGAAATTATAATCAGCAACTATATACTAATAAAAATGAGCAATCTGGAGGAAATCAGTGCCTTCCTGGAAAACTATAAACTGCCAAGATTGAAAAAGGAAGAAATTGACAACCTGAATAGGCCAATAAACAGTAATGAGTTTGAAGAGGGGATCAAAAACCTCCCATAAAACAAGAGTTCAGGGCCTGAGGGATTCCCTGGGGAATTCTACCAAACTTTCAAAGAAGAAATGATACCTATTCCTGAAGGGGTTCAAAAAATAGAAACAGAAGGAAAACGTTCAGACCTATTCTATGAGGCCAGCATTACCTTAATCCCCAAACCAGGCAAAAAAACCCATCAAAAGGAAAAGTTCAGACCGATATCGGGGTGAATATGGATTCCAAAATCCTCAACAAAATCCTAGCTAATAGGATCCAACAATACATTAAAAGGATCATCCACCACGACCAAGTGGGATTTATCCCCAGAACTCAAGGGTGGTTCAACATTCACAAATCAATCAGTGCTATAGAACACATTAATAAGAGGAGAGAGAGGAACCATATGGTCCTCTCAATTGATGCAGAAAAAGCATTTGACAAAATACAACATCCTTTCCTGATTAAAACTCTTCAGAGTATAGGGGTAGAGGGAACATTCCTCAAGTTCATAAAATCCATCTATGAAAAACACACAGCAAATATCATCCTCAATGGGGAAAAGCTGAGAGCCTTTGCCTTAAGATCAGGAACACGTCAAAGATGCCCACTCTCGCCACTATTGTTCAACATAGTACTACAAGTCCAAGCAACAGCAATCAGACAACAAAAAGAAAATGTATTCAAATTGACAAAGAAGAAGTCAAACTCTCTCTTTTCACAAATGATATTATCCTTTATGTGGAAAACCCAAAAGACTCCACCCCCAAATTACTAGAACTCATACAGCAATTCAGGAATGTGGCAGGATACAAAAACAATGCACAGAAATCAGTTGCTTTCCTATACAATAACAGTGCAACTGTAGAAAGAGAAATTAGAGAAATAATCACCTCCATTTACAATAGAACCAAAAACCATAAGATACCTTGGAACAAACCTAACAAAAGAGGTAAAGGATCTCTACTCTAGGAACTACAGAACATTCTTGAAAGAAATTGAAGAAAAATATTCCATGCTCATGGATCAGAAGAATAAACCTTGTTAAAATGTCTATGCTACCCAGAGCAATCTATACCTTCAATGCCATCCCAATCAAAAGTCCAGTGACTTTTCTCAAAGTGCTGGAACAAACAATCTTAAAATTTGTATGGAATCAGAAAGACCCCGAATCACCGAGGAAATGTTGAAAAAGAAAAACAAAGCTGGGGACATCACGTTGCCCGACTTCAAGCTATATTAGAAAGCTGTGATCACCAAGACAGCATGGTACTGGCACTAAAACTAGACCAATGGAACAGAATAGAGAGCCCAGATATGGACCATTAACTCTATGGTCAAATAATTTTCAACAAAACAGCAAAAAAATATGCATTGGACAAAAGACAGTCTCTTCAATAAATGGTGCTGGGAAAATTAGACAGGCACATGCAGAAGAATGAAACTCGACCATTCCCTAACACCATACACATAGATAAACTAAAAATGGATGAAAGACCTCAATGTGAGACAGGAATCCACCAAAATCCTAGAGAAGAACATAGGCAGTAACCACTTTGACATCGCCCACAGCAACTTCTTTCAAGATACATCTCCAAAGTGAAACAAAAGCTAAAACGAAATTTTGGGACTTCATCAAGATAAAAGGTTTCTGGACAACAAAGGAAACAGTCAAAAAAACGAAGAGGCAACCCACAGAATGGGAGAAGATATTTGCAAATGACTCTAAAAAGAAAGGTCTGGTATCCAAGATCTATAAAGAACTCAAACTCAACACCCTAAAAACAATCAAGTCAAAAAATGGGCAGAAGACATGAAAAGACACTTCTCTGAAGAACACATACAAATGACTAACAGACACATGAAAACATTTTCATCATCATTAGCCATCAGGAAAATTCAAATGAAAACCACATTGAGATACCACGTTACACCAGTTGGAATGGCAAAAATAGATAGGGAGAGAAACCACAGATCTTGGAGAAGTTGTGGAGAAAGGGGAACCCTCTTACACTGTGGGTGGGAATGCAAGTTGGTACAACCACTTTGGAAAACAGTGTGGAGGTGCCTCAAAAATTTAAAAATAGAGCTGCCCGATGACCCAGCAATTGCACTCCTGGGTATTACACTGAAGACACAGATGTAGTGAAAATAAGGGCCATATGCACCCCAAAGTTCATAGCAGCAATGTCCACAATAGCCAAATTGTGGAAAGAGCCGAGATGCCCTTCAACAGATGAACGGATAAAGATGTGGTCAATATATAAAATGGAATGTTACTCAGCCATCAAAAAGATGAATACCCAAATTTTACATCAACATGGATGGGACTGGAAGAGATTATGCTAAGTGAATAAGTCAAGCAGAGGAAGTCAATTATATGGTTTCAGTTATTTGTGGAACATAAGGACTAGCATGGAGAACATTAGGAGAAGGAAGGGATAAATGGGGGGGGGAGTCAGAGGGAGAGATGAACCATGAGAGACTATGGACTCTGAGAAATAAACAGGGTTTTAGAGGGGAGGGGGAGGGGGAGGGGTTAGCTCAGTGATGGGTAGTAAGGAGGGCACATACTGCATGGAGCACTGGGTGTTATACAAAAACAAAGGATCGTTGATCACCACATCAAAAACTAATGATGTATTGTATGTTGACTAACATAACATAATAAAATTAAATTAAATTAAATTTTTAAAAAGGGAACTAATTAAGATTAAAGCAGAGATCAATGAATTAGAAACCAGAAACACAATAGATCAGATCAACGAAACTAGAAGTTGGTTCTTTGAAAGAATTAATAAGGTCGATAAACCACTTGCCAGACTTATCCAAAAGAAAAGACAAATGTCCCAAATTAATAAAATTATGAATGAAAGGGGAGACATTACGACTAACACCAAGGAAATAGAAACAATTATTAGAAATTATTATCAACAACTATATGCCAATAAACTGAGCAATCTGGATGAAACGGATGCCTTCCTGGAAACCTATAAGCTGCCAAGACTGAAACAGGAACAAATTGACAACTTCAATAGGCCAATAACCAGTAACGAGATTGAAGCAGTGATAAAACCTCCCAAAAAGCAAGAGTCCAGGGCCTGATGGATTCCCTGGGGAATTCTACCAAACATTCAAAGAAGAAATAATACCTATTCTACAGAAGGTATTTAAAAAAATAGAAACAGAAGGAAAGCTTCCAGACTCATCTATGAGGCCAGCATTACCTTAATCCCCAAACCAGGCAAAGACCCAATCAAAAGGAGAATTTTAGACCGATGACCCTGAGGAATATGGATTCCAAAATCTTCAACAAAATCCTTGCTAATAGGAACCAACAATAGAGTAAAAGGATCATCCACCATGACCAAGCCTTTCCCTTAATATCAAGAACACGTCGAGGGTGCCCACTCTTGCCACTATTGTTCAACATAGTCCTGGAAGTCCTAGCAACAGCAATCAGATAACAAAAAGAAATAAAAGTTATTCAAATTGGCAAAGAAGTCCAACTCTCTCTTTTCACAAATGATATGATCTTTTATGTGAAAACCCAAAAAACTCCATCCCCAAATTACTAGAACTCATACAGCAATTTAGTAATGTGGCAATTTTTGGTGTGTGTGTGTGTGTGTGTGTGTGTGTGTGTGTGTGTGTGTATAAAAGTTGTTCTCGCTTTAGAATTTTCAGATACAGTTTCTTCCAACAGACAAAAATATACCCTAAATCTCTATGTATGGCTTTGTTTTGGTCTCCTGCTTGATCACATCTCTCCCCTTTTTTTTTAAATTTCTCTTCTTTTTTCAACAAACTTCTTATCTATTCCTTTTATAAATTCTTTTATAATTTTCATTTCACAGTCATATTCCACCCCCTCATCGTATTTTCCCTTACTTTGGACATACATAAGCTTTTCTTTCTTTAAAATTTTAGGAGGCACTTTCTTCTAACAGACCAAAATATGCACCAAATCTAGGGTGTGGCACTGATCTATGCACCAGCCTGATCGTATTTGATCATATTTTGTTTTTTTGTTTGTTCTTTTGTTTGTTTGTTTATCTTTTTCTTTTTCTTTTTTTTTTCACTTTTTTCTTTCTTTCCTTTCTTTTCCCCTGTGTTTCGGTCTCTACTGATTTGTTTAGTGTATATTTTTCTGGGGTTGTTGTTACCTTGTTAGCATTTTATTCTCTCATTCACGTAATCTGCTCTGGACAAAATGACAAGACGGAAAAAAATCACCTCAACAAAAAGAACAAGAGGCAGTACCGACTGCCAGGGACCTAATCAATATGAACATTAGTAAGATGTCGGAACTAGGGTTCAGAATGACGATTTTAAAGATACTAGCTGGGCTTGAAAAAAACATGGAAGATACTAGAGAACCCCTTTCTGGAGAAATAAAAGAACTAAAATCTAACCAAGTCGAAATCAAAAAAGGTTATTAATGAGGTGCAATCAAAAATGGAGGCTCAGATAGGATAAATGAGGCAGAAGAGAGAATTAGTGATATAGAAGACCAAATAATGGAAAATAAAGAAGCTGAGAAAAAGAGAGATAGACAACTACTGGATCACGAGGGCAGAATTCGAGAGATAAGTGATACCATAAGATGAAGCAATATTAGAATAATTGGGATCCCAGAAGAAGAAAATGAGAGAGGAGAAGAAGGTATATTGGAGCAATTCTAGCAGAGAACTTCCCTAATTTGGGGAAGGAAACAGGCATCAAAATCCAGGAGGCACAGAGAACCTCCCTCAAAATCAATAAAAACAACTTACGAGACTCAGAGACAAAGAGAAAAACCTGAAAGCAGCTCGGGAGAAGAGATCTGTAACCTACAATAGTAGAATCATTAGACTGGCAACTGACCTATCCACAGAGACGTGGCAGGCCAGAAAGGACTAGCATGATATATTCAGAGTACTAAATGAGAAAAACATGCAGACAAGAATACTATATCCAGCTAGTTTGTCATTGAAAATAGAAGGAGAGATAAAAATCTTCCAGGACAAACAAAAACTAAAGCAATTTGCAAACACGACACCAGCCCTATAAGAAATAATGAAAGCCATCCTCTAAGCAAAGAGAGAGCCTAAAAGCAACATAGACCAGAAAGGAACACAGACAGTATACAGTAACAGTCACCTTACAGGCAATACAATGGCACTAAGTTCATATCTTTCAATAGTTACCCTGAATCTAAATGGGCTAAATGTCCCAATCAAAAGACACAGGGTATCAGATTGGATAAAAAAGACCCATTGATAAGCTGTCTGCAAGAGACTCATTTCAGACCCAAAGACACCCCCAGATTGAAAGTGAGGGTGTGGAAAACCATTTACCATGCTAATGGACACCAAAAGAAAGCAGGGGTGGCAATCCTTATATCAGACAAATCAGATTTTAAACCAAAGACTGTAATAAGAGAGGAGGAAGGACACTATATTCTCCTTAAAGGGTCTATCCTACAAGAATATTTAACAATTGTAAATATCTATGCCCCTAACATGGGAGCAGCCAATTAAAAACAAATGCAAAGAAACACGTCAAAAACAATACAATAATAGTGGGAGAATTTAACACCACCCTCATCGAAATGGGCAGATCATCTAAGCAAATGATCAACAAGGAAATAGTTTCAATGACACACTGGACCAATTGGACTTCACAGATATATTCAGAACATTCTATCCCAAAGCAACAGAATACACATTCTTCTCTAGTGCCCATGGAACATTCTCCAGAATTCATCACATCCTAGGTCACAAATCAGGTCTCAGCTGGTACCAAAAGATTGGGATCATTCCCTGCGTATTTTCAGACCACAACTCTTTGAAAGTAGAACTTAATCACAAGAGGAAAGTTGGAAAGAACTCAAATACATGGAGGCTTAAGAGCATCCTACTAAAGAATGAATGGGTCAACCAGGAAATTAAAGAAGAATTTAAAAAATTCATGGAAACAAACGAAAATGAAAACACAACTGTTCAAAATCTTTGGGATACAGCAAAGGCAGTCCTAAGAGGAAAGTATATAGCAATACAAACCTTTCTCAAGAAACAAGAAAGGTCTCAAATACAAAACTTAACCCTACACCTAAAGGAGCTGGAGAAAGAACAGCAAATAAAGCCTAAACCCAGCAGGAGAAGAGAAATAATAAAGCTCAGAGCAGAAATCAATGAAATAGAAACACTAGAACAGATCAACGAAACTAGGAGCTTGTTCTTTGAAAGAATTAACAAGATCGATAAACCCCTGGCCAGACTTATCAAAAAGAAAAGAGAAATGACACACACACAAAAAAATAAAATCATGAATGAAAGAGGAGAGATCACAACCAACACCAAAGAAATACAAACAATTATAAGAACATATTATGAGCAACTATATGCCAGCAAATTAGATAAACTGGAAATAATGGATGGATTCCTAGAGATGTATCAACTACCAAAACGGAACCAGGAAGAAATAGAAAACCTGAACACAACTATACCCACTAAGGAAACTGAAGCAGGGGTATGTGCACCTCGATGTTTGTAGCAGGAGTGTCCACAATAGCCAAATTATGGACAGTTTCAAGAAGTCCATCGACAGATGAATGGATCAAGAAGTTGTGGTATATAAATACGATGGAATACACCCATCAAAAGGAATGAGATCTTGCCATTTGCAATGACGTGGATGGAAGTGGAGGGTATTTTGCTGAGTGAAATAAGTCAATCAGAGAAAGACATGTATCATATGACCTCACTGATATGAGGAATTCTTAATCTCAGAAAACAAACTGAGAGTTGCTGGAGTGGTGGGGGTGGGAGGGATGGGGTGGCTGAGTGATAGACACTCGGGAAGGGTATGTGCTATGGTCAGCACTGTGAATTGTGTAAGACTGTTGAATCACAGACCTGTACCTCTGAAACCAACAATACATTATATGTTTAAAAAGAAGAAGAAGAAAAAGATAGCAGGAAGGGAAAAATGAAGGGGGGCAAATCGGAGGGGGAGACGAACCATGAAAGACTATGGACTGAGAAACAAACTGAGGGTTCTAGAGGGGAAGAGGGTGGGAGGATGGGTTACCTTTGTGAGGGGCATTAAAGAGGGCATGTACCGAATGGAAAAAAATAATAATCGTCAACAAAATAGGAAAAATATGCAGCGGAAAAAAGAAAGTCTCTTCAATAACTCGTGCTGGGAAAATTGGACAGCCATATGCAAAAGAATGAAACTCAATCATTCTCTAACACCATACACAAAGATAAACTCAAAATGGATGAAAGACCTCAATTTGAGAAAGGTATCCATCAAAATCCTAGGAGAGAACATAGGCAGTAACCTCTTTGACTCGGCCACAGAAACTTCTTTCAAGATATTTCTCCAAAGCTAGTGAAACAAAAGCAAAATGAATTTTTGGGAGTGCATCAAGATAAAAAGCTTCGGCACAGCAAAGGAAACAGTCAACAAAACAAAGAGGCAACCCATGGAATGAGAGAAGATATTTGCAAATGACACTACAAATAAATGGTTGGTATCCAAGATCTATAAAATCTTCTCAAAATCAACACCCAAAAAACAAATAATCAAGTCAAAAAATGGGCAGAAGTCAGGAACAGACACTTGTCAAAAGAAGACATACAAATGGCTAAGAGACAGATGAAAAAGTGTTCATCATCATTAGCCATCAGGGAAATTCAAATCAAAACCACATTGAGACACCACCTTACACCAGTTAGAAGGGCAAAAATTGACAGGACAAGAAACAACAAATATTGGAGGGGTTGGGCAGAAAGGGGAATCCTCTTACACTGTTGGGGGGAATGCAAGTTGGTACAGCCACTTTGGAAAACAGTGTGGAGGTGCCTCAAAAATTTAAAAATAGAGCTACCTTATGACCCAGCAATCACAGTACTGAGTAGTACCCCAAAAACACAGATATAGTGAAAAGAAGGGCCATATGCACCCCAATGTTCATAGCAACTATATTCACAATAGCCAAATGGTGGAAAGAGCCGAGATGTCCTTCAACAGATGAATGGATAAAGATGTGGTCCATATATACAATGAAATATTACTCGGCCATCAGATAAGATGAATACCCAACTTTTAGTTCAACAGGGATAGGACTGACTATAGGAGATTATGCTACGTGAAATAAGTCAAGCAGAGAGAGTCAATTATCATATGGTTTCACTTATTTGTGGAATATAAGGAATAGCATGGAGGACTATAGAAGAAGGAAGGGAAAAATGAAGGGGAGGAAATCGGAGGGAGAGATGAACCATGAGACACTATGGACTCTGAGAGACAAACAGGGTTTTAGAGGGGAAGGGCGAGGAGGGATGGGTCAGCCCGGTGATGGGTATTAAGGAGGGCACAGGCTGCATGGAGCATTCAGTGTTATACGAAAACCATGAATCGTGTATCATCACATCAAAAACCAATGATGAATTGCATGGTGTCTAACATAACATAATAAAATTAAAAAATAAATAAATAAAAATAAGCAATGTAGAAAAAACATCTTTCAGCTATCTTCTGTTATGCAAAAAGAAATGTTTTAAACTGTATTTATGAAAGAATATTTACGTGCCATATTGGCACACTAAGAAAAACATTATACAGTAATTCCCATTCAAATTACATATTCGTTCATTCAGGTAGAAACATTTACAAATTATGTGTAAAAGCATAAAATTTGTACCAATACATAACTCGAAGAAAGAACATTGTATTTTGGTAAAAACCAGTATTTTTCTACCATCTTTTTTCATGAAGGTTAAAAATGTTTTCAGATGTATGTGTGAAAAAATAAGGAAGGGTCATGTATTTAACTTTGAGAAACAAGTGTGTTAGGAAAGTATTTTCAAGTTATATCTTCATTCATGAAGATGGAAGCATTTTCAAATATACATGTGGAAGCATAAGGAAAGTACCATATAGTTTAATCTAAGAAAGAACACGGCATAGACACCGTCTTTCACCAAACGTTTTCTTTCAGAAAGATAGAAATATTCTCAAATATTTATGGGTAAGTGTAAGGAAAGTGCCTAAGAAAGAACTCTCTGTTGAAAACTCTTTCAAAAATATCTTCTTTCATGAAGATAGAAGGAATTTCAAAATTTATGTGTGTGGAAGCCTAAAGAAAGTGCCAGGCACTAAACGTTAAGAAAGAACATAGTATAGAAATATTTTCAACTAAAATCTTCTTTCATGAAGAGAGAAGCATATAGAAATGGATGTTTGATAATATAAGATAGATGCCATATACTTAACAGAGAGAAACACAACTTTAAATAAAAACCCTTTACCTATCAACTTCATTCATGAAGATAACAACCCTTTTAAATGTACATGGGGAAGCTGAGGAAATATGTCACATACCTAACACTATGGAAGAAAAATGTCTAGGAATGTGGTTACAGTACCGTCTTATTTCATGAAGATAGAAGCATTTTCAAAAGCGTGTCTGAAAGCATAAGGAAAGTTCCATATAAATAATTCTGAGAAAGAAGCCTTTGGAGAACGCAACTTTCTTTTTTTATTTAAATTCAGTTTTTGATATAATGTTCAATGAATCATTAGTTATGTATAACGACCCATGCTCATCATATCACATGGCCTCCTTAATGCCCATCACCCACTTACCCCATCCCCCGCCCCCCCCAAGCCTCCCTATCCTCAACCTTCAGTTTGTTACTTGGAGTCAAAAAATCTCTCATCGTTAGTCTCTCCTTCTGATTTCTTCCCGTTCACTTCTCCCTCCCTTCCCCTCTTGTCCTCTGCCCTATTCCTTACAGTGAAACCATATAATTTTCTGCTTGAATTATTTAACATAACATAATCCCTTCCAGTTCTATCCATGTCAATGTAAATGGTAGGTGTTCATTCTTTCTGATGGTTGAGTAATATTCCATTGTATAAACGGACCACACCTTTTTTATCTATTCATCTTTTGAAACACCTCTTGGCTTCTTCCACGGTTTGGCTCTTGTGGACATTGCTTCTGTGAACATTGGGGTGCAGCTGCCTCTTTTTTCACTACCTCAGTATTTTGGGGTAAGCACCCATAGTGCAACTTCTGGGTCGTAGGATAGCTTGATTTTGAATGTCTTGAGGAACCTCCATACTGTTTCCCAGCTTGCATTCCCAATTGAAAGTTTAAGAGGTTTCCCCTTTCTCCACATCCTCGCCAACATTTATTGTTCCTGTCTTGTTACTTTTGACCCTTCTAACTGGAGTAAGGCGGTATCTCGCTGTGGTTTGGCCTTGTATTTCCCTGCTGACAAGTAACATGAAGTCCAACAGTTATTTTTTTGCTTCTGTTTCCCTTGCCTTGTCTTGCAAGAAGTTGCTGAGGCCAAGATCGAAGACATTACTGCTTGTGTTACCCTCTAGGATTTTGATGGATTACTGTCACACCTTAAGGTCTTCCATTCATTCTAAGTTTATCTTTGTGTAATGTGTAAGAGAATCGCCCAATTCCATTCTTCTGCGTGTGGCTGTCCGATTTTCCCAACACCATTTATTGATGAGACTGTCTTTTTTCCATTGGATATTCTTTCCTACTTTGTCAAGATTGGTTAACCACAGAGTAGGGGATTCGTTTCTGGGCTTTCTATTCTCTTCCATTTATCTATATGTATGTCTGCTTTTGTGCCACTACCATGGTGTCTTGATGATCACAGCTTTGTAATATAGCTTGAAGTCAGGAATTGGGATGTCCCCAGCTTTGTTTCTCTTTTTCAACATTCCCCTGGGGATTCGGGGTGTTTGTAGTTCCACACAAATTTTAGGGTAGATTGTTCCACCTCTGTGAAATCATCGACGGTATTTTGGTAGGGATGGCATTGAATGTGTACTTTACTCTGGACAGCATCTACCTGTTAGCAATGTGTGTTCTTCCAATCCATGAGTATGCAATGTTTTTCCATCTCTTTGTGTCTTCCTCCATTTCTTTTATAAGGGTTCTGTAGTTTCTAGAGTATTGATCCTTTACTTCTTTGGTTTCTTCCTACGTAGCTCATGGTTTCTGGTGCATTGTAAATGGAATCGATTCCTTACTTTCTCTTTCTTGAATCACATTAATACTGTGTGGAAATCCAACTGATTTCTGTGTATCGATTTTGTATCTTGCGATGTTGCTGAATTCCTGGGTGAGTTCTAATAAATTAGGGGTGGAGTCTTTTGGGTTTTCCACATAGAGTTTGACTTCTTTGCCAATTTGAATGACTTTTATTTCTTTTTTGTTGTCTGATTGCTAAGACTTCTACTACAATAGTGAACAATTTTGGTGAGAGTGGGCATCTCTGTCGTGTCCCTGACCTTAAGGGAAAAGCTCTGTTTTTTGTTTTTTGCTTTTCCCTTTGAGAATGATATTCGCTGTAGGGTTTTCATAAATGGCTTTTATGATATTGGGGTATGTTCCCCCACTCCCTATATTTTAAAGACTTGTAATCAGGAAGGATGGTGTATTTGGTCAAATGCTACTCCTGCATCAGTTGAGAAGATCTTATGTTTCTTCTTTCTTCTTTTGTTAATGTGATTAATCATGTTGATTGATTTGCGAGTGTTTCTCCAACTAACATCCCAGGAATAATTCGCAACTGGTTGTGAATAACGTTTTATGGTTGGATACTACTGGCTAGACTATTGTTTTATTTATTTTTTTAATGTTATTATGTTATGTTAGTCACCTTAGAGTACACCACTAGTTTTTGATGTAGTGTTCCATGATTCATGGTTGTCCTACAACAAACTCAGTACTCCGTATGCTAAGTGCCCTCCTTAATACCCATCACCGGGCTAACCCATCCTCCCAAGCCCTTCCCCTCTTAAACCCTCAGTATATTTCTCCAAATCCTATACTTGCTCATGGTTTATCCCCCCCCCCTCTGATTTCCCCCCTTCAATATTCCCTTCCTTCTCCTAATGTCCTCCATGCTATTCCTTATGTTCCACAAATAAGTGAAACCATATGATAAATGTCTCTCTCTAAGTGACTTATTTCACTTAACCTAATCTACCCCAGTCTTTTCCACGTTGATGCAAAAGTTTGGTATTCATCCTTTCTGATGGCTGTGTAATATTCCGTTGTATATATGGACCACATCTTCTTTATTCATTCGTCCATTGAAGGGCATCTTGGCTCTTTCCACAGTTTGGCTATTGTGGACATTGCTGCTATGAATATTGGGGTACATATGGCCCTTCTTTTCACTACATCTGTGTTTTTTGGGTAAATAGTAGTACAAGTGCTGGGTCATTAGAGTAGCTCTATTTTTAATTTTTTGAGGAAACTCCACGTGGTTTTCCAAAGTGGCTATACCAACTTGCATTCCCACCAACAGTGTAAGAGGGGTCCCCTTTCTCCACAACCCCTCCAAGACTTGTTGTTTCCTGCCTTGTCACCTGTTGCTATTCTCACTGGCGTAAGGTGGTATCTAAATGAGGTTTTGATTTGAATTTCCCTGATGGCTGATGATGATGAACATATTTTCATGTGTCTGTTAGCCATTTATGTGTCTTCTTCTGAAAAGTGTCTGTTCCTGTCTTCAGCCTGTTTTCTGATTTGATTGTTTTGGGGGGTGTTGAGTTTGAGAAATTCTTTATAGATATTGAATATCAGCCCTTCGTCCATAGTGCCATTTGCAACTATCTTCTCCCATTCTGTGTGGCCTTTATGTTTTATTGCCTGTTTCTTTTGCTGTGCAGAAGCTTTTGATCTTGATGAAGTCCCAAAAGTTCATTTTTGCTTTTGTTTCCATGGCCTTTGGAGCTGTATCTTGAAAGAAGTTGCTGTGGCCAACGTTGAAGAGGTTACTACCTATATTCTCCTCTAGGATTTTGATGGATTCCTGTCTCACATTGAGGTCTTTCATCCATTTTGAGTTTATCTTTGTGTATGCTGTTAGAGAATGGTCGAGTTTCATTCTTCTGTATGTGGCTGTCCAACCTGACAGGCAACATTTATTGAAGAGACTGTCTTTTATCCGTTACATATTTTTTTTCTTGCTTTGTCGGAGACTATTTGACCATACAGTTGAGGGTCCATATCTGGGCTCTCTATTCCGTTCCTTTGGTCTATATGTCTGCTTTTGTGCCAGTACTTTGTTGTCTCAGTGATAACTGCCTTGCAATATAGCTTGAAATCGGGCAACGTGATGCCCTTGGCTTTGTTTTTCTTTTTCAACATATCCTTGGCGATTCAGGGTCATTTCTGATTCCATACAAATTTTAGGATTGTTTTTTCAGGAAACATTGAAAAATGCCATTGGTATTTTGATTGGGATGACATTGAAAGTATAGATTGCTCTGGGCAGCATAGACGTTTTATATTAGTTTCCTTATTCTTCTGATCCATGAGCATGGAGTACTTTTCCATCTTTTTGTGTCTTCTTTTGTGCCTGCCACGCTGTTCCTCAGGTAACCCTGTTTGGTCAGAGTTGCCCTGTTCCCTGTTGGGTGGGATGGGCTCAGTGAAAACGGGTGTTTGGGGCCTTTGGTTCTCTGGCCGCTTTCCCTTGTGGCTTTCCAGGTCTATTCCGAGAGTCAGAGCAGAAGAGACCGTTTCCAACCCTCTGCCTCAGAACAGAGAGATCGCAGTCTGTTCTTCAGTGGGCTGTCTGGGCCTCACCATCTCCGTTTCTGTCTGTGCTGCTAAAAACTGCAGCGTCCCGGGTTGTGCGCCCCTCAGCTTCCAGGTCCAGACTCGTCCCTCCCCTTTGTGTTTCTATAACCACCACCTGCCCCCTGTTAGCACGTGTGGCCCCGCCACTCCAGGTTTCAGTCTGGGGGGCTGCCCTAAAATCCTTTCCCCACTGCTACAGGTCTGTGAGTCTGTGCCCCGTCCCCAGCGTGGGAGGCTTTTGCTCACCCGTGGTGCAGGGTCCTGGAGGCTCCCCCCCCACCCTCCCACGTATCTTCTGATATCTGTCTGCGGAATCACGACTCCCCGCTTCATACCTCAAAACGACCACCTGTGATATTCTGTTTGTAAAGATCCGGATATATCTTCCCACATCTCAGGCTGATTTGGGGTGTGTTCAGAGTGGTCTGGTAGATACCCAGGTCAATTCAGGGGACCAGGTGGGATAGGGTCCCCGTCTCCTCCACCATCTTTTCCTCTAAACCCCTGGCTAGGATACTGTTGAGTATTTTGGCATCCATGTTCATCAGTAATTCTCCTTTTCGATGGGGTCTCTTTCTGGTTTGGGGATTAAGGTAATTCTGATATCATAGAAGGAGTTTGGAAGTTTCCCTTCCATTTCTATTTTTTAATCAGCTTCAGTAGCATACGTATTATTTCTTCTTTAAATTTTAGGTAGAATTCCCCCTGAGAAGCCATCTGGCCCTGAACTCTTGCTTTTTGAGGAGGTTTTTTTTTTTTTTTTTTTTTATTACCACTTCAATTTCCTTGCCAGTTCATATTTTCTAACTCTTCCTGCTTCCGTCTTGGGAGTTTGTAATTTTCCAGGAATGCATCAGTTTCTTCCAGATTGTTTAAATTTCAGGCATATACTTGCTTCGTAACATGTCCTATTAGTTGTCTGTGTTTCTTTGCTATTGGTTGTGATCTCTCCCCTTTCATTCATTATTTTATTATTTGGGCCCTGCCCTTTCTCTTTTCTTTTGGATGAGTCTGGCCAGAGGTTTATCGATCCTGTTAATTCTAACAAAGAACAACCTACTAGTTTTGTTGATATTTTCCACTGTTCTTCTGGTTTCTGTTTCATTGATTTCTGCTCTAATCCTCATGGCTTCTCTTCTCCTGCATGGCGTAGCTTTGATTTGCTGTTCTTTCTCCAGGTCCTTTAGATGTAAGGTTGTCTTGTGCATTTTGGATTTTTCTAATTATTTGAGAGAAGCTTGGATTACTGCACTCTTCCATCTTGGGACATCCTTTGCTGTATCCCAGAGGTTTTGAATAGGTGTGGTTTCATTTTCATTAGTTTTCATGAATTGTTTATGTTCTTCTTTAGTTCTCTGTTTCAACCATTCATTCATCAACAAGATGCACTTTAACCTCCAACTCTTGGATTTCCTTCCAAATTTCCTTCTTGTGATTGAGTTCCAGTTTCAAAGCATTGTGGTGTGAAAATTTGCAAAGAATAATCTCAATCTTCTCGTATTGGTTGAGACTTGATTTGTGACCCAGTATGTAATCGATCCTGGAAATTTTTCCATGTGCACTCAAGAAGAATGACTATTCTGTTGTTTTAGGGTGGAATATTCTGTATATATCTGCAAAGTCCATCTGTTTCAGTGTGTCACTCAAAGCCCTTGTTTCTCTGTTGATCTTCTGCTGAGATGATCTGTTCATTGCCGTGAGTGTGGGGTTTATGTCCCATAGTCTTAATGTATTAATATAAATAATTTTCTTTACCTTAGTTTTATTTGGTTTATATAATTGGCTAATCCCATGTTGGGGGCATAGATATTTTCAGTTATTAGATGTCCTGGTTGGAGAGACACTTTAAGAGTGATATAGTGTCCCTTTACATTTGTTACTACCGTCTTTGGTTTAAAATCTAATTTGTCTGATAGGAGGATTGCTACCCCAGCTTTCTTTTGAGTTCCATTAACATGGTAGATTTTTCTTCCCTCCTTCACCTTCAGCCTGGAAATGTCTTTAGGTCTAAAATGAGTCTCTTGGGGCGCCTGGGTGGCTCAGTCGTTGGGCGTCTGCCTTCAGCTCAGGTTATGATCCCAGGGTCCTCGGTTCGAGCCCCACATCGAGCTCCCCACTCAGCTGCAAACCTGCTTGTTTCTCCCTCTCCCACTCCCCCTGCTTGTGTCCCCTCTCTTGCTGTGTCTCTCTCTGTCAAATAAATAAACCCTTTAAAAACTAAATAAATGAAATGAGTCTCTTGTAGACAGTGTATGGATGACTCTTGCTTTTTTATCCAATCTCTTACCCTGTGTCTTTTGCTTGGCACATTTAACCCTTTTACATTCAGAGTAGCGATTGAAGGATAGGATTTTAGTGCCATTGTATTGCCTGTAAAGTCCCTAGGTCTGTAGATTTTCTCGCTACTTTGTGGTCTATGTTACTCTTGGGGTCTCTCTTTACTTACAGAATCCCCCTTCATATTTCTTGCAGGGCTGTTTTTGTGCTCACAAATTCTTTCAGTTTCTGTCTGTCCTGGAATCTCTTTAGCCTTGTTGGATATAGTGTTCTTGGCTGCATGTTTTCTCATGTAGAACACTGAATGTATTTTTCCAGCCCTTTCTGAACTGCCAGATTTCTGTAACTATGTCTGATGTTATCCTGATGTTTCTCCCTCCATACATAAGGAACTTCCTCTCACTAGCGGTTCTCAGGATACCTTTTCTCTAAGATTTGACAACTTCACTGTTATAGATCAGGATGCTGATCTATTTTTATTGATTTGGGGAGGGGTCCTTTCTGCCTCTTGGACACAGATGTTTGTTTCCTTCTCCAGATTAGGGAAATTCTCAGCTATAATGTGCTCAAATACATCTTCTAACCCTATCTCTACACTCCTTCAGGGACATCAATAACTCTGACATTTCGTTTCAAGGCATTTCATTAAATTCTTGAAGCTTTTCTTCACAGGCTATTATCTGTCTTTTTTCTTCTCGTCAACTTCCATTCTTTCCATCAGCCTGTCCTCTAGATTGCTTATTCTGTCTTCTGCCTAATTCAGCCTAGCTGCTATAACATCCGATTTAGACTGCGTCTCATCCATGGCCTTCTTCAATTCGGCCTGATTAATTCTTATTTCAGTCTTTAGAGATTCAGTACTGTCACTTATGCTTTTTCAAGCCTAGCTATTAAGATTAGAGTTGCTATCCTGAATTCCATCTCTGACATCTTATGTCCCTATCGATTAGCTCTGTGGCAGAGAATATAGCTTCTGGTTCTTCCCTTTGTTGTGAATTCCTTCTAGTCATTTTGTCCCGAGATGGATGGGTGAACGAATGACCAGAGCCCAAAAATGGCAATGGCAGCTCAAGCAAAATGCACCATAGAAAAAACCAGAAGTGTTCGGCAGCTACCACAGGCAAACAAAGCTAAATTGAAACAAAACAATAAAGAAATGGGGGAGAATAGAGACTTAGTTCACAGAGTGGACAAAGCAGGGTGATCCACTTGTTCCCAATTGAATTTTAGTCTCTGGGTTAGAAGACACTACATCCCAAAATTGCCAAGAAAACATAACAAATACATTAAAATAAAATTAATAGAGTGAAAAAAGACTAGAATGAAGCCTATATCTATAAAATGTAAATGTGAAAAAGTAAATGTGAAAAAGTGACTTAAAACCTTAAGTTGGTAAGATAAGTGTTTAGTTGAAATGGGAAACGGGTGAAAAAAAAAAGATGGACAATTTTAGACTGAAGACTAAACAAGTCATCAGGAAACACCTGGAGCTCAATATACACTATTGCCCTGGGGTTGGAATTTTAAGTCTTGTGGGATCCATAAGCTTTTCATTCACCTGTTCTTCCAATCTGTCTCCTGAGGAAGGGGCCTGCTCCGCTGCTTCTCAGGTGTCTTTGCCAGGGTTGAGTTGCCCCACCCCTTGCCAGGGGGCTGGGCTCAGTGGAAGCTGGTCCTCTGTGTGGCTTTTGATTCTTGGTGGCTTTCTGTACCTCTTCAGAGGGTCAGAGCAAAACTTGCCATGCCCAGATCTCCAGCCCAGAACTGTAAGATCGTTGTTCCCCCTCTTCAGTAAACCCTTCAAGTCAAACAAACTCCACATCTGTGTACACCAAACTCTGCAGACTTCCACAGTTCACCCCCCTGCAATCCTCCCAGGGGGAGCCCCAGGGACCGGCGAGCGACACAGCACTTTTTGTCTTTGTGGCCTCACTCATGCACCCTGCTCCACAGATCCCAGGCCTCGGCAGGGTGCCACCCTACTAATATCTTGTTTCATGAAATTAGAAGTTTTCAAATATATGTGTTGATGCATAAAGAAAGTGCCTTATACTGAACTCTGAGGTACAAGTTTGTGTAGAAAGCACGTCCAACTCTTTTGTTCATGAACATATAAGCATTTTTTAAAAGTATGTATGGTAGCCTACAGAAAATATAGCAATATTAATCCGACATCTTCTTCAAATAGAGATAAAAGCATTTTCAAATATATTTGAGGAAGCATAAGGAAAGTGCCAGATATTTAACCCAGTGGGTCAACTCTGTAGAAACCATTCATCCACCAACATCTTGTGTCATGGAGATAGGGGTGTATTCACATATATATGTGGAAGCACAAGGAAAGTACTGTGAAAAAAGATTGTGTAGAAACCGTCTTTCAACTAATATATTCACGGAGATAAAAACTTTTCCAAATGTATTTGTGGAAGCACGAGGAAAGTGTCATATACGTAACACCTAAACATAGGTGTGTGTGGAAAGCAACTGGCAAATAACTTCTTTCATGAGGATGGAAAAGTTTTCAAAATATGGGTGGAAGCATAAGGACAGTGCGATATACATATCTCCAAGAAAGAACAGAGAATAGAAAACACAATTCCACTCATATCTGTTTTGGTGGAGAAAGAGATGGATGCTTCCACCCTCAGCAACAGCTACGTTAGGCGAAGCACGGATTCTCTACACTGTGGATCCTTCGAGTTAGGTGGTTGGCTTTTGGCCTGCAGGCAAACATGGGGCAACCGTACTGGC
Organism: Eumetopias jubatus; assembly: GCF_037043125.1. NCBI lineage: Eukaryota > Metazoa > Chordata > Mammalia > Carnivora > Otariidae > Eumetopias > Eumetopias jubatus. Next base: position 75,665,019 of record NW_028274817.1, read on the forward strand.
CACAGAAATGAGAACTGAGTTGAGAGGTGTCTTCGGCACCGGGCTTTATCTCCCTTGGGTTTATGTAGGGAGGCCGTTCCCCAGGCTCTCAGCCACAGTACACAGTATACAGCTTCCTCCCACACAGGGATAGACGGGAGCTAAAGCACGGTTTCTCCACAGTGTGTTCCTTCGACGGAGGTGCCTGGAACTTACGCATCCACACACACAGGCAGGAGTGCTGGCTTCGTGAAACTAGAGCTGAATCGAGAGTTGCCTCTGCCGGAAGCTGTTACTCTCGCCCCGTGACTTAGGGGATCGTTTCCCAGGCTCTCACGCACACCCACTGAAAGTGCTTCCACCCCCCACCCCCCGCCGGAAGAGTGATGCTATCTACAACACAGTCCCTCTCCACAGCTGTTTCTTCGAGTTAGTACGCTAGCAATTAGACTTCCTTAGAAAATGGGGCCACATTTCTAGCTTCATGACACAGGTGGGGAAGCGGATTCTGCCTACTGCCCCAACCTGAGTCTCACTCAGAATATGGTTTCAGAAGACCTTGCAGTGCTCACACGCACACTCAGGGACAAAGGCCTCCAGTCTCAGGAAAGTGTAATTAAACGGAAGAACGGGTTCTCTACCATGTTGTTTTTTCGAGTGAGGTGCCTGGCTTTACGACTGCATGCACACACGGGGTCACGCAACTAGCCTCATGGAAAAAGAGGTGGATGAGAGCTGCCTTCTGCACCCTCCTGTTCCTCACTCGGTTTCACGGAAGGGATCCGTTCCCCGGTCTCTCATACACGAACACTGTCTAATTCCTCCAGCTCCAAGAACAGTAACGCTAGCTAAAGGTCGGTAATCCTACAGGTTTGATTCTTTGTGGTAGTGGCCAGGTACTTAAGCATCCAGGCACACAAGGTACAGCAGTGCTTAAACTCCTAAAACAAGAGGTTAGTCGAAAGCAGACTTCCTTAAAGACCTCTTTCTAAGTAAGGGTAACGTCTAGGTCACATTTCTCATGCTTCCACAAAAACACACAACACATGAAGTTTGCACTCAGGAAGGGCGTTCTTAGCTGAGGCCCGGCGTCTCTATCGTTTTGTTCCTTTACGTTAGGTGGATGGCACTTAGGACTAAAGGCACACAGGGGGCAGACGACCACGCTTCGTGAAAGAGGAGTTGAGTCGAGAAGTGCCATGGGCCAAGAGCTTCTTTCTCCCTTGGAATTCTGCTGGGGCCCACTCCCCAGGTGGGCACATAAGCACAGTTTAAAAATGTGGCCACCCGGTGGAGAGGCGACGTGAGGGGAATCTGGTCTTTCTTACAGGCTTGTTTCTTCCAAGTCAGTGCTGAGCACGGAGCGTTCAAAACACACATGGAGCAGTAGTGTTAGCTTCAGGTAGCAAGAGTTTATCCAAGCCAAATGGAGCTTTCTGCACCGGTCTGCTTCTCCCTTGCTTATACAAAGGGGACCCGTCCACCAGGCTCTCAAACACAGTACACTGTACACGGCTTCCACCCTCCAAGACGTCGGCGGTAGCTAAAGCACGGTTTCACTACACTGTTGCTGCTTCGAGTTAGTACCCTAGCAATTAGAATTGCCTGCAAAAGTGGGACCGCAGGGCTGCTTCCTGAAACAAGTGGGGACTCGGGTTCTGCCTTCAGCCGTGTCCAGAGTCTCACCCAGAACACAGTGTTGGACTCCAATGCAGTGTTCTCAGGCAAGCATACAGCAGAAGGCTTCCACCCTCAGCAACGGCTACGTTAGCTGAAGTGCGGATTCTCTAGAGTGCAGTTCCTTTGAGATAGGTGGGTGGAATTCGGCCTGCAAGCACACAGGGGCAATGGTACAAGTCCCAGAAATGAGAGCTGAGTCGAGAAGTGTCTTCGGCACCGGCCTTTTTCTCCCTCGCATTCACAGAGGGAGGGCGTTCCCTGGGCACCCAGCTACAGTGCACGGTACACAGCTTCCTTCCACACAAGGATCAGCGGGAGCTAAAGCACGATTTCCTACAGTGTTGTGCCTTCGAGGGAGGTGCCTGGAACTTAGGCCTCACTCACAGAGGAAGCAGGAGTACTGACTTTGTGAAACTAGAACTGATTCGAGAGGTGTCACTGCACAAAGCCATTTCTCTCGCCCAGTTATTGAGAGGATCATTACCCAGACTCTCACGTGCAACCAGAGAAAGTGCGTCCAACGCCTAGAACAATAATGCTGTCTACACCAATGTCCTTCTACACTGCTGTTTCGCGAGTCAGTACGCTACACATTAGACTTCCAGGCAAAGCGGGAACGCCGCGCTGCTGTCCTGAAGCAAGGGGGGAGTCGTGTTCTGCCTTTTGCACTATCCTGAGTCTCGATCAGAATGTGGTTTCAGAAGCCCTTGCAGGGCTCTCACGCACGCTCACGGCAGAGAGCCTCCAGTCTCAAGAAAGCCTACTGAGTCGTTAGAAAGGATTCTGTACCGTGATGAGTTTTCGAGGGAGGTGGCACTGTCTTCACGCCGGCACGCACACACAGGGCCACGCAAATAGCTTCATGGAACAAAAGGTGGCTGAGATCTGCCTTCTGTACGCTCCTGTTCCTTTTCGGTTTAACGGATGGGACCCGTTCCCCGGACTCTCCTTAAAAAACACCGTGAAATTCCTCCACCTGCGAGAAAGAACGGCAATATAGCTAAAGTTCAGTAACTCTACAGCTTTGATTCTTTGTGGTAGCTCCCGGGTTCCTAGGCATCCGCGCACCCAGACTACAACAGGGCTAACCTCCTAAAACAAGAGGTGAGTTGAGAGCAGCCTTCCTTAGAGCCCTCTCTCTCAGTCAGGGTAACGTCTAGGTCCCATTTCTCATGCTTCCCAAAAACACACAGCACATCAAGTTTGCGCTCAGGAAGGGCATTCTTGGCTGAGGCCCGGGGTCTCTACCGTTTTGTTCCTTTGCGCTAGGTGGATGGCACACAGGGGCCAAACGACCCAGCCGCACTAAAGAGAGGTGCTTTGGCCTCAGCGCTTCTTTTTCCCTCGGAATTCTGCTGGGACCGACTCCCCACAGTGGCACACAAGCACAGTTGAAAAGGTTGCCACCCTGTGGAGAGGGGACTTGAGGGGAAGCTGGGCTTCCTTACAGGCATGTTTCTTACAAGTCAGTGCTGAGCACTGAGCGTTCCAAACACACGTGGAGGAGCTTCAAGTAGCAAGACCGGAGCCGAGCGGAGAGGAGCCTTTCGCAACGGCCTGCTTCTCCCTCGCTTTTACGAATGGGAAGGGTCCGCCAGCCTCTCACCCACAGTACACCGTACACGGCTTCCTCCCTCCGAGACGTGAGAGTACTGCACGGGAGACAAACACCGTTTTCTGGACGAGACTCATGATTCGGCAGAAGGCAGAACAGGACTCCCACGTGTTTGAGGAAGCCAGCCCTGCGGCCCCACTTCTCCAGGCAAGTCTAATTCATAGTGTGCTCACTCGAAGCAGCAACAGTGTAGAGAAACCGGGCTTTAGGTACCACTCGAGGTAGGTGGTTGCCTTTCAGCCTGCATGCACACACGGGGCAATGGTATTAGCCGCAGAAAGGAGAGCTGAGTCGAGAGGTGTCTTTGGCAATAGCCTTTTTATCCATCGGGTTCACATCTGGAGGCCTTTCCCCGGGCATGCAGGCCCAGTGCCGGTATACAGCTTCCTCCCCCCACCCCGCCCAGAGATCGGCGGAAGCAAAGCACGGGTTCCCCACAGTGTTGTGCCTTCGAGGGAGGCACCTAGAACATAAGCCTCCACGCACACAGGCAGAAGGAGTGTTGCCTTCGTGAAACTAGAGCTGATTCAAGAGGTGGCTCTGCACGAAGACGCTTCCTAGCCCATTGATTGAGGGGATCGTTTCCCAGGCTGTCACGCACACCCAGTGAAAGTGATTCCACCGCCCGGAAGAGTGATGCAGTCTACAACAAGGTCCCTCTACACCGTTGTTTTTTCGAGTCAGTACACTAGCCATCAGAATTCCAGCAAACTGGGGCCACCGAGGTGGCTTCCTGAAAGAGGTGCGGAGTCGTGTTCTGCTTTCTGCCAGATCACGAGTCTTGCTAAGAATATGGTTTCAGAAGCCCTTGCAGTGGTCTCACACACGCTCACGGCCGAAAGCCTCCAGTCTCTGGAAGGGTTCCTGAAGCGTTAGAACGAGTCGTCTACCGTCGTGTCTTTTCGAGTGAGGTGGCTGGCTTTACGCCGGCACGCACACACGGGGCCACACGAGGAGCCTCATGGAACAAGAGTTGGGTGAGAGCTGCCTTCTACACGCTCCTCTTCCTACTCGGTTTCACGGACGGGACCCGTTCCCCGGTCTCTCCTACACGAACACTCTCAAATATCTCCAGCTCCAGGAACAGCACTGCTAGCTAAAGTTCGGTATCGCTACAGCTTTGATTCTTTGTGGTAGTGGCCGGGGACCTAGGCATCCACGCAGAGAGGGTACAGCAGTGCTAAGCTGCTCTAACAAGAGGCGAGTCGAGAGCTGCCTTCCTTACAGGCCCCTTTCTCAGTCAGGGAAACGTCTACGTCCCATTTCTCATGCTTCCAAAAAACACACAACCCAGGACGTTGGCGCTCAGGAAGGGCGTTCTTGGCTGACACCCGGGGTCTCTACCGTTCTGTTCTTTTGCGCTAGGCGGATGGCACTTCGGACCAAACGCACACAGGGGGCAGACGACCCAGCTTCGCGAAGAGTTGCGTCGAGAGGTGCTTTGGGCCCAGTGCTTCTTTCTCCCTCAGAATTCTCCTGGGACCCACTCTGCAGTTTGGCACACAAGGACAGTGGAATATGTGGCCCCCCTGTGGAGAGGCGACGTGAAGGGAAGCTGGACTTCCTGACAGGCTTCTGTCTTCCGAGTCAGTGCTGAGCACTGAGCGTTCCAAACACACTTGAAGCAGTAGTGCTAGCTTCAGGTAGCAAGAGCCGAGCCGAGCCGAGAGGTGCGTTCCGCACCGGCCTACTTCTCCCTCGCTTCTACGAATGGGACCCGTCCGCAAGGCTCTCACGCAAGGTACACCGTACACGGCTTCCTCCCTCCGAACGTCCGCAGTAGCTGAAGCCCGATTCCTCTACACTCTTGCTGCTTCGAGTTAGTACGCTAGCAATTACACTTGCCGGCAGAACGGGGGGCCGCGGGGCTGGCTTCCTCAAACACGTGGGGAGTCGTGTTCTGCCTTCTGCCGCATCATGAGTCTCCCCCAGAAAACGGCGTTGGCCTTCCTTGCGGTGCTCTCACGATTGCGCACAGCAGAAGGCTTCCACCCTCAGCAACGGTTATGGTAGCTGACGCACGGATTCTCTACAGTGTGGATCCTGCGAGGTAGGTGGTTGCCTTTCGGCCTGCACGCACACACGGCGTAACGGTATTAGCCCAAACACTAGTGATGAGTTGAGAGGTGTCTTCCGCACCGGCCTCTTTCTCCCTCGGGTTTACGTAGGGAGGCCATTCCTCAGGCTCCCGGGCGCAGGGCACGGTATACAGCTTCCTCCGACCCAGGGATCGGCGGGGGCTAATTCACGGTTTCTCCACAGTGTTGTGCCTTCCAGGGAGGCGCCTAGAATTCAGCCCTCCACGCACAGGGGCAGGAGGAGTGCTGGCTTCGTGAAACAAGAGCTGATTCGAGAGCTGCCTCTGCACGAAGCCGTGTCTCTCGCCCAGGGATTGAGGGGATCGTTTACCAGGCTGTTCACACACACCCAGCGAACGTTCTTCCACCGCCCAGAACAGTGATGCAGCCTACAACCAGGTCCCTCTACACTGTTGTGTTTTCGAGTCAGTACGCTAGCCATCAGAATTCCAGCAAAGTGGGCCCGCCGAGGAGGCTTCCCGAAACAGGTGCGGAGTCGTGTTCTGCCTTCTGCCCGATCATGAGTCTCGCTCAGAATATGGTTTCAGAAGCCTTTGCAGGGCTCTCACGCACGCTCACGGCAGAGAGCCTCCAGTCTCAAGAAAGCCTACTGGGTCGTTAGAACGGATTCTCAACCGTGATGAGTTTTCGAGGGAGGTGGCACTGTCTTCACGCCGGCACGCACACACAGGGCCACGCGAATAGCTTCATGGAACAAAAGGTGGCTGAGATCTGCCTTCTGTACGCTCCTGTTCCTTTTCGGTTTAACGGATGGGACCCGTTCCCCGGACTCTCCTTAACGAACACTGTGAAATTCCTCCAGCTGCGAGAAAGAACGGCAATATAGCTAAAGTTCGGTAACTCTACAGCTTTGAATCTTTGTGGTAGCGCCCGGGTTCCTAGGCATCCCCGCTCCCGGACTACAAAAGGGCTAACCTCCTAAAACAAGAGGTGAGTTGAGAGCAGCCTTCCTTAGAGCCCTCTCTCTCAGTCAGGGTAACGTCTAGGTCCCATTTCTCATGCTTCCCAAAAACACACAGCACATCAAGTTTGCGCTCAGGAAGGGCGTTCTTGGCTGAGGCCCGGGATCTCTACCGTTTTGTTCCTTAGGGCTAGGTGGATGGCATTTAGGATGAAAGCCCACAGGGGCCAGACGACCCACCCGCACTAAAGAGAGGTGCTTTGGCCTCAGCGCTTCTTTTTCCCTAGGACGTCTGCTGGGACCGACTCCCCACAGTGGCACACAAGCACAGTTGAAAAGGTTGCCACCCTGTGGAGAGGGGACTTCAGGGGAAGCTGGGCTTCCTTACAGGCCTGTTTCTTACAAGTCTCTGTGGAGCACTGAGCGTTCCAGACAGACGTGGAGGAGCTTCAAGTAGCAAGACCGGAGGCGAGCCGAGAGGAGGCTTTCGCAACGGCCTCCTTCTCCCTCGCTTTTACGAATGGGAAGGGTCCGCCAGCCTCTCACCCACAGTACCCGGTACTCGGCTTCCTCCCTCTGAGACGTGAGAGTACGGCACGGGACACAAACACCGTTTTCTGGACGAGACTCATGCTGCGGCAGAAGGCAGAACAGGACTCCCACGTGTTTCAGGAAGCCAGCCCTGTGGCCCCATTTTCGGAGTGAGACTCAGGGGGCGGCAGAAGGTGGGACACGACTCCCCACTTGTTTCATGAAGCCAGGCCCGCGGCCACACTTTGGCATGCAAGCCACATGGCCAGTGTACGAACTGGGAGCAAATACAGTGTAGAGAATCCGTGCTTTAGCTACCGCAGACCTCCCTGCGGGATGAAGCTGTGTTCGGTGTCCGAGCGCGAAGGCCTGGGGAACGGTTTCCATACGCCCGACCGGGTTTAGAAACAGGCCGTTGCGGGAGGCACCTCTCGGCTGAGCTCTTGCTACCTGGAGCTGCTAACTCGACACTGCTCCCCGTGGCTCTGGAACTCTCGGTGCTCAACCCTGCCCTGGAAGAAAGAAGCCTGGGAGCAAAGCACAGCTCTAGCTCCTGTCCCCTCTCCACAGGGTGCGGCCTGCTGTTCACCCGTGCTTGTGTGCCACCCTGGGGAGTGGGTCGCAGCAGCATTCCAAGGGAGAAAGATACAGGGCCCCAAGGCGCCTCTCGGCTCCCCGCCTCTGTCCTGAAGCTGGGCCGTCTGGCCCTGTGTGCGTTTAGCCCGAAGTGCCATCCGCCTAACGCAAAGGAACCAAGCGCCAGAGGCCCCGCGCCTCCGCCAATAAGGCCCTGCCTGAGCGCTCACTTCACCTGTGGGCTGTTTGGTTGAAAGCACGAGCAAAGGAACCGAGCCGTTACTCTGACCGAGACACAGGACTGTGAGGAAGGCTGCTCTCTTGACTCCTCTCTTGTGGGAGGCCTGTAGCACTGCTGTGCCCTGTGGGCCTGCCTGGAGGCCTAGGTCCCTGGCCGCTCCGCCTAAAATATCCAGGCGAACAGTCCTCGAAATTTAGCTCAAAGCAGAGGAGAGGAACCGTGATGGAGACAGCATCACGGCTCCGGAGGGTGGCAACGCTTTCAGTGTGTCTGCGTGAGAGCCTTAGGAAACGATTCCCCGAAATCACAGGGCGAGAGGAACGGCTCCGCGCAGAGGCACCTCACGCGCCGGCTCTCGTGTCACAGAGCCAGCACTCCTCCGGCATGGGTGCGTGTGGATCCCTGAGTTCCAGGCCCCTCCTTCGAAGGCAGAAATCGGTGCAGATACCGTGCCTGGAGCTCCCGCCGTTCACTGGTTTAAAGGATCCGGAATACTGTGTGCTGTGGCTGACAGCTCGGGGAACGGCCTGCCCAAGGCCCACCCGAGCGAGACAAAGGCCGGGGCCGAAGACCCACCTCTTGGCTCAGCTCTGGTTTCTGGGCCTCCTTCCATTGCCCCTTGTGTGAGTGCAGGCCGCAAAACCACCACCTGACTCGGAGGAACCACACTGGGGAGCTTCCTGGCTTCAGCCAGGATAGCCGTTCCTGAGGGTGGAAGCATTTTGCTCTGTGCCTGCGGGCGTGCGCTGCCAGTGAGTCCAAACCCATTCTCGGAGAGAGACTCAGGCGGCGGCAGAAGGTGGGACACGACTCCCCACTTGTTTCATGAAGCCAGGCCCGCGGCCCCGCTTTGGCATGCAAGCCACATGGCCAGTGTACGAACTTGGAGCAAATACAGTGTAGAGAATCCGTGCTTTAGCTACCGCCGAACTCCCTGCGGGATGAAACTGTGTTCGGTGTCCGAGCGCGAAGGACTGGGGAACGGTTTCCATACGCCCGACCGGGTTTAGAAACAGGCCGTTGCGGGAGGCACCTCTCGGCTGAGCTCTTGCTACCTGGAGCTGCTAACTCGACACTGCTCCCCGTGGCTCCGGAACTCTCGGTGCTCAACCCTGCCCTGGAAGAAAGAAGCCTGGGAGCAAAGCACAGCTCTAGCTCCTGTCCCCTCTCCACAGGGTGCGGCGTCCTGTTCACCCGTGCTTGTGTGCCACCCTGGGGAGTGGGTCCCAGCAGCATTCCAAGGGAGAAAGATGCAGGGCCCCAAGGCGCCTCTCGGCTCCCCGCCTCTGTCCTGAAGCTGGGTCGTCTGGCCCTGTGTGCGTTTAGCCCGAAGTGCCATCCGCCTAACGCAAAGGAACCAAGCGCCAGAGGCCCCGCGCCTCAGCCAAGAAGACCCTCCCTGAGCGCCCACTTCACCTGTGGGCTGTTTGGGTGAAAGCACGAGCAAAGGAACCGAGCCGTTACTCTGACCGAGACACAGGCCTGTGAGGAAGGCTGCTCTCTTGACTCCTCTCTTGTGGGAGGCCTGTAGCACTGCTGTGCCCTGTGGGCCTGCGTGGAGGCCTAGGTCCCTGGCCGCTCCGCCTGAAGAATCCAGGCGAACAGTGCAGGAACTTTAGCTCAGAGCAGTGGAGAGGAACCGTGATGGAAACAGCATCACGGCTCCGCAGGGTGGCAATGCTTTCAGTATGTCTGCTTGAGAGCCTTAGGAAAAGATTCCCCGAAATCACAGGGCGAGAGAAACGGCTTCGCGCGGAGGCACCTCACGCGCCGGCTCTCGTGTCACAGAGCCAGCACTCCTCCGGCATGGGTGCGTGTGGATCCCTGAGTTCCAGGCCCCTCCTTCGAAGGCAGAAATCGGTGCAGATACCGTGCCTGGAGCTCCCGCCGGTCACTGGGTTAGAGGATGCGGAGTACTGTGTGCTGTGCCTGAGAGCTGTGAGAACGACCTCCCCAAGGCCCACCCGAGCGAGACAAAGGCCGGGGACGAAGACCCACCTCTTGGCTCAGCTCTGGTTTCTGGGCCTCGTTCCGTTGCCCCGTGTGTCAGTGCAGGAGCAAAACAACCACCTGACTCGGAGGAACCACACTGTGGAGCTTCCTGGCTTCAGCCAGGATAGCCGTTCCTGAGGGTGGAAGCATTTTGCTCTGTGCCTGCGGGCGTGGGCTGCCAGCGAGTCCAAACCCATTCTCGGAGAGAGACTCAGGCGGCGGCAGAAGGCGGGACACGGCTCCCCACTTGTTTAAGGAAACCAGGCCCGCGGCTCCGCTTTGGCATGCAAGCCTCATGGCCAGCGTACGAACACGGAGCAAACACAGTGTAGAGAATGCGTGCTTTAGCTACCGCCGACCTCCCTGTGGGAGAAGGCAGTGTTCGGTGTCCGGGCGCGAAAGCCTGGGGAACGTGTTCCATACGCCCGAGCGGGGTTAGAAACAGGCCGTTGCGGGAGGCACCTCTCGGCTCAGCTCTTGCTACCTGGAGCTGCTAACTCGACACTGCTCCCCGTGGCTCTGGAACTCTCGGTGCTCAACCGTACCCTGGAAGAAAGAAGCCTGGGAGCAAAGCACAGCTCTAACTCCCGTCCCCTCTCCACAGGGTGCAACCTCCTGTTCACCCGTGCTTGTGTGCCCGCCTGGGGAGTGGGTCCCAGCAGAATTCCAAGGAAGAAAGAAGCAGGCGCCCAAGGCGCCTCTCGGCTCCCTTCCTCTGTCCTGAAGCTAGGTCGACTGGCCCTGTGTGCGTTTAGCCCGAACTGCCATCCGCCTAACGCAAAGGAACCAAGCGCCAGAGGCCACGCGCCTCCGCCAATAAGGCCCTGCCTGAGCGCTCACTTCACCTGTGGGCTGTTTGGTTGAAAGCACGAGCAAAGGAACCGAGCCGTTACTCTGACCGAGACACAGGACTGTGAGGAAGGCTGCTCTCTTGACTCCTCTCTTGTGGGAGGCCTGTAGCACTGCTGTGCCCTGTGGGCCTGCCTGGAGGCCTAGGTCCCTGGCCGCTCCGCCTAAAATATCCAGGCGAACAGTCCTCGAAATTTAGCTCAAAGCAGAGGAGAGGAACCGTGATGGAGACAGCATCACGGCTCCGGAGGGTGGCAACGCTTTCAGTGTGTCTGCGTGAGAGCCTTAGGAAACGATTCCCCGAAATCACAGGGCGAGAGGAACGGCTCCGCGCAGAGGCACCTCACGCGCCGGCTCTCGTGTCACAGAGCCAGCACTCCTCCGGCATGGGTGCGTGTGGATCCCTGAGTTCCAGGCCCCTCCTTCGAAGGCAGAAATCGGTGCAGATACCGTGCCTGGAGCTCCCGCCGTTCACTGGTTTAAAGGATCCGGAATACTGTGTGCTGTGGCTGACAGCTCGGGGAACGGCCTCCCCAAGGCCCACCCGAGCGAGACAAAGGCCGGGGCCGAAGACCCACCTCTTGGCTCAGCTCTGGTTTCTGGGCCTCGTTCCATTGCCCCTTGTGTGAGTGCAGGCCGCAAAACCACCACCTGACTCGGAGGAACCACACTGGGGAGCTTCCTGGCTTCAGCCAGGATAGCCGTTCCTGAGGGTGGAAGCATTTTACTCTGTGCCTGCGGGCGTGCGCTGCCAGCGAGTCCAAACCCATTCTCGGAGTGAGACTCAGGCGGTGGCAGAAGGCGGGACACGGCTCCCCACTTGTTTAAGGAAACCAGGCCCGCGGCTCCGCTTTGGCATGCAAGCCTCATGGCCAGCGTACGAACACGGAGCAAACACAATGTAGAGAATGCGTGCTTTAGCTACCGCCGACCTCCCCGCGGGAGAAGGCAGTGTTCGGTGTCTGGGCGCGAAACCTGGGGAACGTGTTCCATACGCCCGAGCGGGTTTAAAAACAGGCCGTTGCGGGAGGCACCTCTCGGCTCAGCTCTTGCTACCTGGAGCTGCTAACTCGACACTGCTCCCTGTGGCTCTGGAATTCTCGGTGCTCAACCCTGCCCTGGAAGAAAGAAGCCTGGGCGCAAAGCACAGCTCTAGCTCCCGTCCCCGCTCCACAGGGTGCGGCCTCCTGTTCACCCGTGCTTGTGTGCCACCCTGGGGAGTGGGTCCCGGGAGCATTCCAAGGGAGAAAGATGCAGGGCCCCAAGGCGCCTCTCGGCTCCCCGCCTCTGTCCTGAAGCTAGGTCGTCTGGCCCTGTGTGCGTTTAGCCCGAAGTGCCATCCGCCTAACGCAAAGGAACCAAGCGCCAGAGGCAAGGTGCCTCAGCCAAGAATGCCCGCCCTAAGCGCCCACTTCACCTGTGGGCTGTTTGGGTGAAACACAAGCAAAGGAACCGAGCCGTTACTCTGACCGAGACACAGGCCTGTGAGGAAGGCTGCTCTCTTGACTCCTCTCTTGTGGGAGGCGGTTAGCACTGCTATGCCCTGTGGGCCTGCCTGGAGGCCTAGGTCCCTGGCCGCTCCGCCTGAGGAATCCAGGCGAACAGTCCTCGAAATTTAGCTCAGAGCAGAGGAGAGGAACCGTGATGGAGACAGCATCATGGCTCCGGAGGGTGGCAACGCTTTCAGTGTGTCTGCGTGAGAGCCTTAGGAAACGATTCCCCGAAATCACACGGCGAGAGGAACGGCTTCGCGCAGAGGCACCTCACGCGCCGGCTCTCGTGTCTCAGAGCCAGCACTCCTCCGGCATTGGTGCGTGTGGATCCTTAAGTTCCAGGCTCCTCCTTCGAAGGCAGAAATCGGTGCAGATACCGTGCCTGGAGCTCCCGCCGGTCAGTGTAACCCAGCGGAATACTGTGAGCTGTGGCTGAGAGCTCTGGGAACGGCCTCCCTAAGGCCCACCCGAGCGAGGCAAACGCCGGGGACGAATACCCACCTCTTGGCTCAGCTCTGGTTTCTGGGCCTCATTCCGTTGCCCCGTGTGTCAGTGCAGGAGCAAAACAACCACCTGACTCGGAGGAACCACACTGTGGAGCTTCCTGGCTTCAGCCAGGATAGCCGTTCCTGAGGGTGGAAGCATTTTGCTCTGTGCCTGCGGGCGTGCGCTGCCAGCGAGTCCAAACCCATTCTCGGAGAGAGACTCAGGCGGCGGCAGAAGGTGGGACACGACTCCCCACTTGTTTCATGAAGCCAGGCCTGCGGCCCCGCTTTGGCATGCAAGCCACATGGCCAGTGTACGAACTTGGAGCAAATACAGGGTAGAGAATCCGTGCTTTAGCTACCGCCGAACTCCCTGCGGGATGAAGCTCTGTTCGGTGTCCGAGCGCGAAGGCCTGGGGAACGGTTTCCATACGCCCGACCGGGTTTAGAAACAGGCCGTTGCGGGAGGCACCTCTCGGCTGAGCTCTTGCTACCTGGAGCTGCTAACTCGACACTGCTCCCCGTGGCTCCGGAACTCTCGGTGCTCAACCCTGCCCTGGAAGAAAGAAGCCTGGGAGCAAAGCACAGCTCTAGCTCCTGTCCCCTCTCCACAGGGTGCGGCGTCCTGTTCACCCGTGCTTGTGTGCCACCCTGGGGAGTGGGTCCCAGCAGCATTCCAAGGGAGAAAGATGCAGGGCCCCAAGGCGCCTCTCGGCTCCCCGCCTCTGTCCTGAAGCTGGGTCGTCTGGCCCTGTGTGCGTTTAGCCCGAAGTGCCATCCGCCTAACGCAAAGGAACCAAGCGCCAGAGGCCCCGCGCCTCAGCCAAGAAGGCCCTCCCTGAGCGCTCACTTCACCTGTGGGCAGTTTGGGTGAAAGCACGAGCAAAGGAACCGAGCCGTTACTCTGACAGAGACACAGGCCTGTGAGGAAGGCTGCTCTCTCGACTCCTCTCTTGTGGGAGGCGGTTAGCACTGCTGTGCCCTGTGGGCCTGCCTGGAGGCCTAGGTCCCTGGCCGCTCCGCCTGAAGAATCCAGGCGAACAGTGCAGGAACTTTAGCTCAGAGCAGTGGAGAGGAACCGTGATGGAGACAGCATCACGGCTCCGCAGGGTGGCAATGCTTTCAGGGTGTCTGCGTTAGAGCCTTAGGAAACGATTCCCCGAAATCACAGGGCGAAAGGAACGGCTTCGCGCAGAGGCACCTCACGCGCCGGCTCTCATGTCTCAGAGCCAGCACTCCTCCGGCATGGGTGCGTGTGGATCCCTGAGTTCCAGGCTCCTCCTTCGAAGGCAGAAATCGGTGCAGATACCGTGCCTGGAGCTCCCGCCGGTCAGTGTAACCCAGCGGAATACTGTGAGCTGTGGCTGAGAGCTCTGGGAACGGCCTCCCTAAGTCCCACCCGAGCGAGGCAAACGCCGGGGACGAAAACCCACCTCTTGGCTCAGCTCTGGTTTCTGGGCCTCGTTCCGTTGCCCCGTGTGTCAGTGCAGGAGCAAAACAACCACCTGACTCGGAGGAACCACACTGTGGAGCTTCCTGGCTTCAGCCAGGATAGCCGTTTCTGAGGGTGGAAGCATTTTGCTCTGTGCCTGCGGGCGTGGGCTGCCAGCGAGTCCAAACCCATTCTAGGAGAGAGACTCAGGCGGCGGCAGAAGGCGGGACACGGCTCCCCACTTGTTTAAGGAAACCAGGCCCGCGGCTCCGCTTTGGCATGCAAGCCTCATGGCCAGCGTACGAACACGGAGCAAACACAGTGTAGAGAATGCGTGCTTTAGCTACCGCCGACCTCCCTGTGGGAGAAGGCAGTGTTCGGTGTCCGGGCGCGAAAGCCTGGGGAACGTGTTCCATACGCCCGAGCGGGGTTAGAAACAGGCCGTTGCGGGAGGCACCTCTCGGCTCAGCTCTTGCTACCTGGAGCTGCTAACTCGACACTGCTCCCCGTGGCTCTGGAACTCTCGGTGCTCAACCGTACCCTGGAAGAAAGAAGCCTGGGAGCAAAGCACAGCTCTAACTCCCGTCCCCTCTCCACAGGGTGCGACCTCCTGTTCACCCGTGCTTGTGTGCCCGCCTGGGGAGTGGGTCCCAGCAGAATTCCAAGGAAGAAAGAAGCAGGCGCCCAAGGCGCCTCTCGGCTCCCTTCCTCTGTCCTGAAGCTAGGTCGACTGGCCCTGTGTGCGTTTAGCCCGAACTGCCATCCGCCTAACGCAAAGGAACCAAGCGCCAGAGGCCACGCGCCTCCGCCAATAAGGCCCTGCCTGAGCGCTCACTTCACCTGTGGGCTGTTTGGTTGAAAGCACGAGCAAAGGAACCGAGCCGTTACTCTGACCGAGACACAGGACTGTGAGGAAGGCTGCTCTCTTGACTCCTCTCTTGTGGGAGGCCTGTAGCACTGCTGTGCCCTGTGGGCCTGCCTGGAGGCCTAGGTCCCTGGCCGCTCCGCCTAAAATATCCAGGCGAACAGTCCTCGAAATTTAGCTCAAAGCAGAGGAGAGGAACCGTGATGGAGACAGCATCACGGCTCCGGAGGGTGGCAACGCTTTCAGTGTGTCTGCGTGAGAGCCTTAGGAAACGATTCCCCGAAATCACAGGGCGAGAGGAACGGCTCCGCGCAGAGGCACCTCACGCGCCGGCTCTCGTGTCACAGAGCCAGCACTCCTCCGGCATGGGTGCGTGTGGATCCCTGAGTTCCAGGCCCCTCCTTCGAAGGCAGAAATCGGTGCAGATACCGTGCCTGGAGCTCCCGCCGTTCACTGGTTTAAAGGATCCGGAATACTGTGTGCTGTGGCTGACAGCTCGGGGAACGGCCTGCCCAAGGCCCACCCGAGCGAGACAAAGGCCGGGGCCGAAGACCCACCTCTTGGCTCAGCTCTGGTTTCTGGGCCTCCTTCCATTGCCCCTTGTGTGAGTGCAGGCCGCAAAACCACCACCTGACTCGGAGGAACCACACTGGGGAGCTTCCTGGCTTCAGCCAGGATAGCCGTTCCTGAGGGTGGAAGCATTTTGCTCTGTGCCTGCGGGCGTGCGCTGCCAGCGAGTCCAAACCCATTCTCGGAGAGAGACTCAGGCGGCGGCAAAAGGTGGGACACGACTCCCCACTTGTTTCATGAAGCCAGGCCCGCGGCCCCGCTTTGGCATGCAAGCCACATGGCCAGTGTACGTACTTGGAGCAAATACAGGGTAGAGAATCCGTGCTTTAGCTACCGCCGAACTCCCTGCGGGATGAAGCTGTGTTCGGTGTCCGAGCGCGAAGGCCTGGGGAACGGTTTCCATACGCCCGACCGGGTTTAGAAACAGGCCGTTGCGGGAGGCACCTCTCGGCTGAGCTCTTGCTACCTAGAGCTGCTAACTCGACACTGCTCCCGTGGCTCCGGAACTCTCGGTGCTCAACCCTGCCCTGGAAGAAAGAAGCCTGGGAGCAAAGCACAGCTCTAGCCCCTGTCCCCTCTCCACAGGGTGCGGCGTCCTGTTCACCCGTGCTTGTGTGCCACCCTGGGGAGTGGGCCCCAGCAGCATTCCAAGGGAGAAAGATGCAGGGCCCCAAGGCGCCTCTCGGCTCCCCGCCTCTGTCCTGAAGCCGGGTCGTCTGGCCCTGTGTGCGTTTAGCCCGAAGTGCCATCCGCCTAACGCAAAGGAACCAAGCGCCAGAGGCCCCGCGCCTCAGCCAAGAAGGCCCTCCCTGAGCGCCCACTTCACCTGTGGGCTGTTTGGGTGAAAGCACGAGCAAAGGAACCGAGCCGTTACTCTGACCGAGACACAGGCCTGTGAGGAAGGCTGCTCTCTCGACTCCTCTCTTGTGGGAGGCGGTTAGCACTGCTGTGCCCTGTGGGCCTGCCTGGAGGCCTAGGTCCCTGGCCGCTCCGCCTGAAGAATCCAGGCGAACAGTGCAGGAACTTTAGCTCAGAGCAGTGGAGAGGAACCGTGATGGAGACAGCATCACGGCTCCGCAGGGTGGCAATGCTTTCAGTGTGTCTGCTTGAGAGCCTTAGGAAACGATTCCCCGAAATCACAGGGCGAGAGAAACGGCTTCGCGCAGAGGCACCTCACGCGCCGGCTCTCGTGTCTCAGAGCCAGCACTCCTCCGGCATGGGTGCGTGTGGATCCCTGAGTTCCAGCCCCTCCTTCGAAGGCAGAAATCGGTGCAGATACCGTGCCTGGAGCTCCCGCCGGTCACTGGGTTAGAGGATGCGGAGTACTGTGTGCTGTGCCTGAGAGCTGTGAGAACGACCTCCCCAAGGCCCACCCGAGCGAGACAAAGGCCGGGGACGAAGACCCACCTCTTGGCTCAGCTCTGGTTTGTGGGCCTCGTTCCGTTCCCCGTGTGTCAGTGCAGGCCGCAAAACAACCACCTGACTCAGAGGAAACACACTGTGGAGCTTCCTGGCTTCAGCCAGGATAGCCATTCCTGAGGGTGGAAGCATTTTTCCTCTTTGCCTGCGGGCGTGGGCTGCCAGCGAGTCCAAACCCATTCTCGGAGTGAGACTCAGGCGGCGGCAGAAGGCGGGACACGGCTCCCCACTTGTTTAAGGAAACCAGGCCCGCGGCTCCGCTTTGGCATGCAAGCCTCATGGCCAGCGTACGAACACGGAGCAAACACAGTGTAGAGAATGCGTGCTTTAGCTACCGCCGACCTCCCCGCGGGAGAAGGCAGTGTTCGGTGTCTGGGCGCGAAACCTGGGGAACGTGTTCCATACGCCCGAGCGGGTTTAAAAACAGGCCGTTGCGGGAGGCACCTCTCGGCTCAGCTCTTGCTACCTGGAGCTGCTAACTCGACACTGCTCCCTGTGGCTCTGGAATTCTCGGTGCTCAACCCTGCCCTGGAAGAAAGAAGCCTGGGCGCAAAGCACAGCTCTAGCTCCCGTCCCCTCTCCACAGGGTGCGGCCTCCTGTTCACCCGTGCTTGTGTGCCACCCTGGGGAGTGGGTCCCAGCAGCATTCCAAGGGAGAAAGATGCAGGGCCCCAAGGCGCCTCTCGGCTCCCCGCCTCTGTCGTGAAGCTAGGTCGTCTGGCCCTGTGTGCGTTTAGCCCGAAATGCCATCCGCCTAACGCAAAGGAACCAAGCGCCAGAGGCACCGTGCCTCAGCCAAGAATGCCCGCCCTAAGCGCCCACTTCACCTGTGGGCTGTTTGGGTGAAAGCACAAGCAAAGGAACCGAGCCGTTACTCTGACCGAGACACAGGCCTGTGAGGAAGGCTGCTCTCTCGACTCCTCTCTTGTGGGAGGCGGTTAGCACTGCTATGCCCTGTGGGCCTGCCTGGAGGCCTAGGTCCCTGGCCGCTCCGCCTGAGGAATCCAGGCGAACAGTCCTCGAAATTTACCTCAGAGCAGAGGAGAGGAACCGTGATGGAGACAGCATCACGGCTCCGGAGGGTGGCAACGCTTTCAGTGTGTCTGCGTGAGAGCCTTAGGAAACGATTCCCCGAAATCACAGGGCGAGAGGAACGGCTTCGCGCAGAGGCACCTCACGCGCCGACTCTCGTGTCACAGAGCCAGCACTCCTCCGGCATGGGTGCGTGTGGATCCCTGAGTTCCAGGCCCCTCCTTCGAAGGCAGAAATCGGTGCAGATACCGTGCCTGGAGCTCCCGCCTTTCACTGGGTTAAAGGATCCGGAATACTGTGTGCTGTGGCTGAGAGCTCTGGGAACGGCCTCCCCAAGGCCCACCCGAGCGAGACAAAGACCGGGGCCGAAGACCCACCGCTTGGCTCAGCTCTGGTTTCTGGGCCTCGTTCCGTTGCCCCTTGTGTGAGTGCAGGCCGCAAAACCACCACCTGACTCGGAGGAACCACACTGGGGAGCTTCCTGGCTTCAGCCAGGATAGCCGTTCCTGAGGGTGGAAGTATTTTCTGTGTGCCTGCGAACGTGCGCTGCCAGCGAGTCCAAACCCATTCTCGGAGTGAGATTCAGGTGGCGGCAGAAGGCGGGACACGACTCCCCACTTGTTTCATGAAGCCAGGCCCGCAGCCCCGCTTTGGCATGCAGGCCTCATGGCCGGCGTACGAACGCGGAGCATACACAGTGTAGAGAATCCGTGCTTTAGCTACCGCCAACCTCCCTGCGGGATGAAGCAGTGTTCGGTGTCCGGGCGCGAAGGCCTGGGGAACGTTTTCCATACGCCCGACCGTGTTTAGAAACAGGCCGTTTCGGGAGGCACCTCTCGGCTCAGCTCTTGCTACCTGAGGCTGCTAACTCGACACTGCTCCCTGTGGCTCTGGAACTCTCGGTGCTCAACCCTGCCCTGGAAGAAAGAAGCCTGGGGGCAAATCACAGCTCTAACTGCCGTCCCCTCTCCACAGGGTGCGACCTCATGTTGACCCGTCCTTGTGTGCCCGCCTGGGGAGTGGGTCCCAGCAGAATTCCCAGGGCGAAAGAAGCAGGCGCCCAAGGGGCCTCTCGGCTCCCCGCCTCTGTCCTGAACCTAGGTCGACTGACCCTGTGTGCGTTTAGCCCTAACTGCCATCCGCCCAACGCAAAGGAACCAAGCCCCAGAGGCCCTGTGCCTCAGCCAAGAAGGCCCTCCCTGAGCGCCCACTTCACCTGTGGGCTGTTTGGTTGAAAGCACGAGCAAAGGAACCGAGCCGTTACTCTGACCGAGACACAGGCCTGTAAGGAAGGCTGCTCTCTCGACTCCTCCCTTGTGGGAGGCGGTTAGCACTGCTGTGCCCTGTGGGCCTGCCTGGAGGCCTAGGTCCCTGGCCGCTCCGCCTGAAGAATCCAGGCGACCAGTGCACGAACTTTAGCTCAGAGCAGTGGAGAGGAACCGTGATGGAGACAGCATCACGGCTCCGGAGGTTGGCAACGCTTTCAGTGTGTCTGCGTGAGAGCCTTAGGAAACGATTCCCCGAAATCACAGTGCGAGAGAAACGGCTTCGCACAGAGGCACCTCACGCGCCGGCTCTCGTGTCTCAGAGCCAGCACTCCTCCGGCATGGGTGCGTGTGGATCCCTGAGTTCCAGTCTCCTCCTTCGAAGGCAGAAATCGGTGCAGATACCGTGCCTGGAGCTCCCGCCGTTCGTTGGGTTAGAGGATGCGGAATACTGTGAGCTGTGGCTGAGAGCTCTGGGAACGGCCTCCCTAAGGCCCACCCGAGCGAGGCAAACGCCGGGGACGAAAACCCACCTCTTGGCTCAGCTCTGGTTTCTGGGCCTCGTTCCGTTGCCCCGTGTGTCAGTGCAGGAGCAAAACAACCACCTGACTCGGAGGAACCACACTGTGGAGCTTCCTGGCTTCAGCCAGGATAGCCGTTTCTGAGGGTGGAAGCATTTTGCTCTGTGCCTGCGGGCGTGGGCTGCCAGCGAGTCCAAACCCATTCTCGGAGAGAGACTCAGGCGGCGGCAGAAGGCGGGACACGGCTCCCCACTTGTTTAAGGAAACCAGGCCCGCGGCTCCGCTTTGGCATGCAAGCCTCATGGCCAGCGTACGAACACGGAGCAAACACAGTGTAGAGAATGCGTGCTTTAGCTACCGCCGACCTCCCTGTGGGAGAAGGCAGTGTTCGGTGTCCGGGCGCGAAAGCCTGGGGAACGTGTTCCATACGCCCGAGCGGGGTTAGAAACAGGCCGTTGCGGGAGGCACCTCTCGGCTCAGCTCTTGCTACCTGGAGCTGCTAACTCGACACTGCTCCCCGTGGCTCTGGAACTCTCGGTGCTCAACCGTACCCTGGAAGAAAGAAGCCTGGGAGCAAAGCACAGCTCTAACTCCCGTCCCCTCTCCAGAGGGTGCGACCTCCTGTTCACCCGTGCTTGTGTGCCCGCCTGGGGAGTGGGTCCCAGCAGAATTCCAAGGAAGAAAGAAGCAGGCGCCCAAGGCGCCTCTCGGCTCCCTTCCTCTGTCCTGGAGCTAGGTCGACTGGCCCTGTGTGCGTTTAGCCCGAACTGCCATCCGCCTAACGCAAAGGAACCAAGCGCCAGAGGCCACGCGCCTCCGCCAATAAGGCCCTGCCTGAGCGCTCACTTCACCTGTGGGCTGTTTGGTTGAAAGCACGAGCAAAGGAACCGAGCCGTTACTCTGACCGAGACACAGGACTGTGAGGAAGGCTGCTCTCTTGACTCCTCTCTTGTGGGAGGCCTTTAGCACTGCTGTGCCCTGTGGGCCTGCCTGGAGGCCTAGGTCCCTGGCCGCTCCGCCTAAAATATCCAGGCGAACAGTCCTCGAAATTTAGCTCAAAGCAGAGGAGAGGAACCGTGATGGAGACAGCATCACGGCTCCGGAGGGTGGCAACGCTTTCAGTGTGTCTGCGTGAGAGCCTTAGGAAACGATTCCCCGAAATCACAGGGCGAGAGGAACGGCTCCGCGCAGAGGCACCTCACGCGCCGGCTCTCGTGTCACAGAGCCAGCACTCCTCCGGCATGGGTGCGTGTGGATCCCTGAGTTCCAGGCCCCTCCTTC
Source organism: Eumetopias jubatus (assembly GCF_037043125.1). Taxonomy (NCBI): domain Eukaryota; kingdom Metazoa; phylum Chordata; class Mammalia; order Carnivora; family Otariidae; genus Eumetopias; species Eumetopias jubatus. Next base: position 75,685,845 of record NW_028274817.1, read on the forward strand.
GAAGGCAGAAATCGGTGCAGATACCGTGCCTGGAGCTCCCGCCGTTCACTGGTTTAAAGGATCCGGAATACTGTGTGCTGTGGCTGACAGCTCGGGGAACGGCCTGCCCAAGGCCCACCCGAGCGAGACAAAGGCCGGGGCCGAAGACCCACCTCTTGGCTCAGCTCTGGTTTCTGGGCCTCCTTCCATTGCCCCTTGTGTGAGTGCAGGCCGCAAAACCACCACCTGACTCGGAGGAACCACACTGGGGAGCTTCCTGGCTTCAGCCAGGATAGCCGTTCCTGAGGGTGGAAGCATTTTGCTCTGTGCCTGCGGGCGTGCGCTGCCAGCGAGTCCAAACCCATTCTCGGAGAGAGACTCAGGCGGCGGCAGAAGGTGGGACACGACTCCCCACTTGTTTCATGAAGCCAGGCCCGCGGCCCCGCTTTGGCATGCAAGCCACATGGCCAGTGTACGTACTTGGAGCAAATACAGGGTAGAGAATCCGTGCTTTAGCTACCGCCGAACTCCCTGCGGGATGAAGCTGTGTTCGGTGTCCGAGCGCGAAGGCCTGGGGAACGGTTTCCATACGCCCGACCGGGTTTAGAAACAGGCCGTTGCGGGAGGCACCTCTCGGCTGAGCTCTTGCTACCTGGAGCTGCTAACTCGACACTGCTCCCCGTGGCTCCGGAACTCTCGGTGCTCAACCCTGCCCTGGAAGAAAGAAGCCTGGGAGCAAAGCACAGCTCTAGCCCCTGTCCCCTCTCCACAGGGTGCGGCGTCCTGTTCACCCGTGCTTGTGTGCCACCCTGGGGAGTGGGCCCCAGCAGCATTCCAAGGGAGAAAGATGCAGGGCCCCAAGGCGCCTCTCGGCTCCCCGCCTCTGTCCTGAAGCCGGGTCGTCTGGCCCTGTGTGCGTTTAGCCCGAAGTGCCATCCGCCTAACGCAAAGGAACCAAGCGCCAGAGGCCCCGCGCCTCAGCCAAGAAGGCCCTCCCTGAGCGCCCACTTCACCTGTGGGCTGTTTGGGTGAAAGCACGAGCAAAGGAACCGAGCCGTTACTCTGACCGAGACACAGGCCTGTGAGGAAGGCTGCTCTCTCGACTCCTCTCTTGTGGGAGGCGGTTAGCACTGCTGTGCCCTGTGGGCCTGCCTGGAGGCCTAGGTCCCTGGCCGCTCCGCCTGAAGAATCCAGGCGAACAGTGCAGGAACTTTAGCTCAGAGCAGTGGAGAGGAACCGTGATGGAGACAGCATCACGGCTCCGCAGGGTGGCAATGCTTTCAGTGTGTCTGCTTGAGAGCCTTAGGAAACGATTCCCCGAAATCACAGGGCGAGAGAAACGGCTTCGCGCAGAGGCACCTCACGCGCCGGCTCTCGTGTCTCAGAGCCAGCACTCCTCCGGCATGGGTGCGTGTGGATCCCTGAGTTCCAGCCCCTCCTTCGAAGGCAGAAATCGGTGCAGATACCGTGCCTGGAGCTCCCGCCGGTCACTGGGTTAGAGGATGCGGAGTACTGTGTGCTGTGCCTGAGAGCTGTGAGAACGACCTCCCCAAGGCCCACCCAAGCGAGACAAAGGCCGGGGACGAAGACCCACCTCTTGGCTCAGCTCTGGTTTGTGGGCCTCGTTCCGTTCCCCGTGTGTCAGTGCAGGCCGCAAAACAACCACCTGACTCAGAGGAAACACACTGTGGAGCTTCCTGGCTTCAGCCAGGATAGCCATTCCTGAGGGTGGAAGCATTTTTCCTCTTTGCCTGCGGGCGTGGGCTGCCAGCGAGTCCAAACCCATTCTCGGAGTGAGACTCAGGCGGCGGCAGAAGGCGGGACACGGCTCCCCACTTGTTTAAGGAAACCAGGCCCGCGGCTCCGCTTTGGCATGCAAGCCTCATGGCCAGCGTACGAACACGGAGCAAACACAGTGTAGAGAATGCGTGCTTTAGCTACCGCCGACCTCCCCGCGGGAGAAGGCAGTGTTCGGTGTCTGGGCGCGAAACCTGGGGAACGTGTTCCATACGCCCGAGCGGGTTTAAAAACAGGCCGTTGCGGGAGGCACCTCTCGGCTCAGCTCTTGCTACCTGGAGCTGCTAACTCGACACTGCTCCCTGTGGCTCTGGAATTCTCGGTGCTCAACCCTGCCCTGGAAGAAAGAAGCCTGGGCGCAAAGCACAGCTCTAGCTCCCGTCCCCTCTCCACAGGGTGCGGCCTCCTGTTCACCCGTGCTTGTGTGCCACCCTGGGGAGTGGGTCCCAGCAGCATTCCAAGGGAGAAAGATGCAGGGCCCCAAGGCGCCTCTCGGCTCCCCGCCTCTGTCGTGAAGCTAGGTCGTCTGGCCCTGTGTGCGTTTAGCCCGAAATGCCATCCGCCTAACGCAAAGGAACCAAGCGCCAGAGGCACCGTGCCTCAGCCAAGAATGCCCGCCCTAAGCGCCCACTTCACCTGTGGGCTGTTTGGGTGAAAGCACAAGCAAAGGAACCGAGCCGTTACTCTGACCGAGACACAGGCCTGTGAGGAAGGCTGCTCTCTCGACTCCTCTCTTGTGGGAGGCGGTTAGCACTGCTATGCCCTGTGGGCCTGCCTGGAGGCCTAGGTCCCTGGCCGCTCCGCCTGAGGAATCCAGGCGAACAGTCCTCGAAATTTAGCTCAGAGCAGAGGAGAGGAACCGTGATGGAGACAGCATCACGGCTCCGGAGGGTGGCAACGCTTTCAGTGTGTCTGCGTGAGAGCCTTAGGAAACGATTCCCCGAAATCACAGGGCGAGAGGAACGGCTTCGCGCAGAGGCACCTCACGCGCCGACTCTCGTGTCACAGAGCCAGCACTCCTCCGGCATGGGTGCGTGTGGATCCCTGAGTTCCAGGCCCCTCCTTCGAAGGCAGAAATCGGTGCAGATACCGTGCCTGGAGCTCCCGCCTTTCACTGGGTTAAAGGATCCGGAATACTGTGTGCTGTGGCTGAGAGCTCTGGGAACGGCCTCCCCAAGGCCCACCCGAGCGAGACAAAGACCGGGGCCGAAGACCCACCGCTTGGCTCAGCTCTGGTTTCTGGGCCTCGTTCCGTTGCCCCTTGTGTGAGTGCAGGCCGCAAAACCACCACCTGACTCGGAGGAACCACACTGGGGAGCTTCCTGGCTTCAGCCAGGATAGCCGTTCCTGAGGGTGGAAGTATTTTCTGTGTGCCTGCGAACGTGCGCTGCCAGCGAGTCCAAACCCATTCTCGGAGTGAGATTCAGGTGGCGGCAGAAGGCGGGACACGACTCCCCACTTGTTTCATGAAGCCAGGCCCGCAGCCCCGCTTTGGCATGCAGGCCTCATGGCCGGCGTACGAACGCGGAGCATACACAGTGTAGAGAATCCGTGCTTTAGCTACCGCCAACCTCCCTGCGGGATGAAGCAGTGTTCGGTGTCCGGGCGCGAAGGCCTGGGGAACGTTTTCCATACGCCCGACCGTGTTTAGAAACAGGCCGTTTCGGGAGGCACCTCTCGGCTCAGCTCTTGCTACCTGAGGCTGCTAACTCGACACTGCTCCCTGTGGCTCTGGAACTCTCGGTGCTCAACCCTGCCCTGGAAGAAAGAAGCCTGGGGGCAAATCACAGCTCTAACTGCCGTCCCCTCTCCACAGGGTGCGACCTCATGTTGACCCGTCCTTGTGTGCCCGCCTGGGGAGTGGGTCCCAGCAGAATTCCCAGGGCGAAAGAAGCAGGCGCCCAAGGGGCCTCTCGGCTCCCCGCCTCTGTCCTGAACCTAGGTCGACTGACCCTGTGTGCGTTTAGCCCTAACTGCCATCCGCCCAACGCAAAGGAACCAAGCCCCAGAGGCCCTGTGCCTCAGCCAAGAAGGCCCTCCCTGAGCGCCCACTTCACCTGTGGGCTGTTTGGTTGAAAGCACGAGCAAAGGAACCGAGCCGTTACTCTGACCGAGACACAGGCCTGTAAGGAAGGCTGCTCTCTCGACTCCTCCCTTGTGGGAGGCGGTTAGCACTGCTGTGCCCTGTGGGCCTGCCTGGAGGCCTAGGTCCCTGGCCGCTCCGCCTGAAGAATCCAGGCGACCAGTGCACGAACTTTAGCTCAGAGCAGTGGAGAGGAACCGTGATGGAGACAGCATCACGGCTCCGGAGGGTGGCAACGCGTTCAGTGTGTCTGCGTGAGAGCCTTAGGAAACGATTCCCCGAAATCACAGTGCGAGAGAAACGGCTTCGCACAGAGGCACCTCACGCGCCGGCTCTCGTGTCTCAGAGCCAGCACTCCTCCGGCATGGGTGCGTGTGGATCCCTGAGTTCCAGTCTCCTCCTTCGAAGGCAGAAATCGGTGCAGATACCGTGCCTGGAGCTCCCGCCGTTCGTTGGGTTAGAGGATGCGGAATACTGTGAGCTGTGGCTGAGAGCTCTGGGAACGGCCTCCCTAAGGCCCACCCGAGCGAGGCAAACGCCGGGGACGAAAACCCACCTCTTGGCTCAGCTCTGGTTTCTGGGCCTCGTTCCGTTGCCCCGTGTGTCAGTGCAGGAGCAAAACAACCACCTGACTCGGAGGAACCACACTGTGGAGCTTCCTGGCTTCAGCCAGGATAGCCGTTTCTGAGGGTGGAAGCATTTTGCTCTGTGCCTGCGGGCGTGGGCTGCCAGCGAGTCCAAACCCATTCTCGGAGAGAGACTCAGGCGGCGGCAGAAGGCGGGACACGGCTCCCCACTTGTTTAAGGAAACCAGGCCCGCGGCTCCGCTTTGGCATGCAAGCCTCATGGCCAGCGTACGAACACGGAGCAAACACAGTGTAGAGAATGCGTGCTTTAGCTACCGCCGACCTCCCTGTGGGAGAAGGCAGTGTTCGGTGTCCGGGCGCGAAAGCCTGGGGAACGTGTTCCATACGCCCGAGCGGGGTTAGAAACAGGCCGTTGCGGGAGGCACCTCTCGGCTCAGCTCTTGCTACCTGGAGCTGCTAACTCGACACTGCTCCCCGTGGCTCTGGAACTCTCGGTGCTCAACCGTACCCTGGAAGAAAGAAGCCTGGGAGCAAAGCACAGCTCTAACTCCCGTCCCCTCTCCAGAGGGTGCGACCTCCTGTTCACCCGTGCTTGTGTGCCCGCCTGGGGAGTGGGTCCCAGCAGAATTCCAAGGAAGAAAGAAGCAGGCGCCCAAGGCGCCTCTCGGCTCCCTTCCTCTGTCCTGGAGCTAGGTCGACTGGCCCTGTGTGCGTTTAGCCCGAACTGCCATCCGCCTAACGCAAAGGAACCAAGCGCCAGAGGCCACGCGCCTCCGCCAATAAGGCCCTGCCTGAGCGCTCACTTCACCTGTGGGCTGTTTGGTTGAAAGCACGAGCAAAGGAACCGAGCCGTTACTCTGACCGAGACACAGGACTGTGAGGAAGGCTGCTCTCTTGACTCCTCTCTTGTGGGAGGCCTTTAGCACTGCTGTGCCCTGTGGGCCTGCCTGGAGGCCTAGGTCCCTGGCCGCTCCGCCTAAAATATCCAGGCGAACAGTCCTCGAAATTTAGCTCAAAGCAGAGGAGAGGAACCGTGATGGAGACAGCATCACGGCTCCGGAGGGTGGCAACGCTTTCAGTGTGTCTGCGTGAGAGCCTTAGGAAACGATTCCCCGAAATCACAGGGCGAGAGGAACGGCTCCGCGCAGAGGCACCTCACGCGCCGGCTCTCGTGTCACAGAGCCAGCACTCCTCCGGCATGGGTGCGTGTGGATCCCTGAGTTCCAGGCCCCTCCTTCGAAGGCAGAAATCGGTGCAGATACCGTGCCTGGAGCTCCCGCCGTTCACTGGTTTAAAGGATCCGGAATACTGTGTGCTGTGGCTGACAGCTCGGGGAACGGCCTGCCCAAGGCCCACCCGAGCGAGACAAAGGCCGGGGCCGAAGACCCACCTCTTGGCTCAGCTCTGGTTTCTGGGCCTCCTTCCATTGCCCCTTGTGTGAGTGCAGGCCGCAAAACCACCACCTGACTCGGAGGAACCACACTGGGGAGCTTCCTGGCTTCAGCCAGGATAGCCGTTCCTGAGGGTGGAAGCATTTTGCTCTGTGCCTGCGGGCGTGCGCTGCCAGCGAGTCCAAACCCATTCTCGGAGAGAGACTCAGGCGGCGGCAGAAGGTGGGACACGACTCCCCACTTGTTTCATGAAGCCAGGCCCGCGGCCCCGCTTTGGCATGCAAGCCACATGGCCAGTGTACGTACTTGGAGCAAATACAGGGTAGAGAATCCGTGCTTTAGCTACCGCCGAACTCCCTGCGGGATGAAGCTGTGTTCGGTGTCCGAGCGCGAAGGCCTGGGGAACGGTTTCCATACGCCCGACCGGGTTTAGAAACAGGCCGTTGCGGGAGGCACCTCTCGGCTGAGCTCTTGCTACCTGGAGCTGCTAACTCGACACTGCTCCCCGTGGCTCCGGAACTCTCGGTGCTCAACCCTGCCCTGGAAGAAAGAAGCCTGGGAGCAAAGCACAGCTCTAGCCCCTGTCCCCTCTCCACAGGGTGCGGCGTCCTGTTCACCCGTGCTTGTGTGCCACCCTGGGGAGTGGGCCCCAGCAGCATTCCAAGGGAGAAAGATGCAGGGCCCCAAGGCGCCTCTCGGCTCCCCGCCTCTGTCCTGAAGCCGGGTCGTCTGGCCCTGTGTGCGTTTAGCCCGAAGTGCCATCCGCCTAACGCAAAGGAACCAAGCGCCAGAGGCCCCGCGCCTCAGCCAAGAAGGCCCTCCCTGAGCGCCCACTTCACCTGTGGGCTGTTTGGGTGAAAGCACGAGCAAAGGAACCGAGCCGTTACTCTGACCGAGACACAGGCCTGTGAGGAAGGCTGCTCTCTCGACTCCTCTCTTGTGGGAGGCGGTTAGCACTGCTGTGCCCTGTGGGCCTGCCTGGAGGCCTAGGTCCCTGGCCGCTCCGCCTGAAGAATCCAGGCGAACAGTGCAGGAACTTTAGCTCAGAGCAGTGGAGAGGAACCGTGATGGAGACAGCATCACGGCTCCGCAGGGTGGCAATGCTTTCAGTGTGTCTGCTTGAGAGCCTTAGGAAACGATTCCCCGAAATCACAGGGCGAGAGAAACGGCTTCGCGCAGAGGCACCTCACGCGCCGGCTCTCGTGTCTCAGAGCCAGCACTCCTCCGGCATGGGTGCGTGTGGATCCCTGAGTTCCAGCCCCTCCTTCGAAGGCAGAAATCGGTGCAGATACCGTGCCTGGAGCTCCCGCCGGTCACTGGGTTAGAGGATGCGGAGTACTGTGTGCTGTGCCTGAGAGCTGTGAGAACGACCTCCCCAAGGCCCACCCGAGCGAGACAAAGGCCGGGGACGAAGACCCACCTCTTGGCTCAGCTCTGGTTTGTGGGCCTCGTTCCGTTCCCCGTGTGTCAGTGCAGGCCGCAAAACAACCACCTGACTCAGAGGAAACACACTGTGGAGCTTCCTGGCTTCAGCCAGGATAGCCATTCCTGAGGGTGGAAGCATTTTTCCTCTTTGCCTGCGGGCGTGGGCTGCCAGCGAGTCCAAACCCATTCTCGGAGTGAGACTCAGGCGGCGGCAGAAGGCGGGACACGGCTCCCCACTTGTTTAAGGAAACCAGGCCCGCGGCTCCGCTTTGGCATGCAAGCCTCATGGCCAGCGTACGAACACGGAGCAAACACAGTGTAGAGAATGCGTGCTTTAGCTACCGCCGACCTCCCCGCGGGAGAAGGCAGTGTTCGGTGTCTGGGCGCGAAACCTGGGGAACGTGTTCCATACGCCCGAGCGGGTTTAAAAACAGGCCGTTGCGGGAGGCACCTCTCGGCTCAGCTCTTGCTACCTGGAGCTGCTAACTCGACACTGCTCCCTGTGGCTCTGGAATTCTCGGTGCTCAACCCTGCCCTGGAAGAAAGAAGCCTGGGCGCAAAGCACAGCTCTAGCTCCCGTCCCCTCTCCACAGGGTGCGGCCTCCTGTTCACCCGTGCTTGTGTGCCACCCTGGGGAGTGGGTCCCAGCAGCATTCCAAGGGAGAAAGATGCAGGGCCCCAAGGCGCCTCTCGGCTCCCCGCCTCTGTCGTGAAGCTAGGTCGTCTGGCCCTGTGTGCGTTTAGCCCGAAATGCCATCCGCCTAACGCAAAGGAACCAAGCGCCAGAGGCACCGTGCCTCAGCCAAGAATGCCCGCCCTAAGCGCCCACTTCACCTGTGGGCTGTTTGGGTGAAAGCACAAGCAAAGGAACCGAGCCGTTACTCTGACCGAGACACAGGCCTGTGAGGAAGGCTGCTCTCTCGACTCCTCTCTTGTGGGAGGCGGTTAGCACTGCTATGCCCTGTGGGCCTGCCTGGAGGCCTAGGTCCCTGGCCGCTCCGCCTGAGGAATCCAGGCGAACAGTCCTCGAAATTTAGCTCAGAGCAGAGGAGAGGAACCGTGATGGAGACAGCATCACGGCTCCGGAGGGTGGCAACGCTTTCAGTGTGTCTGCGTGAGAGCCTTAGGAAACGATTCCCCGAAATCACAGGGCGAGAGGAACGGCTTCGCGCAGAGGCACCTCACGCGCCGACTCTCGTGTCACAGAGCCAGCACTCCTCCGGCATGGGTGCGTGTGGATCCCTGAGTTCCAGGCCCCTCCTTCGAAGGCAGAAATCGGTGCAGATACCGTGCCTGGAGCTCCCGCCTTTCACTGGGTTAAAGGATCCGGAATACTGTGTGCTGTGGCTGAGAGCTCTGGGAACGGCCTCCCCAAGGCCCACCCGAGCGAGACAAAGACCGGGGCCGAAGACCCACCGCTTGGCTCAGCTCTGGTTTCTGGGCCTCGTTCCGTTGCCCCTTGTGTGAGTGCAGGCCGCAAAACCACCACCTGACTCGGAGGAACCACACTGGGGAGCTTCCTGGCTTCAGCCAGGATAGCCGTTCCTGAGGGTGGAAGTATTTTCTGTGTGCCTGCGAACGTGCGCTGCCAGCGAGTCCAAACCCATTCTCGGAGTGAGATTCAGGTGGCGGCAGAAGGCGGGACACGACTCCCCACTTGTTTCATGAAGCCAGGCCCGCAGCCCCGCTTTGGCATGCAGGCCTCATGGCCGGCGTACGAACGCGGAGCATACACAGTGTAGAGAATCCGTGCTTTAGCTACCGCCAACCTCCCTGCGGGATGAAGCAGTGTTCGGTGTCCGGGCGCGAAGGCCTGGGGAACGTTTTCCATACGCCCGACCGTGTTTAGAAACAGGCCGTTTCGGGAGGCACCTCTCGGCTCAGCTCTTGCTACCTGAGGCTGCTAACTCGACACTGCTCCCTGTGGCTCTGGAACTCTCGGTGCTCAACCCTGCCCTGGAAGAAAGAAGCCTGGGGGCAAATCACAGCTCTAACTGCCGTCCCCTCTCCACAGGGTGCGACCTCATGTTGACCCGTCCTTGTGTGCCCGCCTGGGGAGTGGGTCCCAGCAGAATTCCCAGGGCGAAAGAAGCAGGCGCCCAAGGGGCCTCTCGGCTCCCCGCCTCTGTCCTGAACCTAGGTCGACTGACCCTGTGTGCGTTTAGCCCTAACTGCCATCCGCCCAACGCAAAGGAACCAAGCCCCAGAGGCCCTGTGCCTCAGCCAAGAAGGCCCTCCCTGAGCGCCCACTTCACCTGTGGGCTGTTTGGTTGAAAGCACGAGCAAAGGAACCGAGCCGTTACTCTGACCGAGACACAGGCCTGTAAGGAAGGCTGCTCTCTCGACTCCTCCCTTGTGGGAGGCGGTTAGCACTGCTGTGCCCTGTGGGCCTGCCTGGAGGCCTAGGTCCCTGGCCGCTCCGCCTGAAGAATCCAGGCGACCAGTGCACGAACTTTAGCTCAGAGCAGTGGAGAGGAACCGTGATGGAGACAGCATCACGGCTCCGGAGGGTGGCAACGCGTTCAGTGTGTCTGCGTGAGAGCCTTAGGAAACGATTCCCCGAAATCACAGTGCGAGAGAAACGGCTTCGCACAGAGGCACCTCACGCGCCGGCTCTCGTGTCTCAGAGCCAGCACTCCTCCGGCATGGGTGCGTGTGGATCCCTGAGTTCCAGTCTCCTCCTTCGAAGGCAGAAATCGGTGCAGATACCGTGCCTGGAGCTCCGCCGTTCGTTGGGTTAGAGGATTGCGGAATACTGTGAGCTGTGGCTGAGAGCTCTGGGAACGGCCTCCTAAGGCCCACCCGAGCGAGGCAAACGCCGGGGACGAAACCCACCTCTTGGCTCAGCTCTGGTTTCTGGGCCTCGTTCCGTTGCCCCGTGTGTCAGTGGCAGGAGCAAAACAACCACCTGACTCGGAGGAACCACACTGTGGAGCTTCCTGGCTTCAGCCAGGATAGCCGTTTCTGAGGGTGGAAGCATTTTGCTCTGTGCCTGCGGGCGTGGGCTGCCAGCGAGTCCAAACCCATTCTCGGAGAGAGACTCAGGCGGCGGCAGAAGGCGGGACACGGCTCCCCACTTGTTTAAGGAAACCAGGCCCGCGGCTCCGCTTTGGCATGGCAAGCCTCATGGCCAGCGTACGAACACGGAGCAAACACAGTGTAGAGAATGCGTGCTTTAGCTACCGCCGACCTCCCTGTGGGAGAAGGCAGTGTTCGGTGTCCGGGCGCGAAAGCCTGGGGAACGTGTTCCATACGCCCGAGCGGGGTTAGAAACAGGCCGTTGCGGGAGGCACCTCTCGGCTCAGCTCTTGCTACCTGGAGCTGCTAACTCGACACTGCTCCCCGTGGCTCTGGAACTCTCGGTGCTCAACCGTACCCTGGAGAAAGAAGCCTGGGAGCAAAGCACAGCTCTAACTCCCGTCCCCTCTCCAGAGGGTGCGACCTCCTGTTCACCCGGTGCTTGTGTGCCCGCCTGGGGAGTGGGGTCCCAGCAGAATTCCAAGGAAGAAAGAAGCAGGCGCCCAAGGCGGCCTCTCGGCTCCCTTCCTCTGTCTGGAGCTAGGTCGACTGGCCCTGTGTGCGTTTAGCCCGAACTGCCATCCGCCTAACGCAAAGGAACCAAGCGCCAGAGGCACGCGCCTCCGCCAATAAGGCCCTGCCTGAGCGCTCACTTCACCTGTGGGCTGTTTGGTTGAAAGCACGAGCAAAGGAACCGAGCCGTTACTCTGACCGAGACACAGGACTGTGAGGAAGGCTGCTCTCTTGACTCCTCTCTTGTGGGAGGCCTTTAGCACTGCTGTGCCCTGTGGGCCTGCCTGGAGGCCTAGGTCCCTGGCCGCTCCGCCTAAAATATCCAGGCGAACAGTCCTCGAAATTTAGCTCAAAGCAAGAGGAGAGGAACCGTGATGGAGACAGCATCACGGCTCCGGAGGGTGGCAACGCTTTCAGTGTGTCTGCGTGAGAGCCTTAGGAAACGATTCCCCGAAATCACAGGGCGAGAGGAACGGCTCCGCGCAGAGGCACCTCACGCGCCGGCTCTCGTGTCACAGAGCCAGCACTCCTCCGGCATGGGTGCGTGTGGATCCCTGAGTTCCAGGCCCCTCCTTCGAAGGCAGAAATCGGTGCAGATACCGTGCCTGGAGCTCCCGCCGTTCACTGGTTTAAAGGATCGGAATACTGTGTGCTGTGGCTGACAGCTCGGGGAACGGCCTGCCCAAGGCCCACCCGAGCGAGACAAAGGCCGGGGCCGAAGACCCACCTCTTGGCTCAGCTCTGGTTTCTGGGCCTCCTTCCATTGCCCCTTGTGTGAGTGCAGGCCGCAAAACCACCACCTGACTCGGAGGAACCACACTGGGGAGCTTCCTGGCTTCAGCCAGGATAGCCGTTCCTGAGGGTGGAAGCATTTTGCTCTGTGCCTGCGGGCGTGCGCTGCCAGCGAGTCCAAACCCATTCTCGGAGAGAGACTCAGGCGGCGGCAGAAGGTGGGACACGACTCCCCACTTGTTTCATGAAGCCAGGCCCGCGGCCCCGCTTTGGCATGCAAGCCACATGGCCAGTGTACGTACTTGGAGCAAATACAGGGTAGAGA